>NC_044400.1:82368545-82677963 GCF_006542625.1 Nomascus leucogenys | reverse complement strand
ATACACACGTGCAGATATGCTGTCTGGACACACACGCGCAGATATGCTGCCTGGACACGCGCACACGTGCAGATATGCTGCCTGGACACACACACATGCAGATACGTTGTCTAGTCACAGACGCACACACACGCAGATCAGATATGCTGTCTGGACACACACATACACGCGCGCAGATATGCTGCCTGGACACATGCACACACGTGCAGATATGCTGCCTGGACACACACATGTAGATACATTGTCTAGTCACAGACGCACACACATGCAGATCAGATAGGCTGTCCGGACACACACATACACGCGCACAGATATGCTGCCTGGAAACGCACACACGTGCAGATATGCTATCCGGACACACACACACGCCGATATGCTGCCTGGACACGTGGACTGAGGTGCTTTTGGGAGGGTGTGCCGTGAGGCCTGCAGTGCATGTGCAGTGAGGCTCATAGTTGATGAGGGACTCTCCCTGCTCCACCGTCACTCCCCCAACCCTGCCCGCCTCTGTCCCCGCCTGGCCTTGGCGGCTATTTTTGCCACCTGCCTTGGGTGTACAGGAGTCCCCTACTGCTGTGGGCTGGGGCTGGGGCTGAGGGCACAGCAGCCCCAAGCCTGAGAGGCTGGAGCCCATGGCAAGTGGCTCACCCCCACTGCATTCTCCCCCAACAGAGAAGGGGCCTTGGTATTTATATTTAAGAAATGAAGATAATATTAATAATGATGGAAGGAGGGCTGGGTTGCAGGGACTGTGGACTCTCCTGGGGCCCGGGACCTGCCTGGTCTTTCAGCCACGCTGATGCCCACACCCCGTCCAGGCCAGACACCACCCCCCACCCCACTGTCCTGGCGGCCCCAGATCTCTGTAATTTTATGTAGAGTTTGAGCTGAAGCCCCGTATATTTAATTTATTTTGTTAAACATGAAAGTGCATCCTTTCCTTCCAGGCTGGTGTTTCTGCGCATGTCTGCATGCACGTGTGCGTGCTCGTGTGTGCTCACATTTGTGTCTGTGTGTCAGGCCTGGTCTCCAGAACCAGCAGCCTAACCCTCCTGATGTCCCCTCGCTGGGCCGGAGCCACAGGGGCTGAGACGTGCTCCTCCCGGCGGGAGAGTTCGGGTATACTGGGCTTCGGGTGGTGTTGGGTGTGAGCAGTGCCCACATGCCTGGCCAGGCCAGCATCCTGCACCCTTGTCTCAGTGGCGCCCTCTCTGTGTCCTAGGGCTGGCCCCTGTGGCCCTCAGTGCAGGGCCTGGCCACTCCCCAGCCCCTCCTCAGGCTTTGGTGGGTGCCCCTACAAGAGGCAGCAGACTGGCCTCAGAGCTGGGGATGGGGCCAGGCTCAGGTCACCTCTGATCTCAGGGCTCCGTCCAAGTGCCTCCCAGCCACCCTGCAGTGCTGCGACGGTGGCCGCCCCCATCGTACCCGGTCAGCAGGAGAGGTTGGGGCTGCTCCACCCGGGGCCCTTTCCTGCCCAGGGGTTCCATTAGCTTCGTAAGAAAAGGCACCGGGGCCCCGCGTGTGTTCAGCAAAGCGTGAGGCCCGTTGCGTCCCCAGAGCCTGGTCTTGCTGGCGTGCAGGGCACTCCTGACCCGCACTGGTGCTGAGGGCTTTTCCCTGGAGGGAGCTCACCCTGCCTGGCTTCAAAGACGACAGGTGGGCTCTGGGGAGATGTCAGGGACCTCTCCCCAGCTGGGGCTTCTGAGGACCCCATGGCCTTCAAGATGTCCGCTTTCTGTCCTCTGTCCTCCCTAGGGTAGACCCTACTCCTCTCCCCTGAGGAAGTCCTGACTCCATGGGCAGTGACAGCTTCAGGCATGGCCCTGGTAAGGGCTGCGTGTGGCTGATGGATGCTGTGGGAGGCCTGGCCACCCTGACTAGGGGGTAGTGGGGGCTCCAGGCGGCCCACAGCTGGCAGCCAAACAGACGTTCCCCAGACAGAACAGGCTGCAGGCCGATGCCTGGTCGGGTTTCAGTCTGGAGTAGGGGAGGGTGGAAGGGAGACCTCAGGCATCTGGCCACCTTGGACATCAGGGAGGCCTCAGGCAGCGGGTCATGGGGTCGCAGAGGACAGGCTGCCCCTCCCCAGGGAGTGGGCGGAGGGATGGGCAGTCTGAGAGGGCTGTCCCCTAGAGCCTCTGAAGAAGACGCTGGGACCACAGACCCCACGCCTGCACCCTGCCTGCTCTGAGGTCCGGGCCCCACTCAGGGCCACCCTCCACTTGTGGTCCAGCCCATCTTGCGCCTGCCCATGGGAGGTGCTGACTGATGCTGTGTGGTCCTTGAAGGACAGGACAGGCCTGGCACAGCCTAGCCTCTGCGTCCTGGGCTCTGGACTTTGTCATGCTGTGGCCATATTGGATGCCAGGCTGGCCAGGGGGACCCCAAGGAGTCAGGACAGACCCATCTCCTGCCTATCGGGCCCCGGCCACCCCCGGGCCAATAGCCTGGAGCTCAGACCCCTCGGTCTTTCCCTAGCCTTCCTCAGGGACTGCCTAGAGCCCCTGCTTTCTCCCCTGCGACCTCCAGACCCTTCCCCCTTGGCCGTCCAGTCCCGAGAGCCTTGCTCCCGCCCCCACGCCCCTCTGTTCCTGCGGTCTGTAGCCTGAGCCTACTGGGGCCCTGCCCTGTGGACGCCTGACCTGTGTTCCTGGCTGTCTCTTGCCTGGCCCTGCCCCGTGGACTCCTGTGGCTGTGGCTCCTGTCCCTCCACCAGCCACACGGCCATTCCGATGCCGTTTCCCGCATCTCTGTCACGGCAGCACAGGTCCGTGCCCTGCGCCGGCTCCCTCATCGCGTGTGCACCTCCACACTTCCAAGAACAAAATTGCGTTCTCCTCCCCTCCGCGTGCTGGAGGCCTGGGAGCACAGAGGCCCCTGTGCTTCACGGACTTGAGGCAGGAGGCAGGCAGAGGCGCCCAAGGCGTGAGTGTGACCAGCAGGACACAGGGCGGGACTCGGCTTCTGACAGTGGTCCGCCCCGGCCAAGCACCTGAAAGATGGGGGGCCCTTCACCCCAGGCTCACTGGCCAGGAGGCTCGAAGGGCTGGGTGGGGCCTGTGGGAGGTGGGGATGCCGCTATGTGGGCCCCATCTCACCTGTCCTGCACCGGTCACCTGCACACCATTGCACCATGGGGGCTCCAGGCCCAGGAAGAGACAGACACACATGCATCAGGAGGCTCCTCGGGGCCAGCGGGCTTCTGGGCAGTGCCCTTGCAGGGGTGGGGCAGGGGCATGGAGTCTGAGGGGCAGGGCGACCGAGGGGGCCCAGGGAGAAGGAGCCCTGAGTGGCAGCTGTCTCACCAGGGAGGGGCCGCAGCTGGGGCTTCCTGGCTGCTCCACTGCCGCCCTTCATGTGGGCAAGACCAGGTCCCATGCCCTTGGCCACCACAGGAAGGTCGTGGGGCAGCCCGTGCGGCAGGGATGGGAATGGGGATGAGCGCCCGTCCCCGGCTCTGTCCTGGGCTCCTGTGGGTGTGGGTTGTGGGGGTGGGGTTGCAGCTCAGGAGTCAGCGGAGGGGACCCAGCTGTGTCCTCAGGGTGGCCCCCAGGCCAGGCCCTTTGGGTACGAGACAGTGGTGCCCAGGGGAGGCTCAGCATGGTGGGGCAGGGTGTGGGCATGGGGCCAGGCCCATAGTCCTCCCTGGCCCTGTCCGGGTGGTGATAAGCTGCTTCCCTGTAAAGCCCGGCTAACTTGAAAGGGCTGCCCAGGCTCCAACACCCCCGGGTGTGACCCGCCCCACCCGGCCCTCCTGGCTTCAAAGGGGTGCCCGCAAGCCGCCTGCAGCTGTCCGGGGGGTGCCTGTGCCTGCTGCCAGGGACAGGGTGGCAACGTGAGGCAGAGATAGGGGGATGTGGGCAGCCCCCGCTATGGGCCCGTGTGTCAGAGGACCTGGCCAGAGATCACAGCCTTGTCCCAGGCCTGGGCTGGGGGCCGGGGGACCGGGTCGAGAATGTGGGACGAGGAGCACAGATGGGGGCACAAGCCAGGAAGAGGGGTGCAGGCCGTGTGCTCGGGGTGCATGATGGGACTCCCTGCGCAGCAGAGATCCGGCCCTGGGACACAAGGCTCCAGGATGCAGGGGCCAGCCAAGCTGCCCCAAGCCTCCCTGGGGCATTGTGTGGGCCTGGGACCTGCTGCGGGGCTGGGGTTTGCCAGGGGTCCCCCAGGATTCGAACATGGGAGCACCTCCTGGAGGCAGAGGCAGGGAGGCTGCAGGGCCAGGTGTGTGGGGCACTGGGCCGCTCGGGCTGGGCTGGGACATGGGGAGCAGTTCCCCTCCCGTGGCTGGAGCCGGCTTCTGGTAGGAGAAGCTTCCAGATGTCCCGGGGGACAAGAGTGCTCGGTGGAACCACACTGGGTGAGGCGAGGCAGGGACGCAGTGGGCGGGGCCTGGTGGTCTCAGGCCCTCTGTGCCCTGTGCTGGCCTCACAGTGTGCATGGCCCAGGCGGCTGCCCGGGTTGGGAAAGCTGGGGAAGGGGCTCTCCTGGGGCCTGGTGGGGCCTGGCGGGTCCTGGGTCTCAGCCACAGGAGACCCAGGCCTGCGTTCCAGGGCTCTGGGTTGCCGATGAATTTTAGGCTTGCATTGCCGTGCCTGAGGAGAGACGCCTGTCCCTGAGAAGCACTGGCTCTGCCCAGGGGCCGCACTTGCCACCGTTGGCCTCCTTGGCTGGGCCTGTCTCTCCCTTGCCTCCTGCCTTGGGAGGAGTGTGGCCAGCGAGGAGGGGCAGGTGGGCCCCGCCACTGCGCTGCATGCTGGGCCTGAGTGGGTGTGGCCAAGGCTGGGGCTCCCTGTGGCCTCCTGAAGCAGAGGCAGCCTCAGCCCCGGGGGAGGGTTTCCCATTCCCTACTGCAGCCTTGGGCAGTAGCCCAGGTGGGTCTAGGGTCTGGGCCCACCTCTGGCCTCGTGACCCAGGCCAGCCTTGATGCACTCGGGAGGTGGGGGTGCCACTCTGTACGTCCCAATCGTGCCTGTTCTACACCGGTCACCTGCAAAGCCTGCTGCTCCCCTGTCCCCCCATCCCCCAGTGCCACCCACAGAGCCACCCTCGAGCCACACAGGCTGGTCAGGCAGCCTCCTTGTGACCTGTGCCCAGGTTCCTCCTGGTCAGCCCCTTCCCCAGCCGCCTGGTCACTGCCTGACTGTGTGCCGCTCCTCAGCAGTCCTGACCCCATGGGCAGCTCTGTCCTCAAGCAGCAGCTCCACTCACTAGACCCAACCAGGGCAGACAGAGGTCCTCCTAATTCAAGCCCCCCAGGGCACCCCAGCTCTCTAAAATCCTTGCCTGGGCTCCAAGGCCCCCAGACCCGGGTTCCTGGGCTCGCGGGTCTGTGCAGGGGCAGGGGCCGCCCACTCAGGCAGTTTGATTCAGTGACTGGGGAGAAGGGGGGGCCGGTGGCTGTAGGGTGGGCTGGGGGCCCCTGGAGCAGCTGCCATGCTCTGAGACTTCCTTGTCCCCATGGCAGTGCTGGGGCAGCCGGGCTTGGCACGCAGCACCCAACACGGTGGAGAGAGTGCTTGACCTGGGGTCAAAAGGTGACCTCTCTGGCCCCCTCACCCTGAACCCCTGCCTGGGGGCTGAATTTGGGGGTCCTGCTGGGAGTGTGAGTCCTGAGCACAGTGGGGCACTCGGGGTGGCTCCTGCAGCCTGAGAGATGGGGACCAGTGGGCGCCCAGGGACATCCAGCCCTGCAGGACCCTGTGATGGACGCCAGGTCCCGCCTGTCTCCCCGTGCCCCCGTGCTGGTGTGTGGACTGCAGCAGAAACTCCCTGGTGTCCAGCAGAAAGACCGGGACTTGGAGGCTGGCCAGAGTGTCATTTTATTCTCTTTAACAGGAGGTCTGGCCACCAGTCCTGGCCTCTGGCGATTCGGCCAGGACCATGGCCCACAGAAGGGGTGGTGAAGCTCCACTCTCCACAGAGGGACCCAGGGATCCTGAAAAGGCCTCAGATGCCCTGAGACCCCTGAGGAAGGCAGGGCCAGCAGAGTGGGCACGGCCGTCCTGGGAGCCCAGGGCCCAGCTGCTAGGAACCGGGAGCCAGGGGCTGCCCCGCGACAGCCCTGGACGTGCCCTGCTGGGCATGCAGGCCGGCCCGGATTCTGTGGCCGAGGCCGTCAGCGTGTGAAAGCCACAGACACAGGCGGGCCCAGAGTGCCTGTCCACCCCGAGGCGCCTGCCCTGGCCTGGCCTCTCCTGGGTGTCGGAAGACCTTCATCCATGCCCCCGCCCTGTGCCCGCTCAGTGGGCTAAGCACGCAGGGTGTGGTTCTGAGGGGCGACCCCACCAGCCTGCTTGGGCCCCAGCGTCTTCTCAGTGTCTGCCTCCCGTGAAACCTTCCACTCTGAAGGAGCACAGTAGGTTGGTTGCCGGGCCAGGCCCAGGGCACAGTGGCTGCTGGGGGCTGAGGCAGCTCCTGGAGTGTGTCCTCTGGGAAGGTGCTGTCTGCCTCAGGGGTGGGCGCAGCCGTGTCCCTTGTACACGGGCGTCAGATGTGGTGGGAGAGCCAGGGGGAGGGAACTTTGGGACCAGCTAAGGGCGAGATGCCCAGTCCGGGGCCCCCAGGTGAGGGCCGTGGGAGGAGGAGCCAAGGCAGCTGCAGCCCCGCCTGCTCTCTGTGGCAGCCGCATCTGGCCCAGCCAGCAGGTGGTGACAGCTGCCAGCAGCTGGCTGGGCGAGGGCTGGCCTGAGTCCGGGGTAGTGGTGGAGGCGGGGCTGTGTGTCTGGATCCTCCAGGAGCCCCTGGAGTTACAGCAGGTAGGCGGTGGTCCAGGGAAGGGAGGACCACCTACCCCGAGCCCTGAAAGACCTTTGGAGACAGCAGCCCAGAGCGCCGGGGACCGGTGGGAATCGGCCCTGATGCCATGTGGGGCTGGGGACTCCAGGAGGCTCCGTCTGCCTCTGGGGGCTCCCGGTGTCTGGGGGCTCCCCTGGTGGGGAGTAGAGCTGCAGAGGGCAGAAGAATGAGGGTCACTGGCTAGAGTTGGGTCCTAGCCTCTCCCTAAGGCGCAGGTCTTTGCTAGAAAGCAGCGGCCCCGTGGTGGGGCCAGGCCAGGTGGGCTGCAGCTGGGAGGCCCTGGGAAGGAGAGGCCACAGGCTTGCTGGGGAGAACTCAGCAGAGCCCACCCTAACCTTGACTTTCCTGGAAGCGTCCAGGGTCTCCAGCAAGTAGCTCCTCCCACACCTAGACTAGGGTGAGAGAGGGGTGCAGGGATGAGGACCGTGGCCTCCTCGTCCTCCAGCCCCCACCCACCTGTGCCCAGCTGCATCTCAGCAGCTGTTTTGGGACCGCCTACCCGGGTTAGCCCTGGCACTAGCTTCTCCTTGGCTGGGATGCCTCACCCCCAGCACCCTGGGGAACAGGTAGGGTGGGTGGGTTTGTGCCTGGGACCCCAGGGGTGCCTGGCTTCAGGCAGCACCAGCTGTGGAGGGTAGACCACCTTTGCTGTGGCAAGACCAGCTGGACCCCTCTCCGGCCCTGCTCCGGGGCCACCTGCCATCTGTGAGCCTCCTTGAGGAATGGGCATCGGGCCGGACACCTTCTGTGGTCCCCTCACAATGCAGCCTGCTCCCGGCCTGAGCTCTGACTCTCTGATGTGTGGCAGGGAGGTGGAGCATCCCAAGGGTGGCCACCCCCACTCCCTCCTGGCCCCAGGCTGCAGGGAGCGAGGACCCCAGACTCCATCTCATTGTGCAGTGTGGCCTGGTCAGTGCCCTGAGCAGCTCCCCACTCATGGTGCACCTGAGCCAAATCCTCTGGGGCCAGGCGGCCTCTCTGCACTGTCAGACCCCAGGCAACCACCTTGCCCCTCTGGCCCTCGGTGTCCTCATCTGTGACAGGGAGGAGCCATTGGCGACTGAGTGGATGGGAGGTGAGTCCAAGTCGCCCCGGAGCCCGCAGAGCTCGGGCCGGGCCCAGGCTCGGGGAGGGGTGGGGCGGTCAGGGTGGCGCCGGCCTTCATAGAGGCAAATTCCTTCTCTGTTCACAGCTTTTTCCTCCGTTTTTTTTCCTCTTTTTTTCCTACACCATTCCTTCCTGGAGCCCCTCCAAGACAATCGGCACCCGGCTCCACTTGGCGGCCACAAAGCCTCTTTGACGGCCCAGGCTCCAACAGCGGGCGGCGGGGGTGGAGGCTGGGGCAGCAGACGCTGGAGGCCGGCAGGGCCCCAGCTGGGTCCGGCTGGGTGGGACGGGACAGAGGGGGTCTTCTGCTGGGGCTGGTGAGGCCTGAATCAGCCCTGGGGGTGTTGGGTGGGGGTGTCTCTTGTACACGGGTGTCAGACCCAGACTTCCCTGCCAAAGGCTCTGCCCAGATGAGCCTGCTGTGAAATCGGTGCTCCCTGCCCGGCCAGCTGGGAGCTGCGTGCCCAGAACTCAGCACCTCCCAGCTCCTCTGGTGGAAGAACAAATGGCTAGGGCCCGCTCGGGGCCATCCCTTGTGCCCCAGGTAGTTTTGGGACAGGCTTACCTCACCAGCACCTCCTGGCCCAAGGCCTTGGGGCATCGTTCCCCTGACCCTGCGTCTGTCCTCAGAACTGGGTTCTGAGTGTGGGCGTCCAGCCAGCCAGGGACCAGGCCTTGCTGGGGGCCCAGGCCCACCTGGGACGGAATGGTGCTTGCCATGGAGGATGGTGCTTGCTCATGGGTTGCCTGTCTGCCTCCAAGGGCTTGGGTGGGCTTGCAAACAGTGGTGCTCATTAAATGCTTGGTTGGGGCCGGGCACGGTGGCTCACGCCTGTAATCCCAGCACTTTGGGAGGCTGAGGTGGGCTGATCACGAGATCAGGAGATCGAGACCATCCTGGCTAACACGGTGAAACCCCGTCTCTACTAAAAATACAAAAAATTAGCCGGCCGTGGTGGCATGTGCCTGTAATTCCAGCTACTCAAGAAGCTGAGGTAGGAGAATCGCTTGAACCCAGGAGGTGTACGTTGCAGTGAGCCGAGATCGAGCCACTGTACTCCAGCCTGGGCGACAGAGGGAGACTCTGTCTCAAAAAAAAAAAAAAAAAAAAAGCTTGGTTGGAGGAGCTGCTGAACTTACGCTGTTGAGGCCTGTGGTGCAGGGCAGTGTTGGTGAGGCTTGGCCACTCTCCCCTCCTGGGAGCAGAAACCGGGCTCCCTTTGACTTCCCAAAGCCAACCCTGCACATGGGCACCCCAGGGGCCTAGGGTCAGGGTGGCCTGGCCACAGAGGGACAGCAGAGCCACTCGTTCCTGGCCTGGCACAGTAGATGGGCAGTGGCAGACATTGCCAGACACAGGGGTGGGGGTGCAGGCAGGGTGGGGGTGCAGGCAGCGTGGGCCAGGGCCAGACACCCTTGAGCCAGGGGTTATGCCACCAAGGGGCCGCACAGAGGGAGGTGCCCGTGGGCATAGGCGAGAGGCCGGCCGCTGCCCTGGACCACGGGAAAGAGCCGTGGTCCACGCAGCATAGGACTGGTGGCTGGGCTCCTGGCCTGTGGTCAGTGCTGCATGCCATCCCGGCTGTCAGGGCTTACGAGGGTCGGTCTGGCCAGGGGAGCCTTACTTGGCTGGAAGCACAAACGCTGTCTGCAGAGCCCTGCTGGGGCAGCAACCAGGCGGAGTGAGCATCGGGCCGGGGCAGCGATTGGCCCCAGAGTGAGGCACAATCCAGCCTTTGTTCCGAGGCAGCCCGGCCTGCAGGCCAAGAGGAAACGAGAGGCGCGCCAGGCAGCACCCCCGCCCGCCGGGCAGCACTCGGCCGCCAGGGCCTGGCCCTGCAGAGGAGCTGCGGGGGCCCCACTCCGGAGAAGCAGGCACGGCCTCAGGCTGGCATCGGGACGTGGGTCCTGGAGCACAGCCCCGGGGCCATCCTGCCAGGAGTACGGAAGGTTCTGGAATTTGGAAGGCCGTGCAAGGCCTGGGGTGGGGTGGGCCCAGGGAGCCCCCCCAGGGGAAGAGACAGTGCTGGGCCCACTGAGGGGCCCTGAGAGGGTGGCCCTGGGTGAGGGTCCCAACTGTGTGGGTCGGGAAGCTCCATCCCCAGCTGCTCCCCCAGCCGGTGACCCAGCCTCCCACCCCAGGAGGCTCTGACACCCCTCCCTCCACCCCACACCCTCCCGGCCCTCCCCTTCCCTGCCCCGGCCCTCACTCCTCCTCCACCCTCCCTGCGCCTCCCCCACCATGCCCCGGCTGTGCGCTGACCTTTTGGGTAACTGTGCTGGGGCACCCATGGGGGATTGGCCTGGCCTAAATCTGCAGGGTGCGTGTGGCCACAGCTGCATGTGCCTGGTGCCGGCTGCAGGCAGGTCTGAGGTGCAGGTCCGCACAGACCCAGCTCCCCAGTCAGCAGCCCACATTCCTCTGCCCTCTCGCCCCTCTGGGCCCAGCCCTTTCCTGGCTGTACTGGAAGGCAGGGTCAACACAGTGCCCAGCCCGGCGGTCTGCAGGGCTCTGCTCTTCTTGCCATTCCCCAGGGCCCCCAGATGTGGCAGAGGGGTCTGCCACACACAGCGCAGCTCCCCTGTCCCTCCGCCCTCACTGCAAAAGGGCAACCACGCAGGCAGCTCTGCAGGGGTCTGTCCCCGGCCACCTCAGAGTCCCACCCTCTGCCCCGATGGGGGTACTGGTGCTTGCTCGTGTGTGTGGGGTGTGCATTGAGACCCTGTCTGCCCCTTTCCTTCACACCCCTTCCCTGGTGAGGCTGGGGCCAGGGAATTCGGCGGCTGGGGATCAGGTGCCAGTGCTCCCTGGCTGGCAGCTGCCCTGGACCCCACACCCCACAGGCTACCTGAGGGGTCTCCTGGCCCAGGGCTGAGCGGGGACAGCTGGGAGGCCCTTCTCAGGAGGCATTTCAGCCTCCCCTGTGCCCAGCGGAAAGGTGGTCCCTGCACCCCCACACTGGGCCAGATCTTTATCTCGGCCTCGGCTCCTTGCCAGCCAACTCGGCTGCAGGGGCCTGGCCGTGACCCCTGTAGACAGAGGTCCCCACGGAAGCCTGGACTCCCAGGGGGCACACCTGGCTTTCCCGTCGGCAGCCACGCGCTCCTGCGCAGGCCCTGGGCTCAGCCCTCAGTTGTGCTGGACAGCTGGAGACAGCCCCCCATGAAAGGGAGGGTCCTGGGAGGGGCAGCGGGGCCTGGTGGGGGCTGGGGGTTGTCACTATGCTCCTGAAGTGGTGCCAGGCAGACAGGGGCCGTCCGACTCCCAGGACTGACGCGTGGGCCAGAGTGGAGCCCCCAGGGCTGAGGGTCCCTGCCCGGGGGGGCAACGGGGCTGCTGTGGAGCCTCTCCAGTGGGGCCTCAGCCTCGGCCGCCCAGCATGGAGGGACTGAAGGCCTGGGGCCCAGTGAGCCGGAGAGAGTAGGGCCCCTAAGGTCTGGGACCCCAGCTCCCTGCCTGAGGGAGGGGGAGGGTCTGCCCAGGCCCGAATGGCCTGACCTCCTGGCTATGAGTGTGCACACATGGGAGTGTGTGGCCCTGGAGGGCAGCTGTCCCCGACCAGGCTCCTGCAGGCAGCCCTGAGGCCTGGGCCGAGGTGCGAGTGGCTGCTGCTACACACCTGGGGGACCGCGCAGCAGAGCCCTCCCCAGGCCCCGCCCGCCCCTGGTTTCAGCAGCACCCCCGGCCCGCCTGGCTGCCCTGGGTCCCTGAGGCCTCCTCCTGACCACCCCCGCCCCCCCACAGCCCAGGCCTTGTACCACAGCCAGCCTGGGCGGCCTGGCTGGGAGACCCCAGGGCTGGGGGTCCCGGCCCACCCCCCTCCCCTGCGATGCTTCCCCACTCAGTCTGTGCCGGCTGGAGCTTCTGTGACATCACTTGGCGAGGGGCCTGAGCTTGCAGCCCTGGCTCTGCCAGGATCACCGAGTCCCCATGACAGGCCTACTTCCTGTGACCCCAGACGAGGCCCCAGCCCACCCTCTGCCCTGGCACCCCAAGGCAGAGCCAAGCTGAGTCGGGTGCAGACCCCGGTGGCCGCCGACTAACAGGTGACCCTCCTGGGCTGTGGGAGGGCTGACAATGCCCCCCTTCACTACCTGGCAGGAAGGGCCAGGGGTGCTACACACTCAGGATAAAGAGGATCTGCAGAGAAGGTGCCAGGAAAGCCCCTGCCCACTCCGAGCTGGTCCTACAACCCGTCCACAGACACTGCCTACTTTAAAGGAGGTCCCCGTGGCATCGGCCAAGGGTGAGTCAAGATGGCTGAGCTGCCAGGGTGGGGCTGTACGGAGGGACCTCCTGTCCCTGACACCCCACGGAGGCCAGGGGGCAGTGGTTTTTCTCTGGCGGGAATAGATGGAGAGCTGGGAACTTTCATGCCACAGAATCTTAAATACTTCCCAAGGTCAGGGCCATGGCAACCAGGGTGGCAGGCTGGTGTCAGGCCCCACCAGACAGCTTGACCCGCCCTCCCTGGGGCCGCCTGCCCGCCTGCCCCAGCAGCCCCACCTGCTCCCAGGGTGCGTGTCAGCTCAGGCGGGGGCAGTAGCCCTGCTGGGTCAGGGAGGGGCCTCAGCTTCCGCATGGGGCTGGCCCGGGAGCTGGACAGGCGGACGCTATGGGGCACAACCCCCAGGAAAGCTTCTCTGATATTCCTATTTTTTTCTTGAGAGAGAGTCTCGCTCTGTCCCCCAGGCTGGAGTGCAGTGGCACAATCTCGGCTCACTGCAACCTCCGCCTCCCGGGTTCAAGCGATTCCCCTGCCTCAGCCTCCTGAGTAGCTAGGCACGCACCACCACGCCCGGCTAATTTTTGTATTTTTAATAGAAACGGGGTTTTGCCATGTTGGCCAGGATGGTCTTAAACTCCTGACCTCAGGTGATCCACCCGCCTCGGCTTCCCAAAGCGCTGGGATTCCAGGCGTGAGCCCTGCACCCGGGCCTTCTCTGATGTTCTGCCCAGCAGTGTAGCTGAGGTCTCAAAGGGCCCCCATTTATTTGAACTTCTCCACAAACATCCACAAAGCACTGGGCACGCTGCCTTCGGGAAGCTCTTCCCGGGTATCAGGAGAGGCTGCGGTCACAGCTGTTGTCTTCTGTGTTTGTTGGTGAAGCTGGTGGCAGGGTGATGTCCTCCTGCCAGGACGATGAGCAGTCACAGGTTCACCCAGCCTGTTGGGCGCAGCCCCTCCGAGGTGGGAAGGTCACAGCGGCTGCCCCAGGACTGTGGGAGCAATGGGGTCCCACCACGTCGGGCAGCACCTGGGCCCACGGACCCCAGAGGCAACCTCACTCCTGCTGGCTTCGTCCAGGGTGTGTCGGCCACGAGGGCCCCGTGGAGGGGAAGGGTCTGCCCTGTGGTTGCCGGGTTGTCTGTGGCACCTGGGGGGCAGAGGGGCCTGGCTGTGTGAGGCCAAGCTGCCCTTGATTTGAGTGAACACCCCTGAGACAGAGCCTACCCGGCCATGGCAGGGGGTCTTCAGGGCCTTCGGCCTCCCCCTTGCGCCCTTGTCTGCCCTGGGCAGCTGCCCTCAGCCTCTCCTGCACACTGGTCTGAAGGCTTCAGGTGTGTGTGGGGGTGGCGGGTGCTGGGCCGGGGCCGCAGGAGCTGGCCAGGCTTGGCCCTGAGTAAAGCCCTGGCCCCAGGCGTGGCGGCGGTGGTGGGGGCGGGCCTCTGTGTGAGCGGGAGTGGTTCTGGGCTCATGTTACATTTTCCGCTGGAAAAACAGCCCCATTTTGAATGTTGGCTCTGAGCTTTTAAAAACTGCAAATATATCCAGTTTCCCAAACGAGTGCTCACCAGGCCAATGCGGTCATTCCCGCTGGCCCTGCGGAGGGGGGGCGCCCGGCCCGGTGGGAGTGAGGGGCTGGGGGCCTTGGGAGGGGAGGGCTGGTGCTACAGTTCTGGGGAGCAGCCCCGTTGTCACAGCCTAGGGACACTGGGCCCCTGCCACCTAGATGGGCAATTGGGGCCCAAGCCCAGGTCCAGGGAGATGGGGAAACTGAGGTCCTTTTGGCCTGGAGCCTGTGGGCCTGTCACCGAGGAACCCTCGGTCCTGAAATGGGCAGCACCTGGCCGCGGCAGGCTGCAGCCCACACCAAGGTCAGGAAGCCCGGCTGTGGGAGGCCTCATCTCCCAGGTGCACCCAGGTTCTGCGTTCCTGCCGCTCCCTCAGGCACCTCTCCAGCCTGGCAGGGCCTCACTGGCAGGAGGCGAGGGAGCCCGGTGCAGACCCAGGCTTCCGGGCTCTGAGTCCTGACTTGGGTCTGAGGCTTCAGGATCCCTTTTCTGCAAAGGTGTCACCTGGTGCTGTAGTTGTGTGTGGGGCTGGGGTTTCATGTGTGTGTGTGTGTACATGTGTGTGCACACATGCATGTGTGCATGAGTGGGGATGTACACGTTTACTGGGGTTTCCATGCACGTGAGTCTGTGCACACTTGAGCAAGTACACATGTGGGTGCCCGTGTGTGTGTGTGTGCATGGTGTGTGTGTTCATGTGTGTGTGTCCCTCACTTCCCTACTGCCTAGGGTCAGGGCAGTGCTCAGGGTCCCAGCACCTCTTGAACAATGGGGCGACCAGGACTCCAGAGGGGCACGTGGCAAGGGAGTCCCAGGCTGCCTCCGTCTGTCCACCCAGGCAGGGCGGGCTGCAGAGGGTGCTGGCGGGCAGGCTCCTGGTTGGCCTAATGCCCCTGGGGAGCAGGCTCACAAAGGTGCCGTGCACTCTTCCCGCTGTGCCAAAGCTTTGGGGCCTGTAGGGATGTCCCTGCCATACTCCCCAAGCTGGGGTCAGGGCCCGTGCCCACCGCCCAGCACAGGCCTCCTGCTGGCTGGCTGGCTGCTCTCCTTGGAGGGCAGAGAGCATTCTTCAGAGTGGCATGGTTGCCAGACCAAATGACAAAAGTGCCCACGGGGTAGGCCAGAGACCCCAGGCCCGCAGCCCGGCTGCACCCCCAGGTTCACAGCAGACACTTTAACGCCAAAAACATCTGGAAATTGTTCCAAGGACTGGATTCCAGCCTTCGCCTTTGGAAGCTCAGCTGCCCCTGTGGAGGGTGGGAGGGCTGCTGGTCCGCAGGGCTGGAGCTGGGGCCATGAGTTCCATGAGCAATTCAGCCTCATGGGTGGCAGGCCCACAGCCACCGCAGGGCTGGCAGCCCCCGCTCCCCTCCCGCTGCTCCTGCCTGCTGGCACTGGCCACTCGAGCCGCTGTGCCTCTGAGTGTGGCTCCTCTGATGGCCAGTCTTGAGGTGGTGAGGGTGGTCATTCTAGAACTGTGTGTCCATGTGTGTCGGTGCACATGTGTGCACGTAGGTGTGTACGTGTGTGTGCTTAGCTGAGGCTGCACCCCCAGGGGGAGGAGCTGGCGAGTGCACACACACACACACACACACACACACCCCTACATGTGTGTGCTGGCGCATCTCAGCTCCTCCCCAGGGGGTGCAGCCTCAGCTAAGCCACCTCCCCCAGCCCCACTGGAGCAGGCAAGGAACCACGGAGGGGACCCCAGGGGGTGACCCCAGCCCCTGGGGGTCATGTGAATGGGGCTCCACCCAGGCCAGGAATCCGGCAGCACTTTTGTTCCTTTTCACAAAAGGCGAGCACGACGCCCCGTCTTGCTCACCGCTCAGTGAGCGTTACAAACGCTTGCCAACACACACCTCCCTTGGCGCTGCCCGGCTGCAGCCAGCCAGGAGTGTCCGTCGGCTTCCCCAGCTCCACTCCGCAAAGAAAACAAACTCAACAGCAAGGATGTTCTCCTTGAATGCTCTGGGCCGTGCTCTGGAATCAGCAGCCAGCCTGTCCTCAAAGGGGTCTTGGCTCAGAAACATCCTATCGTGCATCGTTTTCTGCCAAGCTTCAGTCTAAGATGTAAAAGTGGAGAAACCAGAAGCACTGGAAGTGAAAATAAAATAAAGAGAGACATCCCGTGCGGGAGGAAAGGAAGAGAAGCGACCAGCACAGCGGGCAGGAGGGACACTCGTGCCGCCACACTCCCGCAAGCCCTACCTCCCCTGGGGGCCCCCGCCCACCAGGCCACACTCCCCTGCTGGCTGGGAACATGGACCTGCACCTGGGGCCAGAAGGAGCTGAGCAGCCACCAAAGACCACCGTCCTCCAAACCGTCCTCCAAGTCCAGGGTACTGCTGCTCTCCCCAGCGCCCTCAGCCTCCCCAAATACTGAGTCTGAGAGTGCCCCCCAGCAGGGGCTGGGCAGAAGTTTACACACACACAGACACGCCCACATGCACACCCACACCCCCCCCCACACCAACACACAGACACATGCACACCCACCCCCACCCAACCCCCCACACCAACCCCTCCCACACCTACACCCACACATGCACACACATGCACATCTACACACACATGCACACCCACACACACCGACACACACCTCCACATACACACACCCCCGCACACTGACACACCCACCCACCCACCTCCACAGATACACACACACCCCTGCACACCGACACACACACCCACCCCCGCACACCAACACATACCCACCTACCCCCGCACACCAACACACACCCACCTACCCCCACACACCAACACACACCCAGCCACCCACACGACACACCCACCCACCCTGCACACCGACATACACACACCCACCCCCGCACACACACACCCACCGACCCCCACACACCGACACACACACCCGCACATGACACACCCACCCACCCCTGCACACTGACACACACATGTACATCCCCAGCCCCTGCACACTGACACACACACACCCACACCCGCACACCTACACACGCACAGCCCCCACCCCTGCATACCCACACCCACACACCCACACCCGCACACTGACACGCAGCCACCACTGCACACCTACGCACACATGCATACCCACCCACCCCCGCACACTGACACACATGCACACCCCCCCACCCCTGCACACCAACACACACACACCCACCCTTACATGCACACACAGGCACACATATACACATACACCCACATGCACACCCCCATATACATGCATGCACACACATATATACACATACACCTACACACACCTACACACACCTACATACACACATTCACGTACACACCTACATGCACACACATGCATGTGCACACACATCTGCACACCAACATGCATGCACACACACGTGTCCACTGGCACAGAGCAGTGATGTACAGACACATTTCCCAGGCTGCCTGAGGTCTGGGTGGCCGCGTGTGGTGCTTTGTGGCTGGGGTGTGCCCTAAGGGGTCAGGAGGGGCTGGGCCACACCCCAAAGGGTCCACACACTGAGGGCAAAGGGAGCTGTGGAGGACCTCGTCCAGGAGAGGCAGGCTTCCTGTATGCGGTGTGCAGGCTGCATGGGGAGCAGGGCCTTGGCTTCCCCGACTGCAGCCACAGACTGAGCGTGTCCATCCCCACAGCTCTTGCCAACTCCAACACTGCGAGTCTGTTTGGACGCCTCCAGTGACCACTGGCTCTGCGAGTGATGACTCACACCCATCACTCATCCCTTTCCTGAGTCAGCCGCGGGACCCTCTGCAGGGAGGCGTGCGAGTCATTGAGGTGACGCAACCCCTGCCTGATCACTTGCTGACTCATGGACACCCCCCGCCCCAGTCCAGGGCCTCCCCTTCCATCCCAGACGGGCCTGGGGTGAGCTGCAGCCGGGCCAGGATGGCAGAGCAGGGGGCAGGGGCCTGGGGGCAGGAGAGGCAGCCGGAATGGGGTGGCCGGGAGCAGGGCTGCTCTGAACCCAGACTGCTGGCCCTGGCTCCGCAGCGCCCCCTCTGCTCTCTTGCTTGGTTTGAGGGACACTCTCAAAGCCTGCTCTCCAAGGCTCATGTGAATTGAACCAGCCACCACGTGGTCCCAGGAGGCGCTGAGCTGGGCTGAGCCTGGTCCCTCTCATCCTGGTGTTCTGGCGCCAAGACCCCCAACCCACCCTAGATGCAGGTCCGAGCCCTCCGGTGCCTGAATCGCAGACAGCCCTGGGCTCCATCGGGCTTAAGGCCACGTTTCTCAGTGTTTCTATGAGGGCAGAAAAGACATTTCTTGAGAGTGGATTCCTGAGGTTTCTGAAGGTCCAAGAACCACATTCTTTCCAGCCCTCCTGAGTTCCTGCAGCCACGTTTCCCTTCCCTTGGGGAAAACGCAGCTCTGAGGGTCTGGAGCAGATGAGGGTCCCGTAAGTCCTGCCCTCCCCAGCTGCCAGGGTAGGTGCCTGGTGCTCTGAAGGTCCTGGGGAGCTCCGGCCCCGTGCCAGGCATGTGAGGCCTTCCCAGCCCACACGTTCCGTGAGGACGGAGCCAGGTCCTGCGTTGCTTTCTGCTGCCTGGACGGCCGAGAATGGAGCTGGAGCTGCCCTGTTTAAGGCAACTCCTGCGCTGTGAGCCCTGGCGGGTGTCCGCCAAAGCAACCTCACTGCCATGAGTGTTTTTCTGTTCCTGCGGTCATATGGGCTCTTGTGAAAGCAGTTTTCCAAGTAACTATGGTGATGATTTAAGTCTACTACATTTGGAAAAATGAGGGATGAACCTTGCAGCCCCGGTCCTGTCTCGCAGGCAGCTTTGGAGAACATCTTTTGCTGCCTCTGGAATCACCTGGTCCTGCCTGGGGGCAGTCACTGGCCCAGGCCAGCTCCCGAGCTGCCCTACTGCCAGACTCGGAGAGGGGCTGAGTGTCTGTTCCCAGCCTCAGACCCCTGCCCCATGCCCATCGCCTGAGACTGTGGTCAGACCCAGCCACGTGTCTGAATGAGCCTGGCACGAGGAACAGTGGCCCCGAGAGGCATCTGAGCCCTGAGCCCCACACAATGCAGGCCAGGGGTCGCCTCTGCTTCCCCCAAGATTCCAGGCTTTGTCTGATTTCCAGTGGCTCTGGTCATCCTCACCCTGGTGCCTGTGGAGACCCTGGTGATAATGGCAATGCCCTCCCTTCCCCACACGGGTGGAAACTGCAGGTCCCGGCCCCGGGGTCCTGGCTCTGCACTGCTCTCAGCCTGGCGTGGCCAGGAAGGATGCTGCCTAGCAGCCCCAGCCGCTTGAGGCCAGGAGAAAGTCAGGGTGGGAACGTCCATCTCTGCACGTTACTGGCATCACGGCCAAGGTGGCCACACGTCTGTGGCAGGCCAAGAGCAGGGCCAATCCCAGGAACGACCGGAGTCCTGCACACAACTGTAGGTGTGTGCAGCCCGCACGACAAAGCAAACAGACAAGCCATCAACAGCGGGGGACTCCGTGTTAGGGCAGCCGGGTTCTGGCATCAACGCTAATATCGTTAACTTTTCTTTAAGTGTGGAATTCTTTCCCAGCTGAAAGTCACAAAAGGCTCTATTGATGGGGGTGTGGGTGGAGGGGGGGCCCTGAGCAGACCCGGTATGAACGGGCACAGCATTCTGGCCAGGGCGGGTGCCAGAGCTGGCTGGGCGCTCTTCCGTGCGCTGCGTCTGCAATACTGGTCATCCCTCTGCGGGGACATGGGGGCCTCTCCAGGGCTTCAGAGAAGGGTTTGCAAAGACAGTGGTGAGAACTGGAGTTCGGAGTCTGGCGGAGGGAGAGTTCGGAGTCTGGCGGAGGGGGTGCCCGCCGAGCTGCCTCTCGAGGGAGGCTCTCAGGAAATCGGCCGCCTCTGCGAGTCTCAGTGCCCGGGGCCCTCTGCCTCCGAGCCCTTCCCCAGCAACCCCCCAGCCCTCCCCGAGTCCTCCCCGACCCCTTCCCCAACCCTTCCTGAGGCCTTCCCGAGCCCTCCCCGAGCCCATCCCGAGCCCTCCCCGAGCCCTTCCCGAGCTCTCCCCGAGCCCTTCCCGAGCCCTCCCCGAGCCCTTCCGGAACCCTTCCCGAGCCTTCCCGAGCCTTTTCCCCAGCCCTTCCCCAGCCCTCCCCGAGCCCTTCCCGAGCCCTCCCCGAGCCCTTCCCCAGCCCTTCCCGAACCCTTCCTCAGCCCTTCCCGAGCTCTCCCCAGCCCTCCCGAGCCCTTCCCGAGCCTTCCCGAGCCTTCCACGAGCCCTTCCCGAGCCCTTCCCCAGCCCTTCCCCAGCCCTTCCCGAGCCTTTCCCCAGCCCTTCCCGAGCCCTTCCCGAACCCTTCCCAGCCCTTCCCCAGCCCTTCCCTAGCCCTTCCCGAGCCTTTCCCCAGCCCTTCCCGAGCCCTTCCCGAACCCTTCCCCAGCCCTTCCCGAGCTCTCCCCCGCCCTTCCCGAGCCCTTCCCAAGCCTTTCCCCAGCCCTCCCCGAGCCCTCCCCGAGCCCTCCCGAGCCTTCCCGAGCCTTCCCCGAGCCCTTCCCGAGCCCTTCCCGAGCCCTTCCCGAGCCCTTCCCGAGCCCTTCTCCAGCCCTTCCCGAGCCCTCCCGAGCCTTCCCGAGCCTTCCCCGAGCCCTTCCCGAGCCCTTCCCGAGCCCTTCCCGAACCCTTCCCCAGCCCTTCCCCAGCCCTTCCCGAGCCCTTCCCGAGCCTTTCCCCAGCCCTTCCGAGCCCTCCCGACCCTTCCCCAGCCCTTCCCGAGCCTCCCCCGCCCTCCCGAGCCCTTCCCAAGCCTTCCCCAGCCCTCCCCGAGCCCTCCCGAGCCTTCCCGAGCCTTCCCCGAGCCCTTCCCGAGCCCTTCCCGAGCCCTTCTCCAGCCCTTCCCCAGCCCTTCCCGAGCCCTTCCGGAGCCATTCCTCCCCAGCCCCGCTCCAATGTGAATTCGGTGTGTAGTCTTGGTTTTACCACCGAAGAATTTTAGGAATTTCCTCTTAGTCTGAAAAGAAAACGTGTTCAAAACCTTTCTTCGTGTTTATAGTTGCTTGGGTTTGAACGCATTTTCATCCTCTCCAGAGCGGCAGCAGAGGCTTCCTGGCAACCAAGCTCGTGCCTGGGGAGGGGGCTCTGCGCCTTCAGGCTGCCCGGCCCCAACTCCCCTTGATTTGGGGGTCCAGGTCAGGTCAGGGTCAAGGTGCCACCCGGAAGCTGGCCAGGTGCACGCGGCTCCTCCCGCCTGGCAGTGGGTGGGCACACCTGCCTGGAGGTCCATGCAGAGGCGCGGGAACCGCTGAGGCGACTCAGGCCCGGGTGCGGGGATTTGGGTGTCTCTCGGAGGCGGCGAGCATCCAGGCCAAGCCCAGGCTGCAGGGGCGTCCACCGTGACAGGTCCGCAGGTGGGGCCGGACCCATCTCCTTCCAGCCTGCCGACTTCCTGAGCCTGGCTTCTCCCTGGCCTTCCTGTCAGTTCTGGGGGCTTTCTGGATTGTTCTTTCAATAAAATTCTGTCTGCCGCGGCTGGCGGTGGAAGCCCAGGGCTCTCCACGCCCTCCAGGCAGCCTGTTTGCTGCACACACCCCCCCCCCCCGCCCCCCCAAACCCAGGCCACCTCACCTGCTCCCAGGTGAGGGCAGGCCCAGGGCAGGGCAGCCCCACTGCAGATGCTGTGTCCTGGTAGCAACAACTTCGCGAAGGTCAAATCGTCACCCCCTCTCGGCAGCCTGCAGGTGTTTACTTTGCTGCAGTTGGGAAAATAGTGCTAGCTGGAAATTCTTTCACTTTTGATAAACACATCTAGCGATTGTAAACCAATACCTTGCTTTACACTATTCATCCATGGAGATTTTAAAGCTAAGAATGAGACTTTTGCCAGATGCCAGTCAGTTGCACTCCTCGAGGTGGCTGCCAAGGAAGGCCAGGCCCAGCTGGCCGCCACAGTGTGCAGTGGGCACTCGGCCTCGGGAAAGCCACCCGATCCGATGCGGAGCGAGACCCTCACTCAGGAAGGCTGGTCTCTTTCCAAGAAGTACCCAGCCTGCTTTGGTGATGATTTAGGTGAAGAAGGCGGGAAAGGGTGGTGGTGGTGAAAACTCTTCAGGGCGAGGAAAGGAAAGGCCATCCTGAGGGCGGGCCCCAGCATCTGTGGGGAGCATCTGTTACCCCTGGGGCTTCGTGCCGGCCCGAGGGGCCTGAATATGAACTCTCTCCTATTAGAAATGGAAGCACACCCAGAGTGCCCCGGACAGACGCCCAGCCTGCTGCAGGAGCTCCTGTGAGCTCATCTGCCTTCGGAGCATGCACCTGCATCAGGCGACTGCAGCACAGTTAGACTGATGGGCTGCCCCAAGCACAGGGCACGAGGAACCTTGCGCCCCTCCGCGCATCCGATGGGAGGCGCCCACACAGGGGTCTCCTGGAGGGTCCCCGCGGGAGGCTGCAGTGTGGGGCAGAGGTTCGGATGTGGCCGGATACCCACTCTCCCGTACCAGGGGCCCTACGCTGGCCACTCCGGGCACATGTGGCTGCTTCTGCTTTGTAGTGAGTGACTTTCTCAACCAAGCCTGGCCATGGCTCTCCACATGCCAGTCTCTTGAGCTGTAGGAGAGACCCCCAGATGTCTCAACCCAGTGGCACTGGCTACTCTCCCCTTCTGTGCCTGTGCCTGATTTGCCCCCAACTCGGCTCCAGCTCTGCCCCTCAGCCTCTCACCTGCTGCCCTTCCCCATCTTGGCTGGGCCAAAGAATCACTCACGCCCTTCCGCGGCGTAATAGTCCATTCTCACGCTGCTATAAAGAACTGCCCAAGACTGGGTAATTTCTACAAGAGAGAGGTTGAATTGACTCACAGTTGAGCATGGCTGAGGAGGCCTCAGGAAACTTACAGTCATGGTGGAAGGCAAAGGAGAAGCAGGTCCCTTCTTCACAGGGTGGCAGGACGGAGTGAGTGCAAGCAGGGGAAGTGCCAGACGCTGATGAAACCATCAGATCTCATGACCCACTCAGTATTGCAAGAACAGCTGGGGGGAGTCACCCCATGATCCAGTCACCTCCACCTGGTCCCGCCCTTGATACGTGGGGACTATGGGGAGTACAATTCGAGGTGAGATTTGTGTGGGGACACAGCCAAACCCTGTCACTCAGCTTCCCTCGGGTTTCCTGCCCTCTTCTCCATCACTGCCCCCCAGCACAGCCGGCAGCTCCTGCCCAGGGTCCCGGGGCCCTGGCTTCCCCTGTGGCCACAGATCCTGGCTCTCTGTCCCACCACTCAGGCAGGCACCGCTCAAATCCATCTCCTCACTGAGGCCCTCCTCTGTGGCAGCTCTGAGCCTTGATCCCGCAACCCCGTCCGGTCAGGACTGACAGAACTCATCAGGGGAATCGTTGGAACTCTAGTCACCCTTGCCCCTCCAGACCTCCCAACTTCTCCCCTCCCCACCAGCCCTAGCACCCCCTCACCCCAGGCTGCCTGGGTCCTACCCAGTCCCCAGCACTGAGACCGGCCTTCTGCTCCCCTCCCTCAGCCTTGCTCCCCTCCTGGGACAGGGTCTTAGGGTGCGGCCTGCTCATGACTTGCTCAGGGTCTCAGCCCCCTGCCTCCCACTGCACCCGTGTCCTCGGTCACGTGTTCCGTCAGGGTGCTGGGCATGGCACCGACATGGAAGCGCTGCCTGTCTGCTCCTCAGTGTACCCCTTGCAGCTTGGCTGGTGAGTGCCGAAGGGGCGGAGGAAGCTGGTGCCCGGCAAGAGATGTGGCCCAGGAGGACCCCCGGGCTTGGCTCGTCGCTGAGGACGATGCAGTGGTGCTCACGGCTGCGCTGTCTGTGACAGGGAAGAGAGGAAGCCGCGGTGCCTCTCAGAGCGGAACACGCAGTCGTGCTTCACTTCTGTGAGTGAGCTACAAGAGCTCACGCCAAACAAAGGGGCCAGTCCATGGAACAACCTCAAGTGTGACCCCCCCTTTTTTTTTGAGATAGAGTCTCACTCTATTGCCCAGGCTGGAGTGCAGTGGCACGATCTTGGCTCACTGCAACCTCTGCCCCCCAGGTTCAAGTGATTCTCCCATCTTAGCCTCTCAAGTAGCTGGTATTCCAGGTGTGTGCCACCCACGCCTGGCTAATTTTTGTATTTTAGTAGAGACGGGGTTTTGCCATGTTGGTCAGGCTAAGTGTGACCCCATTTTTATTAAAATCAAAACAAAGGACCTCAGTCCAACAAAATAGGAATTCTGAAAGACCAGAAACAGGTGTAGAAGGTGCTGTGCTATGAGTGGGGGCGCCCCTGAAGGTGGAGGCTGGGCCCAGCAGCTGGGGAGAGGCCTGGGGATGCCCCTCAGCCACTCCATCTCCAGGTGTCTGCCACAGTTGGGGCCACGAGGAATCGGGAGCCATGATGGTGGAGAAATAGTCAAATATTGATTTAGTACCTACTGGAGTAAAATGCTGATTACCCATCAATGGATTAGGTAGAAGATGCAAATCACATCATTGGGCACATTTGAATATAATGCATCATAAGGCACAGCCCAGGCTGTGGAGCCACCCTGAGAAGTTCACAGTTGGTCTCATCGTTTTATGTCCATGCTGTGCATTTGCTTCTGAAGGACCATGGTGGGGGTCTGCGCTACTTGTAGAAACAAGAATCCAGTCTAAAGACTTACCCTATGGCTCCGCCTGTTCTCTAAATACGGCAGTTTCTGAGCGCCACGGCCTCTGCCTCTGCATTCATTCCTTGAATGCTGAGTGTCTAACCTCGGCTTCTGGGTTTGCTGCTGCTGTTTCACAGAGAGCACCCCACACAGAGCAGCTTGAGGATGCCCCGCTGCTTCCCTGGTCGTGGATAAGCCAAGCAGCTGGCAGATGGCGTGGCATGAGCGCTGGCTGTGCCTGCTGGGCACTGCCTTCACGCACAGCAAACGGAGCCTCCGAATCCTGCCTCATCAGCCCAGGTCGTCGCTTTGCTGAGTTGCTCAACGCTTTTACACTCAGCGGGCAGCACTAAACAGTTTCCCAGACGGGTGCGGGCACCGCTCAGGCTCCCTTGGTCTAGTGCCCTCTAGTGTTGCCGGCCAGCACTGCTGCAGAGGCCGCGGGTAGCTCGGACGGGAATGGACTGAAAGGTGGCTGAGGCCACTGTTAACCCGGAAGTATTTTGCCTATGTTTGTTAACTAGCTATGAAACTAAACATTCTCACACTGCCAGCAAAATGACCATTTTTCATTTAATTTGCAGACAACAGCATTATTAGTGGCAAACATCTTGAAGGAAACAAAGTGTGGTCAGGTTGAGCAAACATCACATTATTTTCCTGAGGAATGCTGTGTGAACTCATGGAGCCCGTCTGCACTAATCCGTCCAGTGAACGGCTTCCTTCCTCCTGGCCGAGTTCCTTCTCCAGCATTTCCTCCAAATCCCACCCAGCATTACTGACATCTGTCTATAAACATTAATTTTAGTCTCAAATATTTTTTTTCCCTCAAAACTCAGAAGCTTAGCAAGAAAATAAAAATCACAGTGAGCAATGTGTCCATTCCCCTGGCACTTCTGGACTTCCTGTAACACACACAGCTCGAACCACATGTCTTGTTGGCAACTGCCTCCCTATGCCATCACCGAGAGGGCCTTGCTGTGCTGGTTGATGAGATGGACGTGGTGCTTAGACGGGCAGGTGATGTGGTTTGGCTGTGTCCCCACCCAAATCTCATCTTGAACTGTGGACATGGTGCTCAGACGGGCAGGTGTGTGGTTTGGCTGTGTCCCACCCAAATCTCATCTTTTTTTTTTTTGAGACGGAGTCTTGCTCTGTCACCTAGGCTGGAGTGCAGTGGCGCAATCTTGGCTCACTGCAAGCTCCGCCTCCCGGGTTCACGCCATTCTCCTGCCTCAGCCTCTCCGAGTAGCTGGGACTACAGGTGCCCACCACCACGCCCGGCTAATTTTTTGTATTTTTAGTAGAGGCGGGGTTTCACCGTGGTCTCGATCTCCTGACCTCATGATCCGCCCGCCTTGGCCTCCCAAAGTGCTGGGATTACAAGCGTGAGCCACCGCGCCCGGCCTCCAAATCTCATCTTGAACTGTGGACATGGTGCTCAGACGGGCAGGTGATGTGGTTTGGCTGTGTCCCCACCCAAATCTCATCTTGAACTGTGGATATGGTGCTCAGACGGGCAGGTGATGTGGTTTGGCTGTGTCCCCACCCAAATCTCATCTTGAACGGTGGACATGGTGCTCAGACGGGCAGGTGATGTGGTTTGGCTGTGTCCCCACCCAAATCTCATCTTGAACTGTGGACGTGGTGCTCAGACGGGCAGGTGATGTGGTTTGGCTGTGTCCCCACCCAAATCTCATCTTGAACTGTGGCCCCCATAATTCCCACATTGTGGAAGGGACCGGGTGGGAGGTAACTGAATCATGTGGGTGGGTCTTTCCCATGCTGGTCTCATGAGAGTGAATAAGTCTCACACGATCTGATGGTTTTATAGGAGCAGTTCCCTGCGCACACTCTCTGCCTGCCGCCATGTAAGATGTGCCTTTGCTCCTTCTTTGCCTTCCACCGTGACTGTGAGGCCTCCCCAGCCATGTGGGGCTGTGAGTCCATTTGACCTTTTTCCTTTATAAACTATCCCGTCTCGGTTGGGTATGCCTTTATTAGCAGCGTGAGAACAGACTAATACAGCAGGGAACCATTTTTTTCACCAAAAAAGGCAAAATTTAGTAAAACATCCAGACAGTGGCACAAAGCTATTCCTTGGATAGAGCCAATGGATAGCACTGCCGAGGCAGAACTTCCACCTGTCCTCACGGCAGTGCCGGGCCTGAGGGATGATGCATGAGGCTGCACAGCGGTGGGGGACTCAGCCCAAGGTTATGTCTTGGCCCTGAATCACAGCTGCACCGCGAGTGGTGGAGGCAGCCCCGCACTGCCTGCAGCACAGCCCACAAGACACCACCGGGCAGGACAACTCAGGGCAGGCGGTGGTGGGTGGGGGGAAGGGCTTGGCTGCAGTACACCCACATGTGGGAGTGGCAGAGCCCGCAGAAAAGGTGCCGCCCACTTCTAGCCCAGGACGCGCATGAAGAGCTGAGGGCACTGCCCCTCCGTGGTCCTGCCCCCTGCCAGTCTCTGCTGCTCCATCACGACCCCACGGCTGACCCTGGGCTTTCACAGTCTTGTTTCACACAGCTCGTGCCTTCACGCATCATCCCTCAGGCCCTGCCCTGCTGTTCCTGGGCTGAACCTGGGCTTTCCTGCACTGCGTGAGGACAGGAGGGAGTTCTGCCTCGGCAGTGCTGTCTGTCGCCTCCATCCACGGAGTAGGCTCGTGCCACTGTCTGGGTGTTTTACTAAATTATGCCTTTTCCGGTGACAATCACTGGAAAGGAAAGAAAGGTGTGCCGAGGTGGGCCCGTGGCAAATCGAGGCGCGAGGGCTGCCCCTGGCGAATGTCTGGACAGAACCAGGTGCTGCGGGGTGAACCCTGGCCAAATGCAGCCTCAACTGTGAAAAACAACAGCAATAAAGAACAGAAAATGCTACAAGTATGGCCTCAAGTTTATGTCTAGAACGATGAAGTGATGGAAGAAACTGCAATTTTAAAATCAGGCACCACTCATCAGCCCCCAGACAGAAGGGCCCGGCGCTGCCTGGAGAGAGGGTGAGGCAGTGGCGGGCGGCCCCGGGGCAATATTTCTTCGCAAAGTTTTCAAAGAAGTCCCCTAAGGAACACCACAGGCATGAGGACGGCCCTGGCCACGTTCCTTTGCGGGATCAGCTCCAGCAAGTCCACCTGCCAGAACCAGGGCGGCCGCTGCAGACTGAGCCGAGCCCTGCGAGGTAAACTGTGAGAACGGCAGCTGCAGGAAGAGAAGCGATTCCTACCGCTTGTATTTCACATGTAGCCTGCAGCTGGACGTGTGAAGCCCGCCTGTACATATCACATAGCACACACAGGGAATGAAACACCAGTGCCATAATTTGATTCATGATTTTACGTTTTGAAATTTCTGGGAATGAAACCAACTTAGAACATGCACGTTACTACAAGATTTTTGCATATCTGATTTCAGCACGAGTTTTTGGAGCACAGTAAGCCCCCGGAGGGGACAGTCAGCTCCCAGAGGGGACAGTCAGCTCCCAGAGGGGATAGTCAGCTCATAGAGGGGACAGTCAGCTCCTGGAAGGGACAGTCAGCTGCCAGAGGGGAAAGTCAGCTCCTGGAAGGGACAGTCAGCTCCTGGAGGGGACAGCCAATCCGGGACAGCCATGAATGCCATGACTTCCAGAAGGACATGGGCACCGTCTGTCCAGCAGCCCAGGCATCCTGGCATCTGGAGGGCCCAGGGGAGGCGCCTGGGAGGCTGCTGTGAAGGCAGGGACGCCTCACCTGGAATAAAGTTTCTGTGTGCAGCCTGGCAGTGCCTCAGCTCCGCCTACAGTGAAGGTGAGGATTCTCCTGCTTCACGCGGTGCTCGGCTGCTGTTAACTCGGTTAACTCGAGTGAGATAACAAAGTTCTTTGGCACTTTTTAGGTAAATGCAAACTAAAAGATTAGAACTAATCCCATAAGCCTCTTTTCCAACCCTGTGTGGTCCCGGAGACGTGGGCTCTGAGACTCTGGGAGCCACGTGCACAGGGGCGTCTCCTGCAGGAGACCCCACCCTCCTGACGCAGGCGGCGGCTGCACCCACGCAGGCCGAATCTGCAGGGCGAGCTCAGGCCCGGAATTCATCTCCAGACCTGACAGAGATTCATCCGCTGAAGCCGGCATCACAGGCCAGCTGTGAGTACTGTGAGAACAGAATGCGTAGTAATCACCACATCACAGGATGTGGCGGAGCCGACCCATGCTGCGTGCGCACCCCACAGCAGACCTGTCTCCCCCGGGAGCTGCAGCCAGAAACTTCTAACAGTAAGTCAACAGGCAGGTGTTCGTTTTGCCTCCAGCATCAACATTTTAAGGAAGTTCCAAGTTGTTAAGAGTAAAGTTGCAAACATATCACATGTATGCTACCCCTGATAATCAGAGACATACTGTATTCGACTACATTACTTATTTAATCAAGAGAGAAAGTACAGTCGCACTGGCTGTCTAACGTACACATGCTGGTGGGCACGAAGGCTGGAGGACTGGAAGGGGGCAGAGCGGGTGGCTGGATGCCCCAAGGTGAGCAGGTCCCGCAGGAGGTATCGAGAGTCACGGTGAAAACACATCAACTTGGTGTTTGAAATGCCTTCAGAACTTCACACTGTTGGGGAAAATGAGGGTGCACATGTTACACACAAAAAATAAGGTGGGGACAAGAGTTTATTCACTAAAATGTGTATTTTAAAAAATTCAGATGTCATCTTAGTATTTTCAGAGTATTATCAATATGTTTAAGTCATAATTTTGGAAGTTCATAATGAATATAAAAGTGAACATTACTGCGTTTCTGAACAACTAAGGCAAAACTCAGAAACACAGCTCTTGAGAACGTTTAGAGCTCCGTGTCTGCCCTTGGCACACGCTCAGTTAAAGAGCTTCTTTACACACGCACTTTCCCAAGAGCGTTTTCTTCCTGAGGCTGGCTGAGCACTTGCCTAAACACTGCCTCTGCAGCAGGCTGGAGATGCTGATGGGCGGCCGGTGGGGCGGCCTCGCCTGGGAGCCCCCAAAGCTTGGAGAGTCCCCTCTTCCTGCTCTCCCTGGTAACTGTGGTGTTGGCGTTAGCGGTGGTCCCTTGTAGGGGATTTGCAGAGGTGGAATCCTAATAAATTCAAGAAACACAAAATCATGAATGCTCCGAGCATCTCTGGTGACACGACAATTACAGCACTGACCGTTTTGTGGTTTTAAAGGCCTGGATTCAAAAGCATCTCTGAGTACCTCTGACCAGCATGCACACCCCCACCAGGCAGCCAGCAGAAGATGTGGACAGATGCTGCAGGGCCCGTGGGCACCCAAGGAGGGTCGACAACCCAGGCCAGCAGGGACAGGAGGGGGGCGTGAAAGAATGCTGAGGCCTGCAGGCAGCCAGGGGTGGACTGGACCACAGGCATCAAAAGCCGCTCAAGGGCTCTGGGGGGCTGACATGGGAGGGTCTGCCTTTTCGAGAGACCACCAGACCTTTGAACACACGCGTTCAGTTGACAGAGACATCGGTGTGTGCTTAAATATGCAGCAGACAGAGTGGGAGGCCACCCAGAGGTCTCAGAAGAGCATGGAGAGGTGAACTGTGGTCTGTTCCGGGGCTGGGGCTGAGTCCAGCCTGCCACCTGCTTTTGTAAATAAAGTTTTACTGGAACCTAGCCATACCCATTAATTTACACACTGCCTGCCCCGGCCTTCTCAATACAGAGGCGGAGCTGAGCAGCTGCCCCAAAAGCCAAACATATTTACTACCTGCCCTTTATAGAAGACGCCTGCTGACCCACGGCCTATTCCTGTGGTAAAATAGCATGCAGTCACCACGTGGTTCTTTTTAAGTTTTTAGCAACAGGGCAAATGCCTACGTTATATCTTAGCTTCAAAAAAGCAACCTCCTGGCCAGGCACGGTGGCTCATGCCTGTAATCCCAGCACCTTGGGAGGCCGAGGCAGGCAGATCACCTGAGGTCGGGAGTTCGAGACCAGCCTGACCAACACGGTGAAACCCCATCTCTACTAAAAATACAAAATTCGCTGAGTGTGGTGGCACATGCCTGTAATCCTAGCTACTCGGGAGGCTGAGGCAGGAGAATCACTTGAACCCAGGAGGCGGAGGTTGCGGTGAGCCGAGATCGCACTACTGCACTCCAGCCAGGGCAACAAAGAGCGAGACTCTGGCTAAAAAAAAAAAGCAAACTCTAAAGTGGTATATACAACAAAACCTGACTCAAAGCGCGTAAAAACAGGGATGAAAAGCAACATATTAAACTTTTAGCAGTAATTCTCTCTGGTGAGTGGGATGATGAGTAGTTTTATTTTGCTGACAACTTCCTTTAAAACGCTGTGAAAGAAGGTGCTTGCAGGGGTTAAAATGCTGTGAAGAAGGTGCTTGCGGGGGTTAAAACACTGTGAAGAAGGTGCTTGCAGGGGTTAAAACACTGTGAAGAAGGTGCTTGCGGGGGTTAAAACGCTGTGAAGAAGGTGCTTGCGGGGGTTAAAACACTGTGAAGAAGGTGCTTGCGGGGGTTAAAATGCTGTGAAGAAGGTGCTTGCGGGGGTTAAAACGCTGTGAAGAAGGTGCTTGCGGGGGCTAAAATGCTGTGAAGAAGGTACTTGCGGGGCTTAAAACGCTGTGAAGAAGGTGCCTGCGGGGGTTAAAATGCTGTGAAGAAGGTGCCTGCGGGGGCTAAAACGCTGTGAAGAAGGTGCTTGCGGGGGCTAAAACGCTGTGAAGAAGGTGCTTGCAGGGGTTAAAACGCTGTGAAGAAGGTGCCTGCGGGGCTTAAAACACTGTGAAGAAGGTGTTTGCAGGGGTTAAAACGCTGTGAAGAAGCTGTTTGCAGGGGGCACTACCTGAGAGACTTTCCCACGCTCCTCTGACTCGGCGTCAGGCCGGGATGCTCGGGGCCCCGGGAGGAGACGCTGCCTGTGGTGGAACAAGAATAAAACACGAGTCGTTCACATTAACACATCACGGTGCTTTGAGGACGACGACCAGGCCAGCCTGCTGCACTTCTCTGTAGCTGTCACTGCCTCCCTGCCACGAGGGCAGTGGCAGGCAGAGCCACACAGGCACGCGGGGTCCTCTTAGGTCGCGGGCAGCCCTGGTGCTAACACGACACTCTGAGAAGCCCCAGGTTTTCCACAGGAGGGTGTAAATATCCTACATTTTAATCTTTCTACCTTTATGCACCTCTGCAGCTTACAGAATATGTAAGCCATCTGAATCATCGGCAGCTGGATAGCAAGACCTGGAAACGAACTGGCCAGTCCCAGCTGAGTTTCAGCCTCACTGAGGGGCCCTCGGCCCGTGGGCTCTGCGAGGGGGGCCTGCCCATCACGGGGGCAGCTGTGGGCATGCGGACTGTGCCTGGCATACACAGGTACTCAATAAGCATCTGGAGCACGAGCTTCCTCCCCCTCCTCTCCCAAGCCTTGGCTCCTGCTACCCTGAGAACTGCCGGAAGGGCAAAAGCGCATCCAGAAGTTCTTTCAGTGCCCCACCCATGTTTGCTTTCTCCAGGCGCCTTGTAACGTGAAAGGGGACATGTGGCGACTGAGTTCTCCAGCAACACCTGCTCCTGGACCCCAGGCTGGGAAAGCCACCCAGTGAGGGAGCCCGAGCATTAGGCTTCCCCAGCGCAGTGACTGGTGACTGGCCAGTGCCCTGCCTGCTGCGGCACGTCGGGGGGTTGCGGGCTTGTGGGGTAGGAGGCCCCGAGCACAAGGCAGCCTCCGTGCCCCCGACGGGGGTCTTGTCCTTGCCCCGGGGCTGTGCGGACCTTGTGAGGATGCTGCCTGCGGGAGGCATCGTAACTCCTCAGTCTGCAGGTGACCCTGAGAAGGCTCCAAAGAACAGCTAAGAGCAAGAAGGAAAGCTGTCTTACTAGGCTGTGTGAGTGCTGCCTTCACTTCTGTCTTGTATCACGGTTTGGCATCTGGAGGCTTGTGGACCCTGCAGAGACTGCCCTCCTAGGGACAGCCAGTTCCTAGAGGCAGGAGGCCACAGTGAGCACACTTCTGACATGAAAGCCAACAAATCCAGAGCCCGTGTTCAGAGCCAACCCCAAGCCTGGGCGGCCTGTTCCACTCACCCTGCCTGATCCTCCCATGAGAACCACAACCAAGGAGCTTGGTCTCCCCTCACTCCCTCCCTGGGGGTCTCTGGGAAACTATGAGTGGAAACTCCTTTCCTCATAGCCGTTGCCTCCTCATCCGTCAGCCTCACACCACTTGATTAAAACAAAACCCTGTACATTGAACACACAACCACAAATAATAACGATGGCAGGTATCTTTTGTTAAGTAACTCATGCTCAATACTGTATGGTCAGTTGAAATTGTTGGCTGGGCGTGGTGGCTCATGCCTGTAATCCCAGCACTTTGGGAGGCAGAGGTGGGCGGATCACCTGAGGTCGGGAGTTCAAGACCAGCTCGACCAACATGGAGAAACTCTGTCTCTACTAAAAATACAAAATTAGCCAGGCGTGCTGGCGCATGCCTGTAATCCCAGCTACTAGGGAGGCTGAGGCAGGAAAATCACTTGAACCCAGGAGGCTGAGGTTAGGTTGCGGTGAGCTGAGATCGCACCATTGCACTCTAGCCTGGGCAACAAGAGCACAAAACTCCGTCAAAAAAAAAAAAAAAAAAAGAAAGAAATTGTTTCCTATTTACTCAATGGAAACTTTTCAAGATAACTATTATCAACAGAGACGAAGAGACTGAGGACCCCAGAGGCCAACAATTCACCCAGGGTCTGGCAAGCAGTGCTCAGAGAGCCAAGTGTGGGCCATGGGATCTCAGACCCAAAAGACCCCTGCCACTCAGCCTCCTGCGTATCCCACAGGGCTTGGAGAATCCTGAGGAGTCCTTCAGGTTCTGCTGAGAATCAAATCGCACCAGGCGTCATCCTGAAGAGCAGTGGCTTGGAGAAAGGGGCCGCCAGGGAGTGCTAGAGGAGGGCCCGAAAGCCACCCAGAGCCAGGCCAGCTCTCCAGAGCACAGCAGCCCTCAGGTGGGAGGAGCTCCTCAGGGTGCCAAGGGGGCGCTGTGTTTCAGTCCCACCAAGAAGCAGGTGACCAGAGGGACAACCCATTCCCACGACACCTTCCAGCACAGCGGTCTCCGTTCAGGGGAGTAATGCTATTTAATATGTTTCACAAAGATGTCCATTTGAAAAATTTAACTGAAACATGCTGACATTTGAAGACAGCAAATTTCACCATCTGGATGCCCAACAGCCTGTTTCCCTGTGATGCCAGATCCACTGTGTTGTGTTCTGGAGGGGACCGTGTACGGAGGGGTGAGTGCCCTGTGCCTCTGCTGACAGGTCAGACAGCCCCACACACTGCTCAGTGAGTCTGCAGGGCAGACAACGCAGATGGCCCGCCTGCTGCTCCAGCATGTGAGGGGTCCAGGACCTGCCATTCACCACCTCATTCAATGAGTGCTTGTTGTGGAGGACTGCTGGCTACAGTGGAGCAGAAATCAGTGAGTTATCTCTACGAAGCCAAGTGCGAAACTGGACAAAATGGTAGAAACAACCATTCAGGCCTCTGGAAATCAATTCAAGGCAGACAACAAATCAGAAAACATTGACTCCTGAAATCAGAACACACTGACTCCTGAAATCCCGCTGCAGCTTTGGGAGGAGCGGGACTTGGCTTCCCAGCCTGAGGGCGAATACAGACACAAAATTCCTCAACAAAATACCAGCAAACCAAATCCAGCAGCGTATAAGCAGCTGCTCCACCTCCCCCTACCCCACTCTACCCAGCAAGAGCACAGCTGCACCAGGGTGGGTAGCTGAGGACCAGCAGCTTTGCTTCCAGAGAGGGTGGGCTCAAGGTGGGAGGGAAACACTTTCATCAGCCACAAGGGGTCCATCTGCAGGACCTGGAGAGGCCCACAGCCCTGGCTGGGGAGGGGTAAGGAGAGCAGGGACCAGTCAGAAAAATAACAGGGAGATGCTGAGAACAAGAGAGCCAGACAGAGGCAGCTCCCCCGGAACCCTGGCCGACAGAAGCAGCACAGGCATGTGCAGGGGGATCCAGTGCGGCCACAAAAGTGATGCCACAGGGGACCGGGAACTGACTGGATATCAGCTCCCCACATGCACAGATCGTTGGCCATGGGGAGCCTCGGGGATGCGTGGTGTTGGAGCACAATCACAGACACAGCAGCGGCCAACCGCTGAGCTGTAAAGACAGGTGGACACCCCGGGACATCTCAGCTCAACAAGAAAAGAGCAGAAACCATTAGTGGACACATCTGCGGCTGCCGTGGACACAGATTCTCCAGCTTAGGTCCAGGTAAAATACCCAAGCAAACAAAAACCAATCAAACAACCTTGGATAAAAATACAAGAATCCAGACTTGCTCAAATATAGTACCCAGGTTGTCCAGATTGCAGCCCCAAATTATGGGATAAGCAAAGAAACAGAAGCGTGGCCACACTCAGGGAAAAGGGCAGATGGCAGAGGCCCAGGCTGCACGGCCCAGATCGCATTTCCTAAGGACTTCAGGGCGGCTACTGTGAATGAGCCAAAGAATTAAAGGAAAATATGATGATAGTGACTCAATGCATAGGGCTTTCAACACAAAATCAGAAATGCTAAAAAAAAGAACCAAGAAGGGAACATTTTCTAACTCATTCTATGAGGACAGAATGAGGTCCTGACGCCAAAAGCAGACAGAAACGTTACAAGGCTGAAGTGTGCTGACCAGTATCTCTTATGAATACAGACACAAAATTCCTCAACAAAATACCAGCAAACAAAATCCAGCAGCGTATAAGAAAGATCATACACCATGACCAACCGGGATTCATCTCAGGAATGCACAGTTCCTTCAACATACAGAAATCAACACCATATTAATATATTCTATCAGTGGAAGTAATTCCATCTATGAACACATCATGGTAACAGAACAAGACCCAACGATCATCTCAAAAGAGAAAGAGAAAGCACGTGAAAAACTTAACACTTCTTCCTGACAAAAAAGGACTAGAAGGGCACTTCTCAACCCTATAAAGGGCGCCTCCAGGAAACCCTCAGTGAACACCATCCTTCATGGTGAAAGGCTGAAAGTTTCCTCCTAAGATCAGGAACAGAACAAAGACAAGGATATCTGTTCTTGCCATTTGTATTCAACACTGTATTGAAAGTTCTAGAGAGGGCGGTTAGGTGAGAAAAACAAATGAAAGTCCTGCAGTGGGATGGGAAGTGAAAAAATAAAAATAAAAGTAAAAGATAAATAAAAGGCATCGTGGTTGGAAAGGAAAAAGTAAAATAACCTCCACTTGCAGATGACATGATTTGCCATATACAGAAAACCCTAGAGAATCCACAAAAAAATCCCCAGAGCTCATAAATGAACTCAGTAGATTGCAGGATACAAGATCCATCTATAAAAATCAGTTGTATTTCTATGTACTAGCAATGAAAATCTGAAAATAAAGGTTAGAAAACAATTCTATTTACAGTAGCACCAAAATAACAAAATACTTAGGAATACATTTTACCAATGAAATGCAAGATTTCTTCACTGAAAACTGCAAAATACCGTTGAAAGAAATCAAAGACCTAAATAAAGGGAAAGCTATGTCCAACATTCATGGATTGGAAGACGCGGTGTTAGTATTAGATGGCAATACTCCCTACATTGATGTACAAGGTGAATTAAAACTCTACCGAGATTTCAACCTGCTTTGTCAGCATAAATGGGAAAGTTGATCCTAAAATTCATATGGAAATGCAAGGAACTCAAAATATGCAAAACAATCTCAAAAAAGAACAAAGTTGGAAAACTCACACTTCATAATTTCAAAAGTTACTATAAAGCTTTAGTAAGTGAAAGACAAAAAGAAAAATACTTAAAGCAGCAAGAGAAGAGCAACTCATCACCTACAGGATAACATGATTAACGGCTGACTTCTCATCAGAAATAATGGAAATGGCTGGGTACGGTGGCTCATGCCTGTAATCCCAGCACTTTGGGAGGCCGAGGTGGGCAGATCACCTGAGGTCAGGAGTTTGAGACCAGCCTGGCCAACATGGTGAAACCCCGTCTCTACTAAAAATACAAAAACTAGCCAGGTGTGGTGGCAGGCACCTGTAATCCCAGCTCCTCAGGAGGCTGAGGCAGGAGAATCACTTGAACCCAGAGGTGGAAGTTGCAGTGAGATCACGCCATTGCACTCCAGCTTGGGCAACAGAGTGAGATTCAGTCTCAAAAAAAAAGAAAAAGGAAAAATTAGCCAGGTGTGGTGGTGCATGCCTATAGTCCAAGATACTCAGGAGGCTGAGGTGGGAGGATCGATTGAGCCCAGGAGGTCCAGGCTGCAGTGAGCCGTGGTCAAGCCACTGCACTCCAGCCTGGGTGGCAGAGTACCCAGTCTCAAAAAAAAAAAAAAAGAAAGAAAAAGGAAAAAACCCAATATTAATAATAATGGAAGCCAGAAGACAGAGGAATGACACACATACCAAGGGCTAAAAAGTCAACCAAGAAAATGTATATTCAGCGAAATTTTCCTTCTAAATGAAGACAAAGACATTCAAATATGGAAAAACAAAAACAAAAAAAATGAAGAGAATTCACTTCTAGCCAATCTTCCCTGCAAGAAAAAACTGGAAATGGTTAATATGTTGTGAATGATGGAATAAAAGATTTTTTTCCTCTAAAGGGCTTTAAGAAACGTAAGTTTAATTCAGAAAATAATGACACCATATTGTTAGATTTATAACACATAGATCCCATATATATGTACATAAATAAATATGACAAAGTAGGTGGGAGCAAGTGGAGCTATATGGGAGCAATGTGGTTACGTTCCACTGGAATTCAGTCAGTGTTCACCTCAGTGAGTGTTCACTGTGGTGAGTTCAAGATGCATGTTGTAATCTCTAGAGGAATCACTAAAATAATAAAGCACACAGATAAAGTAGCAACAGAAGAACTAAAACATGTATTAGTCTGCTTGGGCTTCTGTAATAAAATACCACAGACTGGGTGGCTTACACAACAGAAGTTTATTTCTCGCAGTTCTGGAGACTGGCAAGTCCATCAAGATGCTGGCTGATAAGATTCATGTCCTCAAAACAAAACACACTATTCAATGGAGAAAGGCACTATTCAGTGGGGGAAAGGACAGTTTTTTCGAGAAATGGTGTTGGGAAAACTGGATATCCACCTGCAGAATAATGAAGTTGGACTGCTGCCTAACGCTATGTGCAAAAGTTAATTCAAAATGGATCAAGGACCTAACACTATAAAATAGAAAACTCTCTGAAGAAAACATAGAGCCAAAGGTTCACAACGTTGGATGTGGCAGTGATTTCCTGGATACGATACCAAAGCATAGGCAACAACAACAAAATTAAACAAATTGACCTCATGAAAATTTTAAATTTTTCCACATCAAAAGATACCATCAACAGAGTAAAAAGGCAACCTGCAGAATCAGAGAAAACATTTGCAAATCTTATGTATCTAATAAGGGATTACAATCCAGAATACATAAAGAACTAAAACTTAAAAACGAACAACCTGATTCAAAAATGGGCAAAGCCTCTGGGCGCAGTGGTGCACACTTGTCATCCCATCACTTTGGGAGACCGAGGCAAGAGGATCGCTTGAGCTCAGGAGTTCCAGACCAGCCTGGGCAACATGGTGAAACCCCCACCTCTACAAAAAAACTTAAAAAGTAGTTAGGCATGGTGGCACACAACTGTAGTCCTGGCTACTCGGGAAGCTGAAGTGGGCGAATTGCTTGAGCCTGGGGGGCAAAGGTTGCAGTAAGTAGAGATTGCGCCACTGCACTCCAGCCTGGGTGACAGTGTGAGACCCTGTGTCAGAAAAAAGAAAAGCAGAGGGCGGCAAATGACTTGAATGGGCAAAGTACACAAATGATCAATAAGCACATGAAAAGATACTCATCATTCATCATTAGAGAAATGCAAATCACAACTATAGCAAGAGCTGGGTATAGTGGCTCATGCATGTAGTCCCAGCTATTCAGGAGGCTGAGGTGGGAGGACTGCTTGAGCCAAGGAGGTGGAGTCCAGCCTGGGCAACATAGCAAGACCTCATCTACAAGAGAGAAAAAAAAAACAGCAAGATAATGTGTCACGTCCATTAGGATGGCTACTATATATTTTAAAAATTGCACCTCGGGACCAGGGTCCGGTGCGGAGTGCCCTTCGTCCTGGGAAATGGGGTGCAGCCGGAAAGGCGGCCGCCCGCTCACCCGTCACGCAACGCACATTCGTGGGGAACCTGGCGCTAAACCATTCGTAGACGACCTGCTTCTGGGTTGGGGTTTCGTACATAGCAGAGCAGCTCCCTCGCTGCGATCTATTGAAAGTCAGCCCTCAACACAAGGATTTGTGAAAAAATAAATAAATAAGAAAAAAACAAATACAAAAAAAAAATTGCACCTGTAGTCCTAGCTACTTGGAACACTGAGGCAGGATTGCTTGAGCTCAGGAGGTCAAGGCTGCATTGAACTATGATTGCATCCCTGTACTCCAGCCTGGATGACAGAGTAAGATCCTGTCTCTTAAAAACAGAAACAGGCCGGGCATGGATGCCTGTAATCCCAGCACTTTGGGAAGCCGAAGCGGACAGATCACTTGAGGTCAGGACATCAAGACCAGCCTGGCCAACATGGTGAAACCTGTTTCTACTAAAAATGCCAAAACTAGCCAGGTGTGGTGGCACACACCTGTAATCCCAGCTACTTGGGAAGCTGAGAGGCCGAGGTGGAGCAGAGCCTAGGAGTTCCAGACCAGCCTGAGCAAAACCCCCTCTCTACAAAAAATTATCCAGGCTGGTGGCGTACACCTGTGGTCCCAGCTTCTGGGGATGCTGAGGTGGGAGAATTGCCTGAGCCTGGGAGGTCAAGGCTGCAGTGAGCAGTGATCATACCACTGCACCCCAGACTGGTTGACAGAGTGAGACCCCGTCTCAAAAAAAAAAAAAAAAAGAAGAAGAAAAGAAAACGAGAGAGGAGAATGGACAAAGAAGTAATCACATAGTTGAAGTCTGTGGATGCAGCTGTCCTCAAAGTATTTTTATGAAGATGGTTAAACCTGAGACAAACTTAAGAATTATTTGGTCTGCAGATGTTTTACTTTAAATAAATGTTTATTGTAATCATTTTTAAAAACCCAAAATAACAAGTGTTAAGGAAGCGGAGGAATCGGAAGCATGTGCACTGTTGGTGAGAATGTGAAATGGTGTGGCCTCTGTGGAAAACAGTGTGGCCCTTCCTCCAAAACTTAAAAACACAATTCCCAGATGATCCTGCATTTCAATTCAATACTCAAAAGAATTGAAAGCAGGGTCTCTAAGAGACGCTTGTATACTCAAGATCATAGTAGTATTATTCACACTGGCTAAAACATGGGAGCCACCTAAGTGCCCATCAGATGAATGGATAGGCAAAATGTGTGTCTCCATACAATGGACTATGATTCAGCCTTAAAATGGAAGGAAACTCCGGCACATGCTACCGCGTGGATGAACATTGAGGACGCTATGCTAAGTGCATAAGCCAGTCACAGAAACAAATGCTGTGTGAGTCCACGTGTGTGAGGCAGTCAAAATTTTAAAGATGGAAAGTAGGATGGTGGCTGCCAGGGGCTGTGGGATGGAGGGGTGGGAAGCTCTCGTTTAATGGGAGCTTCACAAAATGAAAACAGTTATAGAGATGGGTGGTGTGATGGTTGCACAGCATTAGGAATGTATTTAATACCAGTGAACTGTACACTGAAAATGGTTAAGGTAGGAAATTGTATCATCATAAATTTTCGAAAAACAAAAGAGACACCAGGGAGCTTGCTCACTAACTCTCTGTACACATACAAAAGAGGCCGTACGAAGACAGAGTGAGAAGGCTGCTGTCTGCAAGCCAGGACCCACATCAGCCAGCATCTTGATGGACTTGCCAGTCTCCAGAACTGCGAGAAATAAACCTCTGTTGTGTAAGCCACCCAGTCTGTGGTATTTTATTACAGAAGCCCAAGAAGACTAATATGACATGAATCTTATTGGATTAGGGCTAATTTAACTTTACCTCCTAAAGGTTCTAACTCAAAATACAGTCACATTGGAGGTTAGGGCTTCAACATACGAATTTTGGGGAGACTCAAATCAGTCTATAGCAAAATGGTATGATAAAAATATTTATTGCAAACAAAGGCAGTTAAGGAGATACCGATAAACTAAAAATCCTGTCATATATAAAACAAGAAACAGAAAGACAGCAGGCACAAATCCAACCACAAAAGTTAATAATTATATTAAATAACAATGGAGTAAACAATCAAATCAGAAGGTATAGATTATAATAGATCAAAAAACAAGATCTAACCATATGTTGTCTATCAGAGGCACATCAGGGATTCAAAGACACAGGCAGGTTGAAAATAGAAGGATGGAAAAAGACATACCATGTGAACTATAAACAATATAAAAATTAAATGAAGAAAATTACACCGTAAAAAATAATGAAATACCTAGGGCCAGGCGTGATGGCTCACACCTGTAATCCCAGCACTTTGGAAGGCTGAGATGGATGAATGGCTTGAGGCCAGGAGATCGAGGCCAGCCTGGTCAACATGGTGAACCCCGTCTCTACTAAAATTACAAAAATTAGCCGGGTGTGGTGCTGCACGCCTGTAATTAATCCCAGTTGCTTGGGAGGCTGAGGCACAAGAATTGCTTGAACCCAGGAGGTGGAGGTTGCAGTGAGCTTAGATGGCACCACTGCACTCCAGCCTGGACGACACAGTGAGACTCTGTCTCAAAAACAAACAAACAACAAAAAAGAAATAGCTAAGTATAAGTCTATCAAGAAAGTACAAGGCCTGTACAGTGAAAATTACTGAGGATTCTTGAGAGAAACTAAAGAAGCTCTAATCAATGGAGAGACATAGCACACTATGGACTGAGACAGTTAAAACTGTGAAGATGGCAATTCCCCCCATACTGATGTAGAGATTCAGTCAAAATCAAAATCCTGGCAGACTCTTTGTAGAATTTGACACTATCCTAAAATTTACATGGAAATGAAGAGAACCTGGAATAGGCAAAATTATGTTGATAAATTAAGAAAAAGGTTAGAGGGCTATGCCATCTAATTCCAAAACTTACTGTAAAGCAAAAGTGACCAAGATATTGTGGTATTTGTGAAAGGAGAAAATATACTCATCGACAGGGTCCGGAAGAAAGCCCTCACTGGCCGTTCTGCTATTTATTCTCCAATGCCTCTGTCTCCTTTGTCCTTCTACTGTCTTGTCTTTGTGTTTAACACATGCTTTACAACGTCATTTAAAAATCCCTCGTGATTTTTCAGCTGTGTTTTTTAGAGTTATGTTTGCTGTGGTTGCTTTAAACAAGTCTAACTTTCTGCTCCACTGTTGCTCCATCTCCTTGCCCTTCCTTTGTGCTTATTATCCTCTATGTTGTATCTATTTGTTATAACTCCAACAATACAGTGTTATAATTGTTGCTTCAATGTTATGTTTTGTAAGGTAATGAGAAGATAAAATAATTAACAATGCAGTATCTTATTCTCATCCCATATTCACCATTTCCCATGCTCTTCATTCCTTCTAACAGATGGAAGTTACTGTGTGGCATCAGCCTAAATGCCTTCCTTTACATTTCTTGTAGGGCAGGTCTATTAGCAATGAATTCTGTTTCTGTTACTCTGTGAATGTATTTAGTCTTCATTTTAAAATGTTAATTTCATTGGATACAGAATTCCTGGTTGAGGTTTTAAAAATGCATTTTGAACACGACCATATCTGGGAGGATTTTAGCAGAAAATACAAACCTCTGAACAAAATAGAAATCTATGAATCTGGCTGGACGCAATGGCTCACACCTGCAATCCTAGCACTTTGGGAGGCTGAGGCAGGTGGATTGCCTAAGCTCAGGAGTTTGAGACCATCCTGGGCAACATGGCGAAACTCCATCTCTACTAAAAATACAAAAGAAATTAGCTAGGTGTGGTGGTGCATGCCTATAGTTCCAGCTACTTGGGAGGCTGAGGCACAAGAATTGCTTGAAACCGGGAGGCAGAGGTTGCAGTCAGCCGAGATTGCACCACTGCACTCCAGCCAGGGCAACAGAGCAAGATTCTGTCTCAAAAAAAAAGAAATCTATGAATCCATATTGTTATAAATTAGTGAATACATAGATATCTGAATTGGGTAAAAGAAAAAGCTGTTCTTTATAGTAGAATGACAATTAATACATATACAAGGAACTATGGAAATGGAAAAATTGCGATGAGGCAGTCATCAGGTGGCTGATTGTTGGGGGGTGAGGCCGGATGAGGAAAAAGGTATCAGTGTCATTTGGACTATCTCTCCACAAGACACTCATCCATTATGGGGGACATAGTGACTGCAGTGAGAAAGCCTGATAGATGCCTGTGTGGTCAGGCGACCAAGGTGAACATCCTCCTGGAGGAATCAGGCGACCAAGGTGAACACCCTCCTGGAGGAATCAGGAGACCAAGGTGAACACCCTCCTGGAGGAATCAAGTGACCAAGGTGAACATCCTCCTGGAGGAATCAGGCGACCAAGGTGAACACCCTCCTGGAGGAATCAGGAGACCAAGGTGAACATCCTCCTGGAGGAATCAGGAGACCACGGTGAACATCCTCCTGGAGGAATCAATCAGGTGACTAAGGTTAACGTCCCTGTGGCAGAACAGGTCAACTCTGTGCTCTGATGTGATGTGCTAAGCAGAGCAGTAGCATTTCTGGGGGCATTCCTGCCAATAGAGGATGGCCTGGTCTCCGGAGGAAGTACCAGACAACCCAGGTTATGGGTCACCCTTCAGAATTTGAGGGCTTTATTCCTCGAAACTATTGAGGACAAGAAAAAGAAGCATGAAGAAATGTTCCAGTCCGAAGGAGAGAGAAGAGATGTTACAGCTGGATGTAGCTCATCTTTCCATGAGATTCTTGACCAGAGGAGAAGAGAAACTCTGTGGCGACAGCTGACGGGATGGTAGAGCTGTGTCAGCGTGGACGCCTGGCCTGAGTTGCAGGTGGTTTTGTAGGACTGTGCTGTGTCAGCGTGGACGCCTGGCCTGAGTTGCGGGTGGTTTTGTAGGACTGTGCTGTGTCAGCGTGGACGCCTGGCCTGAGTTGCGGGCGGTTTTGTAGGACTGTGCTGTGTCAGCGTGGATGCCTGGCCTGAGTTGCAGGCGGTTGTGTAGGACTATGCTCTTGGTTTTTCGCAGTGCTAGGGCACCACAGTGGTAACACGCTCAGTGGTTCAGAGAAATACCAATGATGACAGATTGGGAGCAAATTAACAAAATGTTAACATTTGGGGAATCTGGGCAAGGGAGATGTTGGAGTTTTTTTTTTTTTTTTAATACTGTTCTTACAATTTTTTCTGTGTGCTTGAAGTATTTTCAAAATAAATTATTTTTAAAAACTAAGTTGTTTTAAATACTGTTCTTGCAATTTTTTCTGTGCTTGAAATATTTTCAAAATAAATTATTTTAAAAAACTAAGTTGGTTTTTAAAATACTATTCTTACAATTTTTTCTGTGTGCTTGAAGTATTTTCAAAATAAACTATTAAAAAAACTAATCTTACAACATACCTCAAGATAAACTCCAAAGAATTTGGAAGAAGGTAAACATTAAAAACTAGAAGAATTCTGTTCTGTGAGTAATGTCAAGAGAACAAAGGACAAGCCACAAAATGGAAGAAAATATTTTCAAGATACATATTTATCTGATAAGGAAATGTCATCCAAAAAAAAGACACACAAAAAAAGAAATGTCATCCAAAATATACACAGGACTCTTAAAACTCAACAATAAGAAAACAATCCAATTAAAAAATGGGCCAAATACCTTAACAGACACTTCAGCAAAGAAGATATGCAGATGAAAAATCAGCATAAGATGCTCCTAGTCATATGTTATCAACAAAATGCAAAATAAAACAGCAAGATACCACTACATACCTATCAGCTGGCCGAAATCCAGAGCACTGACATCATCAAATGTGAGGACGTGGAGCAACAGGAACTCTCGTTTGTTGCTGGTGGGAATTTGAAAAGCTGCTGCCACTTTGGAAGGTAGTTTGGCAATTTCTTTCAAAACTAAACACCCTCTCACCATCTGATCCAGCATTCACACTCCTTAGTATTTACCCAAAGGAGCTGAAAATATGTCTACACAAAACCCTGGCACACGGACATCTATAGCAGCTTAATTCATAATTGCCTAAACTTGGAAGCAACCAAGATGCCCTTCAGTAGGTGAATGGATAAACTACGATACATCCAGATAATGGAATATTATTCAGTGACTAAAAAAATGAGCTAGCAAACCACGCGAAGAGATGGAGGAACCGTAAGTGCGTGTTGCTAAGTGAAAGGAGTCAATCTGAGAAGCCACATACTGTATAATTCCAACTCCAGGATAGTCTGAAAAAGGGACCGTAAAAAGATCAGTGGCTGTCAAGGGTTGGTGGGAGGTGGGGGAAGGATGAACAGGTGGCGCACAGAGGATTTTTAGGGCGTGGCACTATTCCATATGCTGCTACGATGGGGGATACATGTCACTATATATTTGTTCAAACCCACAGAACATACACCACCCAGAGTGAACCCTAATGTAAACCATGGACTGTGGGTGATAATGATGTGTTCATGTCGGATCATCAGTTTTAACACATGGACTGCCCTGGTGGAGGATGAGGATGATGGGGGAGCTGTGCGTATGTGGAGTCAGGGGGTATATGGGAAATCTGTACCTTCCTTTTTTTTTTTTTTTTTTTGAGACAGAGTCTCGCTCTGTTGCCCAAGCTGGAAAGCTGGAGTGCAGTGGCACAATCTCGGCTCACTGCAAGCTCCGCCTCCCGGATTCACGCCATTCTCCTGCCTCAGCCTCTCCGAGTAGCTGGGACTACAGGCGCCCGCCACCACGCCCGGCTAATTTTTTGTATTTTTTAGTAGAGACGGGGTTTCATCGTGGTCTCGATCTCCTGACCTCGTGATCCGCCTGCCTCGGCCTCCCAAAGTGCTGGGATTACAAGCGTGAGCCACCGCGCCCGGCCGAAATCTGTACCTTCCTTTCAATTTTTCTGTGAACCTAAAACTGCTCCAAGAAAAGGTTTTAAAAACCACCCAATGAGAAAAAAATGATTTAGGTATGTGAAAAAAACCTCCCTAAGCATGAGAACCTATAAAATAAAAGGGATAGTAACAATAGATATGAGTACATAAAAATATTAAGTCTCTAAAATTCAAAGGTCAAATATAAAATTACAAAGCAAACTGGGTAAAAGGTTAATATCCTGCACACTGAGGGCTTCCACATAAATGACAAAGGAATAAAGCAGATAATTCATAGAAAAACACAGAGGAATAAATTTAAAACACTCAGAATCATTAATAGTCACATAAATGCAAGTTAAAATGACTATTTCCTTTCAAATTGGCAAAGAGGAAACACAACAGACACAGTGGGTGTTCTGAGCCTGTCCAGGGTGCACTCAGCCTGCTGGAACAGAAACAAGGCAGCCCTTTGTACCTCAGCATACATTGGAAGTGTTTAGAGTTGGTGTGCTCCCCGTGCCTTCCAGAACTGAATGCTAGGGGAGGACAGACGTCTCTGCAGAAACATGGTGAACCTCTGGAAACAACAGACTCTCCGGGAACAGGGGGCTTAGACAAGGTCAACCATGGGATGAAACAGAAAGAAGCCGTGAGATGTGGCCTTGCGGGAAGATGCGGGAGACAGTGTGTGGGGAGATGGCCTGTGTGGGCTGAGGTCGATGTGTGCTGAGGGGTGAGGGAGGGATTCACTTTGAAAATGGACCAGCAACTCAAAGCCAATTACCAGGAAGCAAACCCAGTGACACTATTTTTGTCTAAAACCAAGAGGGCATAGAACGCAAAGGAGCCAGTTATCTCCTGTGACTTGTTACACGGTCCTCAGGAGCTTCTCCCTGGAAGGACTCAAAAGCTGCACCATTTTGGTAAATATGTAGCCTCCCATGCACCTGGAGGAAGGACAACACCCCCTTGGGTGGGTTCTGACGGCTTTGATTAAACATGACCTTTCAGGGAATATATTTTAATTGATACGTGTATCGATCTGAGGTAAGGTTACAGGAAATTTTACTTACCCATGCGTCCATCTTGCGGCGGACTAATCATGGAGATTCTCGCAGGGCCGGCTGCTATCTCGGACTAAGAATGCAACAAGAAAACAATGGATAAAATTCCAATATTGCGGCTTACGAGATTCGGACTCCCACTGTCTGTTAGGAACACATTTCCCGGAACCCCATCTCCCTCATCTTTATCGCCCTCTGACAAGTTCCTGTCTAACTTGATTCTGTGTTCATCTCCCGACTCTGCCTGCTGGTGTCAGAGGTGGTGTGGGTGGGTATTACCTGTTTGACTCCCTCTGTTCCACCAGGGCCTAAAACAGTGAACGGACAAAGGGCTCTACTAGGAATTTTAGCTGAAAAAAACAAAGTTTGCGGCTGATGTTAGAAAATGTGAAATCCTGAGTAAATCATTCTTGGGTGCATAATTTCGTCACCTTGAAATCCAGATGCTGACGGACAGGGTGAAGCTAATGCCGCTCAGAGCTGTGTGTGCTGGGCCCTGCTCTGTGCCCACCCTTCACCCTATCCAGCAACCACAAGGCCGCTTCTGCCACCATCCCTCCTCCACCCACAGGAACCTGTGAACCCAGAGCTGCCAGCACAGGTTCTGAGACTGGTAAGGGAGGCTGCTCTGCTCTGAGCCCCTGCTGCCTCTCAGTGCGACTTGGGGGCATGGCAAGGTGCTATTTCTAGTCGCTGCCCCTTTCTGGGCTCGCTCTTCTGGCTCTCCACTCACTGCTGGTATCTCCTGTTCCCAGGCTCCTTGCCTCACCCCACTGGTCCTCAGGCTCTGCCGTCATCAACTGTGCCCTGCCCAGACCTCTGTTGCCCACCTTCCTGGCTTTTGCCCCCGGCACAGCCACCCCACAGATCCTTTAATCCACAGGCCCTTCCAGTACAGCATGGAAGCCCCTCTGTGTCCTCGTGGCCTCGCTACCAGCACAGGTGTGCCCTGCTCCAGGGACACTCTCTGCCACACCCTTGGCCCTGCCCTGCCAGTCCTCCACTCCTGCTCGCTGGCAAGACTCTAACCTTGGAAGGACGGACCCCCCTGCTTGGCACAGCCCTCTGAGCTGCCTGCAGGCCAGCTTTCTCATGGAGTTGTCCCCTGAGCACATTCCCCATCCACCTGAAGCTCATGACCTCACTCCTACCCCCAAGAAGACAGAATCTTGTGCAATCGGGAACTGTTGTCTCTGTACCTTTAGCCTCTGCCTGCCATCCTGTGAACACCAGACATATTCCTGCCTCATCAGGACAGGCTCCAGGTACTTCCTTTCACCTGCCTGGAGTGCTGCTATGCCATCATTTCTGGATCCTTCCCATCCGCCAGGATGTCTTCAATATCACATTCATCGTAAGAACCCCCGTGACATCACTGCCCCTTTGAACTACGTTCCATTTGCTGCTCCATTTAGAGAAAATCTCTGCAGAGTGTTCCAGTGCTGGTGTCTTTCCCCGTCCTGGTGCTGATTGACAGCTGTGAGTTACAGAAGAGAGCAGTGCAAACCTTTCTTGTCCATGGGCCATGGCAGACTTGGCTGGGCAAGACACTGGTTCCTGCCACGTGGGAGGGGCTGTGTACGCACTGGTGTGCTCACATCTGCATTTGGCTGCCTACACACGTTTGCTCTTTGGATTCTCCTTTAAACCAGTTTTCACATTTAACTGGTGTATTAGGCCATTCTTGCACTGCGATAAATACCAGAGACTGTGTAGTTCATAAAGAAAAGAGGTTTAACTGGCTCATGCTTCTGAGGGCCGTACAGGAAGCACGGCAACAGCTGCTTCTGGGGAGGCCTCAGGAGGCTACAATCAGGGTGGGAGGCCAAGGGCGGGCAGGCACATTGCAGGGCGAGCAGGCAAGAGACTGGGGGGCGGTGCCACATGCTTTTAACCTGCCAGATCTCGTGAGAACTCACCCACCACGGCAAAGACAGCACCAGCCATCAGGGATCTGCCCCCATGACCCAAACTTCTGCTACCAGGCCCCACCTCGAGCACTGGGGATTATAATTCCACATGAGATTCAGGCAGGGACAAATATCTAAACTATATCAGCTGGTTTCCCTCATTAAGTCATAACTTTCTTTTTTTTGAGACAAGGTTTCACTGTCGTCCAGGCTGGAGTGCAGTGGGGCAGTCACAGCTCACTGCAGCCTCAATCTCCCGGTGGTGATCCTCCCACCTCAGCTTCTCAGTAGCTGAGACTACAGGTGTGCACCACCATGCCCAGCTAATTTTTTGTAGAGATGGGGTCTTGCCATGTCGCCCAGGCTCAAGGGATCTGCCTGACTCAGCTCCCAAAGTGTTAGGATTACAGGCGTGAGGTACTGTGCCTGGCCAACTCATAAGTTGAAGGAAGTATGTGAATGGTATTCATTTTGTATTTGTGAGTATTATTTTACCTTTTCAAAAAGATGTTAATCCTGGTCAATTTTACATAATAGAAAATGCCGTGCTCATTTAAGGTTAACAGGCTTAACTTAGAAATTATCCCACCAAGCCCGATACCTTAGTCAACACTTCCATCTCCATGTGAAGGCAGACTCTCCCTCGCCTTCCCGGGCACCTTGTCCAGGAGGGTGGGGGCCTTAGGCTCTGCTTCCCCTCCTCCCCAGCGCCAGCTGCCTGAAGTCCCCAGGCCTGGAGCAGAAAGGGTGGAGGAGGAAGGAAAAGAACCAATGCCCTCTGGGTGGGCCCAGCTGTGCCCCAGGCGCTGTCATGGGATGGCGCTGGCTTTGCTTCTCCGAGTCCACCCAGTGAGAGACCCTTGCACTGTGGCCCTCCCTCTGACGAGCCTTTGGGGCAGGAACCCCACCAGGAGCACCCCCGATAGTGCTCTTTCCCATGCAGCCCTGGACAGTGTGGGAGGTTCACCTCGAGAGAGGCCTGCACACTGCTCTCTGCAGGCCAGAATGAGACCTCAGTCTGCACAGGCAACAGGTGGTGTCCCAGAACCTCTGCTCAGGCTGAGGGTTACCAGAGCACCTCTCACTCTAGGCCATCATGTGGGGCAGGGAGGACGGGAGCTCTTTACAAAGGAACTGCTACACATATCCACTCCAGGGTGACAAGGCGTTTCAGGAGGTGAAAAGTTGGTTTTAGACACTTTCCTTGAAATTTGCATTCTAGTGTGGCACAGGGGTTGGCAAACTATGGCCTGCAGCCTGTTTTTGTTAGTGAAGTTTTATTAGAACACACTCATGGTCATGCCTATTAGCTTCCATACTTTATATGGTTGCTTTTGCAATTCCATTACAGAGTTGAGTAGCTGTGATGGACTGTCTGGTCTGCAAAGTCCAATTACTATCTGGCCCTTTAAAAAAATGTGTGCCGGCTGGGCTGTAATCCCAGCACTTTGGGAGGCTGAGGTGGGCAGATCACGAGGTCAGGAGTTCGAGACCAGCCTGACCAATATGGTGAAACCACGTCTCTACTAAAAATACAAAAATTAGCCAGGCGTGGTGACGCGCGCCTGTAGTCCCAGCTACTCGGGAGGCTGAGGCAGGAGAATTCCTTGAACCCAGGAGGCGGAGGTTGCAGTGAGCCGAGATCTCGCCACTGCACTCCAGCCTATAGACAACAGAGTGAGACTGTCTCAAAAAACAAACAAACAAAAAACAAAAGACAAAATGTGCCCATGTCTGGTCTTTGCCCCTCACTTAGGAACTTTGATTCGTGACATCCTCGTTCCTCAGCAATAATTTCCAACAGTAGCACCAGGTGAAGTGCCAATCAATTTAGCCTGCCAGTCTTTTCTTTCTTTTTTCTTTTTTTTTTTAGAGACAGGGTCTCACTATGTTGCCCAGGCTGGTCTTAAACTCCTGGGCTCAAGTGATCCATCTGCCTTGGCCTCCCAAAGTGCTGAGGTTACAGGCATGAGCCCGGCATGCCTGCTGCGTGCAGTCTTCAGTATTCTCTATCCTCCTCAATTACTCAGATCCTAAGGAAAGGTAGAAAGCTGACCTGACAGAACCAAGTTCTTCCTCCTTAAGCCGTGGGGACTTGCAGGCTGTGGGTTCATCCATGAAACAAGGCCCTGGTGCACCAAAGGTCAGCTGGAAGCAGGTGTCCCGCCTTGGGGGAGCCAAGGCAGGTGGTGGGGACCTACAGGGACCTGGGGGAGGGTTCCATAAGAGCTTCCAGAGGGGCCTGAGGGGGCGGGTGGGGTCCTCGGTGTGGGCCAGTTGTCTAGGGAGGAGGTGCACCCACGAGGAAGTGTGTCCCTCTGGAAGCACGGCTCCAGTGTTGCTGGTGGGTGTGGGCGTGGCCATGAGGATGGGGGAGGTGAGCTGGGCAGGGAGAGGATGCGTGTGCTTGACCCAACTGCCAAGGAACTGGAGTTTCTCTTTCACCGAAGCTGTGGCAGCTCTTCATTCCCTGCTGAATCCAGTTCTGCCTTCTTATCCTGACTCCAGGTTCCGCCATCATCTGGCCCCAGGTGTGATTACTCATGTCACAGGGCTGCTGGGACGACTGAGTTCATATCTATAAAGGGCTCGGAACAGTGCTTGCCAATGAGCCACACTGTGTCGCGCAACCGGAAGCAACACATAAATCAAATAAGACAATAACTGGCACTGTGGAACACAGGCATTCACTGCCGCTAGAACCCACTCGATTTTCCTGCCTTTGCTCCTTGGCCCCCTCCTGCCCCACAGGCTTCTCAAGTCCTGATCCCTCCCATGGGGTGCAGCTCACTCTGCCCTGAGTCCTTCCCAAACTGCCTCCTCTCTCCCGTTTCCGAGCTGCCTGGTGTGTGGCCGATGTGGTGCATCTGGCACTGAGCTCTGCCCACCCGGGCAGACGACGGGAGAGCTGGGCCTGGACTCTCCCTGAGTTCTGGACAGCTTCCTCTGGTCTTGCTTCTCTCCAGCTTGAAGTTGTTGCTTCCTGTTTCCCAGAGTCCTTAGCTTTTCTGACCCATTTCTTTTCCTGGGCTGACAAAGTTTACTGTTGTCTTCGTCAGCACTGTTTGTCACTTCATGAGACAGCAAGTGAAGGCAGGTAAAGTACAGGGCCACCAGCTTTGCTGCCGTTTCTCCTTGACACCAACAGAGACCGACAGGGACCAGCACAGGACCAACATGGGATCAGCAGAGGATCAACGTAGGACCAACACAGATTCAACACAGGACCAATACAGGGTCAACACAGGACCAACATAGGACCAATACAGGGTCAACACAGGACCAACGTAGGACCAACACAGATTCAACACAGGATCAACACAGGACCAACACAGGGTCAACACAAGACCAACATGGGACCAACACGGGACCAACATAGGGTCAACATAGGACCAACATGGGACCTGCACGGGAACAACGCAGGAACAACACAGGACCTGCGTGGGACCCTGCCACACTCCATCTGCATTTGCTTTTGTTTCTCCAGATGCAACTGCAGTCCTGGCCATTCAGGCAGAACAGGAGCGTTCTCATGACCCAGCTTATAGCCACAGCCCACCCCTCTCACCCACGGGACCAGCACATGATGCGGGAGCCAGCACACGACGCAGGGGCGCTGTGCAAAGTCTGTCTACTGTTGCACGAGATGTTATGTTTTTCAGTACTGAGGAAAATGGGAAATGCCACATGTCTGGTATACAGAGGAACTCGGCAGGAGAGATGCACTTACTTTTCTAATCGGAGAGGGAGAGAGATCAACTTCCATCGACTCCAGTCTGTTAAACACATAGTGAAAGGCTTTGAGTGAGCCCAGGACTTACCTATAACAACGTCAGTTGAAATACACACATGACGAGACCACGAGTAAATGTCTAAATCTTCCTCTAGCTTCGTGCTGCAGCCAGAGTTTAGCCACTTAGGCATCTGATCACTGCCATTTTCCTCCCTCTTTAGGGCCACCTACCATCCGCACTGGGAGGTAGCCTCTCCAGGACACAGAGGCCACTGGCCGGCCCACCCTGGCTGGGCTCTCCCTGGCATTCCACTCTTGCACCTCTGCACACTCGGCTTCTCCCTCCAGACCACCCCTTCTCTTCTCTCTGCCAACACCTGCCTGGAGCCTGCTGGACTAGGACGTTCTGAGAGTGGGATCCCGAATTGACTTCTGTTATCACTTGCGCCTGGCCACACATACCACACCGTGCACGCTCAGTACGCACTAGTTCCTTCATTTGCCAAAGGCAGACAGGAAAACATCGGATTCCTTTTGCGTTGGCCCCCTCCTAGCCCTGCCATCCTTATGGCTCGTGATCTCTGCGGAAAGAGGCTCACTCTTTTCCAACAGCTCCAGCAAGAGTCCCAGGGATGACTCCCATTAGTCCAGCCTGGCTGGAGTGAATTCTTCTAATTTTAGGTGGCCTCAACATTCATTTTGAAGACAGGTTTAACTTTCTCATACCAGAGGCAGGGCTCAGTCACCTTCAACAGTTTCCAGTTCTCCACCCGCTCCCAGTGTCTCAGTGTGGTCTATCCGGACACTTGCCTTCCAGTGGCCACCTCCCTGTGGGAGGGTGGACAAAACCCACTTGGCTGGCCCCGCTGACCCCTCACCCTTTATGGACGGTACAGATGTGCCACAGTGACGCCCTCAGTCACAGCGGGACCCTGTGGAGCTTGTGCCTGCCTGCTCTAAACCCACCAATTAAAACTCCCCACGGGAAACCTGGGATGATGCCCTGAGCCCCAATGAAGGTGCTGGCCCACGGGGCCCCCTCTCTGCCTGAGCCTTCTTTCCTGCCTCTTGCTACCTGTGGACAGAGCACTGTCCTCCCCACGCATGGTGCCCTCTCTGTCCAGGACCTGTAAGTAATAAATCTGAATGTGTTTCCTGTCACAGGGGTGGACTGAATTTGTGCCTTCCATCTGAAGAGCTAGGAGCTACCCCAGGCCAGGTTTTCTCTGGGACGCTGGAGGGAACATGAGGTTGGGCTCCCTGTGCCAGAGTGATGGCCAGGCAGGCATAGCCTGGAGATGGGGCAGACACAAGCCACAGGACACCTGCCAGTATGAACGTTTCCTGTGTGAGGGATCCCCAGCCATGGGTTGGGTAATGGGTTCAGGTGAAAGAAGGATTCCATGAAAGGCACAGCAGGTCAGCCCCTTAATTTCCTATTAGGGCAGGGCTGTCAGCTGCCGGGCACTGGAATCCCAGTTGGCGGTGGGGAGTGGGGGGTGCACGCAGAACACTGGGTCACGTGATCATTCCCAAACCAATCACTGTAGCTGCAGGGATGGAGTGCTCTGATTGGCCAGCCTGGATCACACACTTAGTTTGGGACCTGAGGCTCACAGGGATATGAAATAAGTACCAAAATGAGTTGATGTCCAGTCAATTGTCTGGATTAGCAAAATCTGGGGACTTGGAGAGGGGATGGGGTTGGGATGGGAAGGGAGGTGCAGAAGCGGAAAGACCTGCGGGTCCTGTGATTTCTGCGAGCGACCCACACACCTGTCGCGGGTTGATGAGTGAGGTGGCAGCAGGCATCCGTGTGGTTTTGCTGGAAGAGTGATGAGGAAAATGCCAACGTCAGGGCACACAGTGTGATTTAGCAACATGCATCTCTGTTTTGTGCTCTTTCTGGCATGATTTTACTTACTTGAAACTGAACTTTTTATTGTGCTGAAAGCTGTTTGTTGTGATGATCTCGTACTAAATAGATGGAGAAAAGGTATTGAATTAAACCATAAAAACTGACCTCCCCCCAGGCCATTCCAGCTGAAAGTGTAAGAAGGCCCTGAATCAGTGAAATGTTCTTACTGGGTTTGCAAAGGGCATTTCACATGAATTCAGCAGTTCCCAAAGCGTTCTGTGAGTCCCACGGCCCTGCTCCTCCCCAGTGCTGAAGCCAAGTGAACTCAACACCCCACTGCCATTTACATCACTGGCTCTTACAACTGCAACTGTCACTCAGCACATGGCCACCGCAGGTGTTAAAGGTGTGAAATTAAGACCTGACAACAGGAGCCACTAATGCACCAGCTTTGAAAGGCCACTAAGAGGCCAGCCATGGTGCCTCATGTCCATCATCCCAACACTTTGGGAGGCAGGGGTGGGAGGATTGCTTGAGTCCAGGAGTTGGAGGCTACAGTGAGCCGTGATTGTACTACTGCACTCCTGCTTGCGTGACAGAGCAAGAACTCGTCTCAAAAAAGGGAAAGGAAGGGGAAACGGAAGGGAAAGAAAAGAGAAAAGAAAGAAAAACAGGCTAGCAAGAGAAATATGGACAAGTTACTTGGTCATGTTTTCCGGTCTAGCAACCCTAGACTGATCTCCACGACGGCCGGTAGCAGAGACCGCCTGCTGTGCCCCGCGACTCCCGGCCACAGAAGGCTGCTGCACCTGGATCCTCTCTGCCTCACGGGGCCTGGTGGACATGCTGAGATGCACATGTAAGAACGAGGGAGAGTGTCTGTTTCTGCGGACACACTGAGGTGCATGACTGCAGATGAGGGGTGGGGCTGTCTCTTGGCACTGAGTGCCTGTCTGTGCTGGCTGGGTTTTGAGGTACGAACAGTCTGCCCTCAGCAGTTTCAGTTTGGGACCAAGCTAGCTACGAATAGGCAGTTGCGCAACAGCTCAACCACTAGGGCCTCTGCTCTGCAGTCACCTCCTAGAGCCTGCCCTGGCACTGCCCCTCAACCTCTTCACCCAGAGTCACTTACCCTGACAGCCTGTGTCCCGGCCTGACATACAAGCTCACTTTCTGCCTCCTCTCCCCCACACAGAAGCTCCCAGAGGACGGGCACTTGGCTTGTTTGGCTTACTCCGAATTGCCAGCCCCCAGAACAGCCCCCAGAACAGCGCTGAGAATGCACCTGGTGCTCAGTAAACACTGGCTGCCTTGCGTGGCTGACTGTGGTGGGTGGAAGTACCTGAGCCTTCTGCATCTGGCAGGGCTGTGGCCTGGCTCCTCTGAAGGGCACTTGCTCCTGCTTCCAGACCACTCTAAAACACACTTTGTTTAGTGGGAGCAAGAGGACGATGACAAAAACAACCACAAAAGTGGGTGGCATGAACAACACCACAGTGAGGCTGGGCAAGACGGGGTTGGGGGCGCAGCAGTCTGGGGTGGGTCAGCCGGGCTGGCAGAGCACATGGGAATCCTCTCTCGAGGAAAATGCAGGCAATACCAGGTATGTAGAGAGTGGGATTGACCTGTGCAACCTCACCAGAGATCAGCAGAAATATACCTCCTCCAGCGAGAGTGGAAGAAAAGAAGGCAGATTTGGATTCCTGAGGATATCAGGTAAGGAAAATAAAAAGGCTGCCTGTGAAATGACTACATAAAAGACGAAGATGCAACAATGAGCAAGGACTATTTTCCAAATGGTGAAATGAGCAGGAATGTTAACTGTAATGGACAGAACAAAAAATCAATGGGGGCCAGGTGTGGTGGCTCACACCTGTAATCCTAGCACTTTGGGAGGCTGAGGTGGGCGGATCACCTGAGGTCAGGAGTTCGAGACCAGCCTGGTCAACATGGTGAAGCCCCGTCTCTACTAAAAATACAAAAATTAGCCGAGCGTGATGGTGCTGTAATCCCAGCTACTCAGGAGGCTGAGGCAAGACAATCGCTTGAACCCGGGAGGTGGAGGTTGCGGTGAGCTGAGATGGTGCCACTGCACTCCAGCCTGGGTGACAGAGCAAGACTCAGTCTCAAAAACAAACAAACAAACTCAGTGGGGTTCACTGGCGTAACCTGAAAATCAGGGAGCTGGAAGAAGCAACCTGTGTGGTTGTGACCAGGTGGCCTAAGATGACGGAGATCACAGCAGAGGCTGATGTGGAAGGCGGGGAGCTGCAGATTGTGGCTGGGGATGCGGAGGGTACTACTTGAAAAGATAATGGGCAGGAATTTTACAGAATTGATGCAAAACATGAATCCACAGAATGAAAGAAAATTATACACCAACAAAGAGAAAATGAAAGTTAATTCCATACTTTGATGCATTTTTTTTTTTTTTTTTTGAGAGATGGAGTTTTGCTCATTACCCAGGCTGGAGTGCAATGGCATGATCTTGGCTCACCACAACCTCCACCTCCCGAGTCCAAGAGATTCTCCTGCCTCAGGCTCCTGAATAGCTGGGATTACAGGTGTGCACCACCACACCTGGCTAATTGTGTATTTTTTTTTTTAGTAAAGATGGGGTTTCTCCATGCTGGTCAGGTTGGACTCAAACTCCCGACCTCAGGTGATCTGCCCACCTTGGCCTCCCAAAGTGCTGGGATTACAGGTGTGAGCCACCGCGCCCAGCCTCTTTGATGCATTTTAAGTATCTGCCTTTCCTCTTGTGATGCTTTAAAGGAGGAATTTGCAAACGTTTCTGCAAAGGGCTAGCTAGTAAATGTAGGAGGCTTTGCTGTCCACATAAGGTCTCTGTTGCAATGCGTTTACAATTTTCTAAAAATGTAAAAGCCATGGTCAGCTTGGCGGCTACATGAAAATACATTGTGGCTGGGTGCAGTGGCTCACATCAGTCATTGCAGCACTTTGGGACGCTGAGGCAGAGGATCACTTGGGCTCAGGAGTCCAAGACTAGCCTGGGTAACATAGTGAGACCCCATCTCCACACAAAATAAAAAAATTAGCTGGGTGTGGTGGTGCGTGCCTGTGGTCCCAGCTACTTGGGAGGCAGAGGCAGCAGAATCACCTGAGCTTTGGGAGGTTGAGGTGTGAGCTGAGATCATGCCACTGCACTCCAGCCCGGGTGACAGAGAAAGACCCTGTCTCAAAAAAAAAAAAAAAAAAAAAAAAAAAAAAAAGCGAAGGAAAGGAAGGAGAAGAGAATACACTGCAGGCTGGATTTGGCCTGGAGTTTGCTTGCTGACACCTGGAACACACCCTTCACAACACAAGCCCATGGCAACTCTTAGAACCCAAAATAACGACAGGGGAAAGAATCCCTTTTCACCAGAGGCAATCAGAACCTCGTGTCAGGAGCAGCGCCACCAGCCAGTGTGACTGGCGTCCCCAGCTTCCCTCAGGCCCCAGGGCCCCAGTGAGGCCATGCCATGCTCAGCTTCCTGACACAGCAGGGAGGCGGGCACCTGCACACACGCTGGAGGCTCACCCACCCCTACACACACAGCCAATGGGAGGCAGACAGGGCTCCTGACTCCTCGACCACCACGTTAGTATGCAGCCAGCAAACGGGGGCTTGTGACTATTCAGCACGTCTCGTAAAATCTAAGGCATCGCTGAGCGTAAGATGTGCCGCATCTGTGTATTACCATGGTAACTGAACTCTGGCCTGTTATTGACTCCAAGTTCCAGAAACACTGAATACAGTAAAACTGCATTCAGAACAGAGGCAATACGGCAAAGGCACGGATGAGCTAAAATGCACAAGAAAGGAGGGTTTCAAATGGCTAGATTTTCCAGATATTGAAATGTAATGCTTTAAGTCCCCATTTTGGTTAATCCTAGCAACTCTGGATGTTTCTTCCTAAGATGCATCACCCATTCACAGCAGTGCCTTTATACACAGAATGTGCCACATATATGTACCTTTTGCAAACGGCTGCGACTCCTGGCAGAAAGCAGGCTGCCAGGCTGCAGGTGGAGTCCCGCAGTCCTTGGCTGCAGGGCCACCCGGCCTGTGCTGGGTCACTCTGAGAGGCCAGGGCCACCTGCTGCTCTCCGAGGCCCCTCACACTGCCTCAGCAATCACTGGGGCACCTGCCCCAAGGGGAAACCATTCCTCTCTTTTTCACTTTTTCTTTTTTGTCTCCCTTCTTCCCTTCGGTTTTCCCACAGCATTTGTGCTCTGATGAAAGTTTCTAGTAAATGAACGAGCTCTTCCCTCTGCATCTGCAGTCATCTTTCATTCTTGATCTTGGAGAGCCAGACGACCAATGCATGTGGCAGTCGCTGCCTGGACTGAGCACTCACAGGGGGTTGTGGGGGGCCTTACCTTTGTAGCTGTTCTATCTGCAGCACTGACTTCCTAAGGGATTCTTCCAACCTAGAAATCTAAACATAATTACACAACCTCTTGTTATCAGACAGGCTATGCTGAGTGACATTGTGACCCTCTAAATTTCTTAAACCCTGAATCAGAATGTGGGTTATTCTGCATGGAGTTGCCCTCACGCTGTTCATGAGTAAATCTGCCTGGAGTCCGGCCCATCAGATACTTAGGAAATCGGCCTTGGGGGCCCTGCAGAGCAAAGTCAAACCCAAGCCCCAGGGGACAAATTTCAGTGCTGCACCCCCCACAAGCCGGCAGGATGCAAATTAAGTGTCAGCCCTTCCAGGGGAGCACCTGGCCTCAAAGTCAGACACAAGCACCTTCCACACACGGCCACTGCCAGGTCATCCCACAGCACAGCCTCTGCTGTCAGGCTGGAACCCCACCGTGTGTGTGGGAGCTGCCAGACCCCAAGGGAGTGACTAGAGTCTAGGTTCCCACTGTCCAGTCTGTATTCATGGCTCATGCCCATCCTCGAGGTTTGCTGGGAGGATTAGGAGATAACATACACAAAATATCACAAAATCTGAGCCCAGGCTGGCTCCTGCAAGAAGCCTCCAGGCAGGGTTTTGGGTGCTTGCCAAGGAGCATGATGGGGCTGTGGTGGCCTGGGAGGGGTAGGGAAAAGAGGATGGCATGAGGGTGGCAGACAGGGGTGGGGGTGAGAGGATGGGGTGGGGGTGAGAGGATGGGGTGGGTGACAGAGGATGGGGTGGGGGTGGAAGGACAGGGGTGGGGGTGACAGGATGGAGTGGGGTGACAGGATGGGGTTGGGGACACAGGATGGGGTAGGGGTGAGAGGATGGCATAGGGGTGGAAGGACAGGGGTGAGATGAGAGGATGGGATGGAGGAGAGAGAATGGGGTGGGGGAGAGAGGAGAGGATGGGGTGGGGGAGAGAGGAGAGGATGGGGTGGGGGAGAGAGGATGGGTGGGGGTGAGAGGATGGGGTGGGGGTGAGAGGATGGAGTGGGGGTGAGAGGATGGGGTGGGGGTGACAGGATAGGTGGGGGTACCAGGATGGGGTGAGGGTGATAAGATGGGGTGGGGTGAAAGGGTGGGTGGGGGTGACAGGATGGGGTGAGGGTGAGAGAACCAAGGTTGGGGGGGTGACAGGATGAGGTGGGGGGCTCACAGGACAGGGGAGAGGCTGACAGGACAGTGTGGGTATGACAGGGGCAGGGAGTGGGTAATAGGATGGGGTAAAGGGGTGACAGAATGGGGTTGAGAGGTGACAGAATGTGGTGGGGGTATGATATGGTTTGGCTGTGTTCCCACCCAAGTCTCATCTCAAATTGTAATCCCATGTGTCAGGGGGAAGGATCTGGGGGACATGACTGGATCATGGGGGTGGTTCCCCCGTGCTGTTCTCATGACAGTGAGTTCTCACGAGATCTGATGGTTTAAAAGTGTTTGGCAGTTCCCCTCACCCCCTCTCCTGCTGCTATGTAAAATGTGCCTTGCTTCTCCTTTGGCTTCTGCCATGATTGTAAGTTTCCTGAGGCCTTCCCAGCCATGCAGAACTGTGAGTCAATTAAACCCCTTTCCTTTATAAATCACCCAGTCTCAGGTAGTTCTTTATAGCAGTGTGACAATGGATTAATATAGAAAATTGGTACCAGTAGAGTGGGGCACTGCTATAAATATACCTAAAAATGTGGAGGCAACTTTGGAACTGTGTAATGGGCAGAAGTTGCAACAATTTGGAGGGCTCAGAAAAAGACAGAAAGGTGTGAGGAAGTTTGCAACTTCCTAGAGATTTGTTGAATGGTTTTGACCAAAATGCTGATAGTGATATGGATGGTGAAGTTCAGGCTGAGGAGGTCTCAGATGGAGATGAGGAATTTATTGGGACTGGAGCAAAGGTCACTCTTGCTATGCTTTAGCAAAGAGACTGGAGGCATTTTGCTCCTGCCGTCAAGATCTGTGGAACTTTGAACTTGAAAGAGATGATTTAGGGTATCTGGCAGAAGAAACTTCTAAGCAGCAAAGCATTCAAGATGTGACCTGGCTTTTTCTGAAAGCATACAGTCATGTACGTGTTCACAAAGAGATGATCTAAAATTGGCACTTATGTTTAAAAGGGAAGCAGAACATAAAAGTCTGAAAAAATTGCAGCGCGACCATGCAGTAGAAAAGAAAAACCCATTTTCTGGGGAGAAATTCAAGCCGGCTGCAGAAATGTGCATAAGTAACGAGGAGCCAGGACAGTGGAGAAAATGTCTCCAGGGCATGTGAGAGATCTTCACAGCAGCCCCTCCCATCATAGGCCCAGAGAAAAAAAAAGTAGTTTTATGGGCCGGGCCAAGGCCCCCTGCCCAACTCTGGTGCAGCCTCAGGACATGGCACCCTGCATCCCAGCTGCTCTGGCTCCAGCCATGACTAAAAGGGTCCAAGGTACAATTTGGGCTGCTGCTTCAGAGGGTGCAAACCCCAAGCATTGGCAGCTTCCACATGGTATTGGGCCTGCATGTGTGCAGAAGACAAGAGCTGAGGTTTGGGAACCTCCACCTAGATTTCAGAGGATGTATGGAAATGCCTGGATGTCCAGGCAGAAGTCTGCTGCAGAGGCAGAGCCCTCACGGAGAACCTCCGCTAGGGCAGTGCAGAAGGGAAATGTGCAGTGGTTGCTCCCACACAGAGTCCCAACTGGGGTGCTGCCTAGTGAAGCCATGAGAAGAGGGCCACTGTCCTCCAGACCCCAGAATGGTAGACTTACTGACAGCTTGCACTGTGCACCTAGAAAAGCTGCAGGCACTCAACCCCAGCCCAGAAAGCAGCCACTGGGGCTGTACCTTACAGAGCCACAGGGGTGGAGTTGCCCAAGGCCTTGGGAGCCCCCCTACCCTTGCATCAGCATGTCCTGGATGTAAGACATTGGGTAAAAGGATAAATTTAAGATTTAATGGCTGCCCTGCTGGGTTTTGGACTTGCATGGGGCCTGCAGCCCCTTTGTTTTGGTCAATTTCTCCCATTTGGAATGGGAACATTTACCCAATGCCTGTACTCCCATAGTATCTTGGAAGTAATTAACTCATAGGTGGAAGGAACTTGCCTTGTCTCAGATGAAATTTTGGGCTTGGACTTCTGAGTTTATGCTGGAATGAGTTAAAGCTTTGGGGGACTGCTGGGAATGTATGATTGTGTTTTGAAATGTGAGAAGGATATGAGATTTGGGAGGGGCTGGGGGTGGAATGATGTGGTTTGGCTCTGTGTCCTCACCCAAATCTCATTTTGAATCGCAATCCCCATGTGTCAAGGGAGGGATCTGGTGGGAAGTGACTGGATCATGGGGGCAGTTTCCACCATGCTGTTCTCATGATAGTGAGTTCTCATGAAATCTGATGGTTTAAAAGTGTTTGGAAGTTCCCCCTGCCCTCTCTCCTGCTGTTAATGTAAGATGTGCCTTGCTTCCCCTTTGCCTTCCGCCGTGACTGTAAGTTTCCTGAGGCCTTCCCAGTCATGTGGAACTGTGAGTCAATTCAGCCTCTTTCCTTTATAAATTACCGAATCTCAGGTAGTTCTTTATAGCAGTGTGAAGACAGACTGATACAGGGTGACAAAACAGGGTGGGGGTGAGGGGTGACAGGATGGGATGGGGGTGACAGGACGGGATGGGGTGATAGGACAGGGTGGGGGTAGCAAGACAGCCTGAGTGGTGACAGGATGGGATAAGGGTGACAGAATGGGGTTGGGGCGACAGGACAGGGATGGGGTAACAGGATAAGGTGACAGGATGGGGTGAGGGGAGAGATGGGGGTGACAGGACAGGGCAAGGTGACAAGACAGGGTCGGGGTGACAGGATGGAAGGGGAGGCCAAGGGTGATCTGTCTGCTCCAGGTCTGGGTGTACATAGAATGTTCACGCACAGACAGGAGGCAGCAGGGTCACAAGCTGGCTTCCAGACTCGGGGAAGCGGCCCCAGGGTCCCTTGTCTTTAAAGCTGGGTTCCTGACTTTACCAACTACATAACCTTCAAAGTTTTTTAAAAAGGACTTGTGTTTTAAAATGGGATGGTTGAGCAGAGAAGCCTTCAAGCTGCCTCCCAAACTCCCAAAGCCCCAATGTTGCCCCCGTGGCTGAGGGGATAAGTGTGGCCGGGCAGGGAGGCCCATGTGGTGCTGCACCCAAGGGGCTACTTGGTAACTAAAGACAAGGGTTGGGCAAATAGGCTGCTCAGAAGGGGACAGTGACAACATCCCCATAGCTAGAAACACGCAGAGAAACAGATGTTGCATCTAGCAGCCTGTCCCCTTTGAGAACAAGGTGTTAATTAACAAGACTGCCATTTAAATCTAAAGGTCAAAAAAATTCAAGTGGCGATGAATCAATTCAACTTACCTTTTCTCTGTAGAAGGCTAACAATCTCTTCCTGTGTTTTTCTTGAAATTCTAAAATCTGAAAAGATCACACGTTTCAGCTGCTGACACGGATGCACAGTCTGTGGCTGGAAGTTTTGTTGGGGGAGGAGGAGGCTGGAGGGACTCTCAGGACAGCTCACAGTGCTTGTCTTACGTGTGTCCTGCCCCCACAGATGCCCATGGCCAGTGCTTGCCCAGGGCAGACACCCCCCACGGGTGGGCAGAGAAAGCGTGAGTGCCAGCAGGCAGGGCCAAGGGCAAACACAGGGGAGGCTTAATGGGCACGACAGGAAAGTCTCCCCAGCAACCTGCTCCATTCAAGTTGCGAGTGGTGCTCCACCATGGCCAACCACAGAGTGCTGTCCCTCTGATAACGGCCACTGGTTTGAGGAATGGCCTCCTGACCAAACAGTGCTGGACCAATGGCTGGGGCAGGTGGAAAGAGAGCCGGCACACAGAATGAGGCTAAGCGAGACCCACAGAGCTGGCAGATGCCTGGTGGGCCTGTCTGCACTCCCAGAGCCAGCCATGCCTGACACCAGCACCTTCCCATGTACAGGAGCCCCGGGTTCCAAGCAAGCTGTCTAGACAGCTTGAACTGGGTTTCTGAAAGTACCAACATAAGGAGGAAAGAGAGGCCTGTGATTTCCTCAGAGGAAGAAAAGAGCTATTTCGTATGAGTTGAGTGTTCAGACAATGGTGCCTACGCTCTGGAAAGACCAGGCTGGAAGGGCGGACAGACAACAGGGCTAACTGTGGCTCCACTGGACTGAAAGTCGGCGTCCTCTAGCTCCATCCCCCACTTCACTCCACCTTGCCATCTGCGATGATAATACAAGCAGGTGGGAATGGCCTGTGCCTGCCCATGGCTCACTGACCCGGTGCAAACACAGGGCAGGCTTCTTCCCTCCTGTGGAAAGGCAGGCCCAGCACATGCCAGGCCTTTGTTCCCAACCTCCTCCATGAGAGGCTGCTTCCAGAGGATGGGGCTGCACAGGGGCCCTCCTCCAGGACAGCAGGGATAGCAGCCTCGCGGTCTCCTGGCTGCTGTGTCCTCGGAGTGACTCGGAGCTCTAGGGTTGTCCCCTACTCGACAAGGGGACTGCGTCTCCACCAAGGAGGTAAGACAGTCCTGGTTGCTACCCCGTGGGCTACGAAGTGGAGTGGACAGAAGGACTCTGCAGGCTGCCCTGACCCCAGTTCTCGTGCACATCACAGGCCATGGCTAGGGCACCTTTCCCACCTTTGCTGACACTTCCCAAGTCCTGCTGCCTGTCGGGGACACCTGCACATGCCCCTCAAAGTCACGCTCAGTTGTGCCTGTGTGGGAAGCTTCTCCAAAGCACCCTCAGCAGGAACATTCCACTCTGCAGGCAAGGGCCTCTGCTCCTCAGCTTCACATGTTCGTGGAGGAACCTACTGGCAGATGCGCCTCATCCCAACTGTGGGGGTGCCTGGTCTGGCTGTTCTTAGAGAAAGGCCTTCGGGAGACGAGGTCAGTCTGTGGCTGGCCCTGATTTGGCAGGGCAGGTGTGGCTGCAGCAAGGACTGGACTGCAGGGAAAGTCTCCAAGGGGACCTTGAGCAGCAGATGGGGTGAGTTCTACTGAGGGTGGAGCTGGGGAGCCTCATATGAGCTTGGGGGGGCAGCCAAGGCCCACTTGTCCGGGTGTTGTGGGGTCTACGCCAGCCTCCAGGGCTCCACTAGGGGGAGCCACACAGGCCTGCAGCCTCATGCCACCGCCGCGGTTTGCCTGGCCTGGACTCTGACCAATGTTGGGGCCCAGAGACTTGAGACACACTGGGTGTGGCCTCAGAAGAGGGTAGATTTTAATAATAAAACAAAGTTTAAAAGGGACAGTGAGTGTTTATCTTGCAGAGAATATGACTCTTGAACTGAGCCAGAGAAACACGTCAATGAAATCATTGCAAAACTCCAGGGCTGCGATGGTCACAGAGGCTGTGCTGGGCCAGGTCAGCCCAGGGTCCCAAGGAAGAGGTGCCCGGTGCTCACGCATGCTTTGCCCACATCCTGCGAACTGGGAGGCCGCGAAGGCCTGAGTCAAGGCAGTCGGGGGAGAGTGCAGGTCACTCACGCAGACTCTCGCCAAGAGGCCAGGAGAGGCGGCTGCCTGGTCTGGAGCACACTTCTCACTCTTCGGTTCAATACCGGTTCTCCTCCATGGAGTGGCCTGTGCCTGCATTCGTCAACAGGAGCTCCCGACTACGCCAGGACCAGGGTCTGCATGCTCAGTGCTGACGAAGCCTGTGGTAGGGCAGAGGCTGGGTGGATGGAATGGATCTTAGAGGATTCTTGAGAAGAGGAAGATGTTTAATTGTTACTAGACTAGGAAGGGGACTGGGGCAGGCAGTGGCTGAGGTGGTTTGTTGACGATGTCCCAGGGAAGGCCCCGAGGCCTGAGCCTTGGTGCTCAAGAGTTTTGGTCTTGGGCCAGTTTTGCATTCTTTTTTTTTTTTTTTTTTTGAGACAGAGTCTCGCTCTGTCGCCCAGGCTGGAGTGCAGTGGCACAATCTCAGCTCACTGCAAGCTCCGCCTCCCGGGTTCACGCCGTTCTCCTGCCTCAGCCTCTCTGAGTAGCTGGGACTACAGGTGCCCGCCACCACGCCCAGCTAATTTTTTGTATTTTTTAGTAGAGACCGGGTTTCACCGTGGTCTCGATCTCGTGACCTCGTGATCCGCCCGCCTCGGCCTCCCAAAGTGCTGGGATTACAGGCGTGAGCCACCGCGCCCGGCCAGTTTTGCATTCTTAAAAGTTACTGAGGGCCCCAGAGAGCTTCGCTTATGTCGGTTTTATCTGTTGATATTTACCCTATTAGAAATTAAGACTCAGACAAATGTAAAAGTATTTATTAACTCATTTAAAAATAATAATAAATCCATTATGTGTTAACATATTGTAACAAATATTCCAATATTTATGTTACGTTGATATTAGAGCATAAATATTACAATACCACGTCACATCACGTAGCTGCAGGAGAATTCCACCCTGTGCTTGTGGTGCTCACCTCCGTAGTGTAACTGACAAACAGTGGGGCCATGAGGTCACTGGGCAGAGCCTGTGCCGCCCAGGCTGGAGCCAGCCGTCTCCACGGTCCATGCCTAAAGCCTGAGAGGCACAAGAGGCAGAGCAGACAGGTGGCTGGAGGGGCTGGCCTGCTGGGTCTTCTCTCCTGAGACAGCACCCGGCCTCTGCAGCACTTGGCAGAACTACCCTGGAGCGCACAGCCTGTGGCTCTGATGTCTGTGATAACATACGTGTTTTATGAACTCAAGTGACTTCTGGCCCCAAGGGGACTTGGCTTGAATGAGGGTCCTGCTGGGATGGAGCAGGGTGAGGGGCGAGGTGTGTCCATGGGACTCTGGCTGGCTCCGGGACCGCCGGCACCCTGGTCTGGGTGCCCGTGTTGTGCTGACCCAGTGTTCTCGGGGACCTCTGGCTGCTGCTTGGCTTCCATGGGTTGAGCCTCTGGGCACCTCCCTGGAGGATGTGGCTGGGCATAACTTGAGACAGGAACAGCCTCGGACAGCCTGAGATACTGTGGGTGATTCAGGCTGTTTCAGAAGCAAGGAAGCTTGCTGCAGTGGGACAATCTCCCAGAGGAGGACAGTCTTGGGGACCTGGCTGACCACAGCCTGAAGGTACAAGCCCACGAAGGAGAGTGACATGCGGGAGTCCATCCTCAGTCTCCTGGTTCACATCCTGGCTGCCCCCACTAGGCCTCTTTCCCCACAAGGCAGGTGGGGCGGCCAGCGGTGGGACCTGCACTCTTCACAGAAGAGGGAAAGCAAGTGCGGGGCGGGGGCCAGGGGAAGGACCCCTTCCTCTCCTGGCAGCTCTCCCCCAGACTGGTGGACTACAGCTGTCCAGTGACATCCAAGGAGGCCAGAAGTGCCACTCAGCATGTGGGGGTGGGCACAGAGGACACTGACCTGCGTCAGAAGCTGGGGGTGGGGGAGGCTTGGAGGCGCATGCTGACTGGGAGGAGGGTCAGGAAGAAACAGGTAGAGAATGGACAAGCCGCAACAGAGAGGACTGGCACAGCAGCTGGCAAAAGCTGCTAGGATGGGGGCCCATGGAGCCAACACTGCCACAGCAGGGGCTCAGCTGCCAGGAGGGGGGCCCACGGAGCCAGCATTGCCATGCAGGGCTCAGTAGGGATCGGAGGCCTGGCAGGCAAAAGGCCCCGGGCGACTGTCAGGGAAGGACAGTGTCAAGAAGAAACCTGCTGCCCTGAACCCAGAGAGCCCTGATCTGGTGGGGAGGGCTCTCAAACCTGAGATTCTAAGGTGTGATTACGGTGAGGGGGCATCTTGCGCAAAGGACCCCAGAGCTGAGACCACTTTGTCTCAATGTGACACCAAAAGCAAAAACAACAATAAAATAGACCAAATGGACATTGTCAAAATCAGAACCTTTTGTATGTAAATGTTTCACCATTAGGAAAGTAAAAATTCAACCCACAGAAATATTTTGGCAGAAAATATTTGCTGATCAAATATCTTCAAAGGAACTTGCCTCCAGAACACAGAAAACACATGGTCTCAGGATGGTGCACCTGGCTCATCACGGAACCCAGCGCACCCCCCAGCTCCACGGTCTCGGGATAGTGCACGTGGCTCAGCACGGAACCAGGCCACACCCCCCACAGCTCACCTGGGAGGTTTCCCTGGAGTACTTCTTACACAGACTGTCTATGCTCATGAAGAACGCCTGGATATCTGTGTCGGTCTGAAAGAGAAAGAAATGACTCTACATTTATTGCGTCTAATAAATGCTTCTGGCCACCAGTTAAAAACTGTACTTCCAGACCTAGAATCAGCTGTAGATGACTCAAGTGGCCAGTACATTGTGAATGGCCTCTCAGGGGCCCTGCCAGGGACAGCCTCAATCAGCAGGACAGCCCCGTGTCCTGGCTGCTTCCCTCTAAGGGCTGTGCCGGGCAGTGGTGAGGGCTGGGAAGCAGAGCAGCCTGCCTGGCAAAGATACGCTCCCTCCTCAAAAGGGTCTTAGTGAAGGCAGAAGGTCGCTATGAATGAAGGCCTCCAGCCCAGCCTACTGCAGAGTGGAGACATACTAAAATCAGAAGGATGATATAAGCTGACAAGCATAAAGTCACCACCATGTAGTCACAAGTACATGTCGAGTTATTTAAAAGGCAAGTGTAAGGACCTTAAGAAAGGACGCAGGTTTAAGAAACAGCGTCTGGTAGGCTGGGCGCGGTGGCTCACACCTGTAATCCCAGCACTTTGGGAGGCTGAGGTGGGCGGATCATGAGGTCAGGAGATCGAGACCATCCTGCCTAACACGGTGAAACCCCGTCTCCACTAAAAATACAAAAAAATTAGCCAGGTATGGTGACGGGCACCTATAGTCCCAGCTACTCGGGAGGCTGAGGCAGGAGAATGGCCTGAACCCGGGAAGGTGGAGCTTGCAGTGAGCCGAGATGGTGCCACTGCACTCCAGCCTGGGTGACAGAGTGAGACTCCGTCTCACAAAAAAAAAAAAAAAAGAAATAGCATTTGGTTACAAGCCCTCATGCAGACACTCCCAACTTCCTTCTCAAGTGCCCCCAGGATGCCCTGCCTCGCCTCCCCACACCCCTGACCTTCCCTCACTTTCCCTACCCAGGACCATGTTAGCACAAAACACTAGGCGACAGCTGTCCTAGGTATGGAGCTGCCGTGAGCCAGAATCACCTGAGCACTCCAAAGAAAAGGGGTTCACGCCTGTAATCCCAGCACTTTGGGAGACTAAGGTGGGTGGATCGCTTGAGGTCAGGAGTTCAAGACCAGCCTGGCCAACATGGTGAAACTCCATCTCGATCAAAAATACAAAAGTTACCTGGGCATGATGGCAGGTGCCTGTAATCCCAGCTACTTGCGAGGCTGAGGCAGAAGAATCGCTTGAACCTGGGAGGTGGAGGTTGCAGTGAGCCAAGACTGTGCCACTGCACTCCAGCCCGGGCGACACAGCAAGGCTCCATCTCAAAAAACAAACAAAAAAACAAAAAACAAAACACCAACATCCAAAACCAAAAACAAAGAAAGGGACAAACACCAGAATGACAAGATGTAAGAAGAACCTCGTGCCTCCCCCCATTTTGTGGTTCAGGATGGTGAGTGCATAGAGGGTCAAGACGGGCATCTGAGCCCATCCACCTACCTACCAGTGGCTCCCCAAATCCCACTGAAATGATAGTAAAATTTAGGAAAAAATACTCTATTTGTGGTAGAAAACAGGAAATGGTATCTTGAATCGACCAGACTGAAGAATTCTAGAAGACAGAGTATAGACTGGTTTGGATCAGGATTAAGGCACCAGCTCCAACACCCGGGGCAGGTGCAGACGAAGAGGTCCTGGAATCCACTCCAGAATCCACTCCCAGGCGCCCAGAGGCAGAGGCCAAACAGAGCATCCCGGAAGTGAGCTCCTCTGTAACAGGGGGACTCAGACCCAACAGAGGGGAGACCTGGCTCCGGCTTGGATGGGGTAGGAGCTCCTGTGTAACGCCCTGCCATACACACCAAACTGCAAAGGCACAAGCAGTATGTCCAATGCGACAGGCGTCAGGAGCTCAGAGTCTGGCCTAAATTTTCCAGAGAAGAGGAAAATAAAAATAATTTACAAGTTGTTTTATGAAACCAGAATAGACCTGATTTACCAAAATGTGAAAAGGATATTACAACAAAAAAAATTTACAGGTCCAGCTCTCATATGAACACAGGTGCGAAAAACCCCATGCAAAATAGTAGCAAACTGAATTTACTTACATATACAAGCTACCTTATATCACTACAAAGTTGAATTTGTTCCTAGAATCTAATGTGGGTTTCAAATTCTAAAAATAAATGCAACTCACCACATTAACAAAATAAATGAGAATAATTAAATGATAATCTCGACAGCTATAGAATAAGCTAATAAAATAGTTATAGTCAATAATCACAGAAAAAGTAACAAAATTCAATACCATTCATGATGATTAAAATAAAACCTTAGCAAAAACTTGATGCACATATAATACTTGATGAAATACTGGAAGCTTGACCCTGAAATTAGGAAAATGACTAGGGCACCAGCTAATGCCACCATTTCTCCTCAGCACTGTAATGGAGGTCCCAGCCAATGCCGTAAAAAAAGGATGCACATAAGGATTAGAAAGAGAGATCTAAAGCATCCTTATTCAACGATAACATGTTGGCATATGTAAACGTTCTAGCAGAATCTACACATAAACCAACAGAGTTATCATGTAAATTCTGCAAGGTCACTAGTGACAGTTAAGAAAATCTATTGCATTTTTATATACTAGCAATAAGCACTTGAGATAAATTTTTAAAACTACAATAGTAGCAGTCCAAATCATTAAATACCTAAGAAAAATACTAACACTGATGCACAAAGCCCCCCTAAAGAACAAGAAGTCCACAATAAAAATCCCAGCAGGATTCTGTGTCTGTGGAAATTGACGATTTGCCTCCAAAATTTATGCGGACATACGAAGATGAATGTAGGCCAACTGGGGTATCAGACAACCCCCAAATCTCAATGGCTTATTGTGGGGATGCTTGTTTCTTGCCCAAGCAATAGTTCAAGACCAGGCTCAGTGGGTGGCCTTCCACACAGGCCCTGGGCTCAGGTCACTCCGCCCCCAGCAGCTCTGCCCTGTTCTCCTGGGCTTCTGTGGTGACGGAAGGGCGGTGGAGGGCTGTCCAGGAGGCTGTTTTTATGGGCCAGGCCTGGAAGTGGTCTTCATTGTTCCTGCTTGCATTTCAGCATGGGAAGGTAGGTGGGGAGAATGAGTACAGCCAGGTGCCCAGGAAGAAAGGGAGCAGGTGTGGCGATGACTGCCCAGCCTGGCCCGGTCTGCCATTCTGGTCACTGGTTTCCAGGTCACTCCTCCCCTAGACAGAAAGTCACTCCCCGAGAGTGGAGTGCCCTCACCACCACTGTCACTGGCCCAGCTCAGATGCTGGGGCAGCAGATGGCCCCTTCCTTCGGGTCCCTATTTGGCCTGCAGTCTATGAGCTAGAAAGACAATGAACATGTCTGCATCCTCGCCATGACCTGGCGTCTAATGGGGGCATGGGGCAGGACAGCTGGGAAACACTCCCCACCGCACCAAGGGAGAAGGAAGAACACAGGTGCACGTCATGAGGCGTTTGAGGACAGGTGCTGGGGGCTCCTCCCCCAGGGAGAGCCTGGGCTGGACTGCAGCTCTGCCTTCTGGGGGGGCGCTCTTGTCTGCTGTCTCCAGGCCCTGGTTCTGCCTGCTGGGGTTCCCATCAAGTGAAGTGAGGCAGAAGTGCTGCCTCAGCTTTCAGGGCCTTCACCCTCGAGACTTACCTCTTACCACTTGGAGTTCAAAAGCAACTGGCATGTCCGTGACTGGGGGGCATCCTCGTCCTTCATCTCCTTACTGTAGCTACTCCTTTCCACGTGTGTGTGTAAAAACCGGCCTGGTCTAGCTTACACTCTCCCTCCTCAAGGAGGCAGATGCAGGGGCAGCACAGCCCCTGCTCTGCTCCGTGTTCACCAGAGTCTCCCTTCCTGGCGGCCTGGCCACCCACCACATCCCCAGGCACTGACTTCAGTCTAGCCTGCTCCCTGGCCATCCACCACCCAACCAATACGGTGGTGCCCTATTTTGTGCGTTCAATTGTAGTGGGGCATTTTAATGACAAACAAATCAATATATAAAGATATCTCAGGTGGTGACACAGACTGCGAAGCAGAATAATCCAGGTCAAGGAACACAGCGTCAGAGGGTCACTTTTACACGGTGGTGTCTGTCACAATCAGGTCTGGGGAAGTCCACTCACAATGTGTTTTGTTTTAAAGAAAAAACAATATGAGAACAGAAACCATCAGAGGGTACTGCACTAAGCGAGGATAAGAACTGCTCTGTGAAAGTGATTTCACCGAAGTGCTCACACACGGATGCACCCACGTGCAAGTGCACACGCTGCCATAGTATAAAGCGTCCTTTCTACCGTAGGTCAGGGTCAAAGAAGCCAGCATGACCCAGAGCTGTTGGTGATGTCTCCTCACATTCCATAGAGACCTTAAGGCTGTGGGGGATGGAGCCTGTGGCCATCTGAGAGGACGTTCCAGTCAGAGGGAACAGGAGAGTCAGGCACTGAGGCGGAAGACCCTGGCTCCTGGAGAGGCTGCAGGCCAGGGTTGCTGCCTGGGGACCACAAGGCTGCCAGAGGCCAGACCACAGGGCCTACACGCATGGGGGACTTTGGCGCTTACTCCTGGAAAGTTGGGATGCATTTAAGCAGATCCCTCTGGCTGCAGGGTGAAGAGGCTCTAGGAAGCCAGAGTGAGAGGAGGAGGAACCAGCAGCTCCTATTGGGGTGAAGCAACAGGGAAGGGAAGACCAGCATTCGGAAGAGACTGTAGAAGAAAGAGCCCACACAGTCTGTGATGGTTTAGAGAAAGAGAAGCAGGAATAACTTCCACATTTTAAACAATTTTACTTAGACACACACACACAGACACACAGACATATACTCACTCAAGACACAGATAAAAGAACACACGCCTTTTTAAACACCCATCAAATATGAACAATTACCGTGTATTAAACCACAGTGAAAATCCTGATAATTAAAAAACCCATATAGCCATGTTCTCTCTTCAGAATGCCATAGGACTAAAAATTAACGATGAAAATGACAGGGAGCTAAAATCTAACCACTTAGAAACCAAAGCATATCCCTTCAAATAATTCTTGAGTTAAAAAAATAAAAAGACAGATTAGAGATTATTTAGAAATGAGAGAAAAGCAGTACTCAAAATGATACAGAATAGCAGTGCACAGAAAGACACGGATGGTCTTAAATATTCTTACTAGGAAACACGAAAGTAAGTAAATGACCTGAACATTCCACCCAAGCTAGAGAAAGGCTTAGGGCTCACCAGCCTCCAGCCCGACCATGTGACAGGGCTTAGTGCGAGGGTGCTGTGTGAGGAGCAGAAGCAGGCAGGCACTGAGCCTCTAAGCTGCCACACGTGTGGAGGAAAAGAAAGTATTTTCTGTTGAAAGTGTAAACATTTACATCTTTTGCCCTTGCTTTTTCATCACTTCGGGAATTTATGCCACAGAAATATTCTTACAAGTGTGGAGAGATACTGGTTAAAAATGTTCACTGGAAGGTTGTTTGAAACAGCAAAAAAACTGAAAAAATCCAAAGGCTCACTGATAGGAAAATACTAAAATATAATGCAGTCATTTTAAGAGTGAGTGTGCCCAAAATATAATGTCAACTGAGAAGATACCATTTTTTTTTTTTTGAGACAGAGTCTTGCTCTGTCGTCCAGTCTGGAGTGCAGTGGCGCGATCTCGGCTCACCGCAGCCTCTGTCTCCTGGGTTCAAGTGATTTTCCTGCCTCAGCCACCCGAGTAGCTGGGACTACAGGCACCCGCCATCACGCCCGGCTAATTTTTTGTATTTTTAGTAGAGATGGGGTTTTACCATGTTAGCCAGGATGGTCTCGATCTCCTGACTTCATGATCCGCCCGCCTCGGCCTCCCAAAGTGCTGGGATTACAGGCATGAGCCACTGCGCCTGGCCGAGAAGACACCATTTTTATGAAAAAGTAAATCACAATAACACACATAGAACAGGTACCAAACTCCTGGTCACTGTTATCTCTGGGAAACAGGATCTGGGGACTTACACTTTTTTTTTTTTTTTTTTTTGAGATGGAGTCTCGCTCAGTCGCCCAGGCTGGAGTGCAGTGGCACGATCTCACTGCAAGCTCCGCCTCCCAGGTTCAAGCCATTCTCCTGCCTCAGCCTCCCGAGTAGCTGGGACTACACGCGCCCACCACCACGCCCGGCTAATTTTTTGTATTTTTAGTAGAGACGGGGTTTCATCGAGTTGGCAAGGATGGTCTCGATCTCCTGACCTCGTGATCCGCCCGTCTCGGCCTCCCGAAGTGCTGGGATTACAGGCGTGAGCCATCACGCCCGGTGGGACTTACACATTTGTCATTATAATTTTCTGTACTGTATGAATGTTGTGTAACTTTGTACTATGTTTGTAATCAGAGAAAAACAACTATTATATTTAAATCATCAGACCAAATGCACATTTTGGAGATCAGGCAGAGAAAAGACCAATCATTTGTTTATACCAATAACAAGTTAAACTGAATAGTTTATAGAGAGAACAAAAGGCATTGTTTTAAGCCTTCAGCAGTAATTGATTTTAAACTTACTTTACGAACAACACTCTTAATTATATACGACCCCTATACAAATCCAAACTCTATCACCCTCTTAAGGTGCTTGTATTATGCTGCAGAAATCTATTTAACCCACTTTCATTTCCAGGAACACAGCACGATTCAACAATCTAGGAATAAGGTCAATCTATAGCTAAGAAAGTTTTAAAAATTAAGTTTTAAAAACTAAATCCTAACTGCATTTTGATTACTCAGATATCTTTGTTAATGTAGCAAAGTAACTGAAAATTTTAGACACCACAAATGACTAAAAATTAAATATCAAATTTAAAAGTAAAGATGACTGTGATTAAGATACAGATACTACAGATTTCAACTTACATGTTTTGAAAGTAAAACTGTACGACAAGGAGCTTTACAAATCAAGCATTCATTCTTTTTACCTATAAAATAAAAATAGGCTTTATTATATTAGCCTGACTACTGCTTTTAAATATGTATGCATGCAGACTTTACAACGTTTCTTCAAGAAATAGGCAGGATTGTATCACTTACAGGTTTTCATGTTCTGACAGGATGAGGCTGTGGGTACCAGTACAGTTGGAAGGATTTATAGAACTAACATCCTTTTCCCCTCCTTTACAAATATGCACAAAAACAGTGACCATAAAGATCAACAACATTTAAGGCTAAGTCTATCCCAGGTATTTATTACAATTAGGCTTTTTTAAAATTAAAATTAAAAAAATTTTTTTGAGACAAGGTCTTGCTCTGTTGCCCAGGCTGATCTGCAAGTGGCATGATCACAGCTCACTGCAGCCTTGACCCCCCCGGGCTCAACAGTCTTCCCTTCTCAGCCTCCCTGAGTAGCTAGGACCACAGACGTGTGCCGCCACAGCCAGATAATTTTTAGATTTTTTTGCAGAGGCAGGGTCTCACTATGTTGCCCACGCTGGGCTCAAACAATCCTCCCACCTCAGCCTCCCAAAATGCTGGGATTGCAGGCGTGAGCCACTGTGCCTGGCCATAATTAGCTTTGTTTTTTTTTTTTTTTTTTTGAGACAGAGTTTTACTCTGCCACCCAGGTGGGAGTGTAATGACGCGATCTTGGCTCACTGCAACCTCCACCTCCTGGGTTCAAGTGATTCTCATGCCTCAGCGTCCCAAGTGACTGGGCGTACAGGCACCTGCCACCACACCCGGCTAATTTTTGTATTTTTAGTAGAGACAGTGTTTTGCCATGCTGGCCAGGCTGGTCTTGAACTCCTGAACTCAGGTGATCCGCCCGCATCGGTCTCTCAAAGTGCTGGGATTATAGGCATGAGCCACCATGCCCAGCCCATGATTAGGCTTTATAGTGATATCTTAATCTAAAATTTTTAACTATTCAAAATGAATCTCAAGCTTGATTTTCTCACTAGTCAACTTGGAGCCCAGGGCTGACCAGGCACTATGAGCCTTCATGCTCCTATCGTTCCAGGGAGGACACCAGGCCCAAACCTGAACAAGCCCACATGGGGCTGTTCAAACCAGGGCCCTCATATCATCTACTCTGCAGAAGCCCTGGCTCATGACCTACCTCAATTTCTCTGCCCTCTCCTCTAGACTGACCCACCACAGAACAACCCACTTCACGCTACCTCCTTCCTTTCTGCCTTGGAGGCAGCATCTCTTCCAGCCCAAGTCCAAGCTTTCACTTGTGTATCCACACTCACCTCAGTGTCCGCAGCTCCCAGCACACAGAATGGTGTCCTGCTGTGGAGTGAGGGGTCCCCTTCTAACAGCCTCCAGAATTGTCTCCTTTCCTCTCTTCTTCAAGTTGCCCTCAGCTAAAAACATCTACCCTTGACAGTAGGTCCCCTCCCTTCTGGCTCTTTAGGTGCAAATTCTGGAGCAAGAAAATTCCTCTTATGCACCATCACAGCCAGGAGTCATGCAGTAAAAGATTAACAGAGCCGACTCATAAAAATCGAAAAGTTCTTACAAGGGAGGAGGATTAACAGACATGACAGAGAGGAAATCACGTGCAGCCAAAAGACAAAGGGATTGATGCCTGATCTATAGATAGTGCTCACTAGTCAATTAAAAAGAAACACCTCAATAAAAGGCTATGAGGAGACCTGAATAGGCATAGGAAAAAAGGCAAACAGCCAATAAACACACAAAATGAAGGTCAAGGTCACTAGTAAGAGACACCAAAGAGGGGAGAACAACAGGTGCTCACGTGTCACTACAGGGAATAGAAACAGGCACTTCCTTTGTGCCTGTTTGGGTCACATTTGGGTCAGTTTTCCATGTGCGCACCCGCAGCCTAGCCACTCCACCCCTAAGAATATATTCCAAGGGAAAAAATCAAGTAAGAGAACAAGTGGTGTCTCATAGCAAAACAGCAGAAACTATGTTATGGTATGATAGCCAAAAGATGCATCATGCAACCTTAAGAATAATGATACAGACTTATTTTAACACGGAAGGAGGTCCATGTTTGAGTAAGCAATAAAAGCAGATTACTGAATGGTAGACACACTCTATTGCTTTTGTTTTACAAATCTGCATCTATAGGAAATGCTTGGAAGGATATACACGAGAGCTAAACAAGGGCTTCCCTCTGAGTGACAGACCACTGGACAGCTACAGAGCTACAGTCAGGACTCCGCCCAGATCCTCCACCCCTTTTCACCATTTTTTTGTGTGTCCTTGGATTTGGTGTGGTCCCAACATGCAGCATCTGTGGCTTTTTGGAGGAATGCACTCAGACTACTGGAATCTGTGTTGACCTCAGGCTTTAAGAGCTAGGCAAACCTGGGAATCTATACCTGCCCCAGGCCCTTAACCAGTCACCTGACAACACAGGGTATGCTGACCTCGAAAGCTATGACACTCTGAGCCCTGTCTTCACACTTCCCAACACCACGAAGGCACACGCGTCTCCATCATTCCTAACAACGTTATCTTCGGAGAACATTATCTTGGGTTGCCAGTGCCCTCCTCACTGGTCCAACGGACACTTTTAAACACCAATTCCTTGACTTCACTGGGATGTCCAGTTCATCAACATCTCTCTTTTTTACCTGACATCTTCCTTACCTCCTTCAACAAATGCTCTTTCCAACAAGATAGTCTCTTCTAGTTTCCTTCGCCTTTGGGGTTCTCCACACTCCAGTATCTAGGATTATTATCCCATATTAATCGCTCCCCAAATGTGCTCCTGGTTGTCTTGAGTTCCAGACCACATGTGCAACGGCCTCTTGTCTTCCCCTGGATGGCTCTCACAGGACACAGGCCGGGTCCAAACATGAGCTCAGGGACCCTCAGGGGCCTGCACCCCACCCTGCTGGGTTCCTCTCTAGTGTTTTGTCCAGCAGTGAAACCCTGTCCAGCTCTCTAGCCCTCGTCTCCGACTCAAGTCTGCTCAATCTACCTAACTCCTCCTGAACCTATCACTTCTCCCCATCACCTCTCATGTGCTCAGCTGCAGTCTCTCCCACAGTTTCTGTCTCCCTCCAATCTACTTTTCACCCGGCTGCCCGAGAGACTTTTGTTTTTAAATACACACCTGAAATCAACAACTCCACTCCTAGGTTACACACCCAACAGAAATGTGTACCTCAGATCACCAAAGACAGGAGCAAGAAGATTCACAGTAGCACTATTTCTGCAGGCAAATCTGCAAACAACCTCGAAGGGCCATGGACAGTGGAAACGATGAGTAGCTTGGGGTGTAACCATACAATGGAATACCACACAACAATGAAAGTAGATGAACTACAGTTACATACAAATGCAAAGATGAACTTTGCTAATCCCACACTTCGGGAGGCCAAGGCGGGTGATTGTTAGAGGACAGGAATTGGAGACCATCCTGGGCAACAAAGGGAGCCCCATCTCTGTGAAAAATTTAAAAAATCAGGGATGCGTGGCTGCACATGCCTGTAGCCCCGGCTACCCTGGAGGCTGAGGCAGGAGGATCACTTGAGCCTGGGAGGCAGAGGCTGCAGTAAACCGAGATCCCGCCACCGAACTCCAGCCTGGGCGACAAAGCAGAGCTCTGCCTTGAAAGGGGCAAAGAGAAGGAAGGGAGAAAAAGGAAGAAAGAGGGGGAGCCACGGAAAGCGGCTTTGCTGTAGGGCTGGTTGTAGGGCCGCATTCACCAAGGCCCCATGGGTCTAAGGCCAACTCCGAAGATGGAGGTCAGCACCGTGGGCGTCCCCTGGGGCTGGAGGGCAGTGAGCCACCAGCACCCAGCTGGCTGCTTTCACGGGGAAGTTCGCTTGGTAAAAGCTCACTGTGCTTTTGCTTTTGTTCCTGCATAAACATCAGTTCAACACAAAATTTTCGCAGAAAGAAAAACGCCTCCCTGACAATGCGACTGTCCACTTGACACCAGGGCCCCGCGCTGCCCATGGAACAGGGCCAGAGTCCTCCACGAGCGTTAAGGTTGCCGCCTGCCTGCTTCTCCCCCAGGTCCTCCAGGCGGGACCCGCAGCCTGCAAGCCAGAGCCCCCGACTGACAGGACTCGCGGCCCGACCCCCGCGTCCCCCTCATCCTGCATCCCCTGTCCCCCTCATCCTGCATCCCCTGTCCCCCTCATCCTGCATCCCCTGTCCCCCTCATCCTGCATCCCCGTCCCCCCGCGCCCCCTCCCCCCCACAGCCCCTTCCTCCCTGCGGACCCTCCCCCCCGCCCCCCCCCCCCCCCCGCGCCCTCCTCCCCTGGCGTCTCCCTTCCCCTCCAGCCTTGACCCCTCACATCCCCCCCTTGCCCCCCTCCCCTGGCGTCCCCTTCCTCCCTGCGTCCCCTCTCTCCCCACCCTCCTGCAGCCCCTCACTCCCCCGCTCCCTTCCCACCACTTCCCCGGTGTCCCCCTCCCCCCAGCGGCCCCTCATCACGCCCGCGGCCCCCTCTCCGGTGGCCTCTCCTCCGAATCCCCCTACCTCCGCGGCCCCTCACCCCCCCACGCCCCTCCTGCTCCATGCGCCGTCTCTCCCCACCCGCGGCTCCTCCCCCCAGGTCCCCCTCAAAGTTCCCCTTCTCCTCGCGGCCTCTCCCCTGGCATCCCCCTCCCCCTGCCCTCTCCCCCTTCTCCACGCGCCCTCTCTCCTCCGCAGCCCCCCACGTGCCCCCATGGCCCTCCCACCCAAGTCCCCCATCCCCCGAGTTCCCTGCCCCCCTTGCCGCTCCCCTCCCCTCTCCAGCCTGACCTTTGCCGAGGCAGGCGTCGCAGTACACGTGCCCGCAGTTGGTGAGGCTGAAGCACGACGTCCTGTGGGGCGGCTGGAAGCAGCGATTACAGAACACCCAGTTGGCCATGCCAGGCAGGCGACCGCGGCGGCGAGGCCGGGCCCACGCGAGGCCCACGCAAGGTTGGGACCAGCCTCCCCGCGCAGGGCCCGAGGGAGGGCAGCTCTGCGCCTGCGCAAACTCGACGGCAGCCCCCGCGCCCGCGCACTGGAGCTCGCGCCCTCCCGCCAACCCCGCGGGTTGTCCCGCAGCACCCAGGAGGGCGCGTCTGACTCCTCTCCCAGGTCGTTTGGGCTGGAGTAGGCGGAGGAACGCACCGCGAGCACCAACGTCCCGCCCCTGTTTTGCGGTCCTCAGGTGTTTTGTGGAAGCCCGGCCTGGGTGGCGGGCGCGGGGAATGGCGGCTGCGCTGAGGAGGCGTCGGGCGCGACCGCAGTGGGGGAGGGGGAGGGGGAGGGGGAGCGCCGAGGGCGGGGGATGCGGGCCAGGCCCACCTCGAGGGCAGGAGGCCAGGGCGGCCAGGGTGGTGCGCTGGGCGAGGCAGGGGAGGAGTAGGGAAGAGTGGGCGTGGGGGCCTTGGGGGCCCGGGGAGCGGGATGGGAGGGAGGGAGGGAGAGAGAAGTGGGTGTGGGAGTTGGGGTGGGAGCAGGAACAGGAGTGGGGATGTGGGAGTTGGGGTGGGGTGAGGCGGTGGGGGTGGGGTGGGGGTGGGGGTGGGCGGTGGGGGTGGGGGTGGGGGGCAGTGGGGTGGGGCCAGGCCGCGCTGCTCGCTTTGGGGCTAGTGTCCAGGTGGCCGCTGGCGCAGAGACCTCAGCACGGGAGGCCTGAGCCTGCTTCCCTCTGAAACGGAAGGCGTAGCCCGGGAAGGGCCTCTACTGCTTCCAGCTTCCAGCATGAGGACGTGACTTTTTATAAAATTGTCCTCCGCTTGATTCTGAGAGTTTCCACCCGCTGGACGCTGCAAAGCTCGGATCGAGAGGCTCAGGCAAGTGCTTGTGCTGGGAGAGCGCAGGGTGAGCGCTCCCGGTAGCTGCGGGCCAAGTGGCCCTTGCGCCCTGAAAGGTGTGAGTAAAATACAGCTGTTTCCAGGGCCTCGTATGAAAAACATCTTAGTAATTTTATATTGATTACATGTTAACATGATATTTTTGATGTATTAGGTTAAATATATATCACTAGCGTTGATTTTACCCTTTCAAAAAATCCTTTTCAATGTGGAGACTAGAAAACTTAGAATTACGTATGGGCTGGGTGCGGTAGCTCACACCTGTAATCCCAGCTGCTCCGAAGGTTGAGGCAGGAGAATCGCTTGAACCCAGGAGGTGGAGGTTGCAGTGAGCCGAAATCACACCACTGCACTCCAGCCTGGGCAACAGAGTGAGACTTCGTCTCAACAACAACAGCAGCAAATTAGAATTACATATGTAGCCCACTTTTATTTCTGTTAGACAGTGCTGATCTCTACCAAGTTTAAAATAGCAAGACCAGCAACGTGGCAAAACCCCGTCTCTACAAAAAATACAAAAATTAGCTGGGTGTGGTGGTGGGCCCCTGGGGTCCCAGCTCCTTGGGAGGCTGAGGTGGGAGGATCGCTTGGGCCCTGGAGGTCGAGCGTGCAGTGAGCCTGACAGCACCTGTGCAGCAGAGCGAGACTCAGTCTCAAAAATAAGTTTAAGAATAGGATGAGGTGCCTAATCTATCAAATTCAGAAGCTGCCTTATAAAAGCATTCTATCAATGTTATAATGATACGTTAATTTCGATCTCTGGTATCTTTGAAATCATAAAAGTAATACACATTTATGCAGGTATTTTGATTTATTAACTCAAACATTATGCAGATTATTTGTCCTTATTGATAATATTTTAAACAATCTTCTTAGCTATAAAGAAGTCTTTCAGGTACTTCATTTGGAAAATTCCGACTGAAATAAAGATTACTATTTGTGCAAAAGCCCACCATAAAACATTGCTATTTGTATCTTCACTGGTCGTTCGAAAATTTTCTTCACGGTCCTATGCGGAAAAGAAATGGACAGGTTTAGTGTCATAAAGTACTTAAGTCACGATTTTGAGGGGAGGGTTGTTGTGGGCATTCAAGGTATTTAATATTACCCAATTAATATCTTACACCAACGTATCCGTGCAGTCTGTTTTTTCTAAACCAGAAACCATTGCTTAGCCAAGTATAAGAGAGTAAAAATCAACCTTATAAAAGATGTTTTTGTATTTTGGTGTAAAATATCAGGAATTTGACCACTTATATATTTTATTTGCTACCATCAGGCAAAGCGAACATTACCCAATAGTGGTAGATTTCATCACTTGAGTGCAGCCTTTATGCCAGGCATTAGGCCAAGCACTTGCATGCCTTATTTGCTTGTCACGCCTGTCCTTATCTTCCTGATAAGGAAACTGAAGCTTAGAGATGACACAGATTACTGACAGGTAGTTGAGATTTAAGCCCATATCTGACCAATATCCACTTAGTGTAGTGACTCAAAAAGCACTTAATGTCATAAGAATAAAATTGTGATTTGGAAAGTGAGCATACATGAGCCTCTACAAATACATGGGATGCCTTTGGAAGCATTTATTGATTCTGCAAGCTCACACCCTGTGCTACTGGGGACTTCGTTAGGCACAGGGCATAAAAAGATGAATGAACTGAAATTCTCTTTCCTAGAGGAGTTCATAGTCCAGCAGACAGAGTGAAGACAAATTGCTCTCTCTGGTCCCTGCGAATCCACACAGTTCTACCTCAGAGAGAAAGTGAGGAACAGGCAGTTCATTCTTTCCTTGGTCCAGGGGCTTTGTGTTGAGAAATGCGTTGCTGGTAGCAAGAGATAAAATAAGCTGAATAGGCAGACTGACCCTTTGATAGTTTTGTTCTTTGACTATTTGCTCAATTTGTTCAATTAGATGTTCAAGCTTGAAGGTAAGTTCATTAACTTTGTCCTTTGCTTGAGCAATGGCCGCATCAAGGTCGTGTTCACCAACTCGAATATCTAAGTGGATCCGCTGTACAAACAGTAAAAAGGAAAAAATGGCACGTTTTTAAAAACAGCTCCACTCTTTTTCCTTACTTTCTCACTCTTGTATCCTCGTCCTTCCTTTTTCTCCCTTCCCCCTTTTCATAAGCAGGGCACTGCTTCACTCTTCGGCTCCCTTTTTCCCTCACTGCCACTCTTTCTTATTCTACTTGGTAGTCTTTCTTGTAATAATAATGCATTAAATGGTAAATTACTGAACTTATAGTATATTTATACCTTCCTGAACATGAAATTAACTATTAGGTAAATGACTTTGGTGTGGAGAAAATTTGATTAATGTTCTGAGGGAAATTTTCTTTACATATAACTAAATTTCTTAAACTAAAGTACAAATTGTTTTCATCAGTTCTGAACACATTTAGAAAATAGCCAATCACCATCTATCGTGTAACACTTTTATTTATTAGAATTCCATTATTAATTCACCCTTCAGCCTTCACTTGTTTTCAAGCCTGAATAATCACAGTTCTTTTAACCTTCCCTCACAGCTCTTATTTTTCAAACCCTTTAATCAACTTCATGGCTCTCCTTTGAACCTCTTCCAAGCTCTCCAGCTCCCTCTTTGGTTGCTGCGCTGAGATCTGGGCATAGGACTGTAATAAGTTTCGGCCAGTTTGAGTGTAATGGTTCTGCATACCAATGTCATGCTTGAATGGTGCTGACGCTGTGTTCATCAACAAGGACATGGGAAGCATATACTCACCAGCCTACTCCCTCCAAATGACACAAGCCTTGTAGAATTAGATTCTAAGCAAATGATGTGTTCACCAGGTGAATGTGAAGTAAAATAGAATGTCCCTTGCGGGCCATAAAGCTTCGACAATATTACCTAGGATTAAGGATTTCCATAGGTTGAGTTTATTATTTTCTAGTTTCCATTCTTAAAAATAAATCTCCTCTATATATTATCTAGTAAAAAGTTGTGCCATTCCTAAACAAGAAATCAATGGCTAATAAACATGAAAAATATTCAGCCTTGCTAGTAATTAAAAAATTCAAACTACACTAAGATAGCCCTTGTTTATTGTCAGATTGACTAAGGTTTAAAAGTATCCAGGGATAGTATGGACAACTACTGTTGTCCCACAGAATATCCAAGAACTGTGGGACAACTACAAAAGGTGTAACTGGACACATAATGGGAGTACCAGATGGAGGAGAAACAGAGAAAAGACATATTTTAAGCAATAATGACTGAGAATTTTTCCCCAAATTAATGTCAGATACCAAGCCGTAGTTTCAGGAAGCTCAGAGTATACCAAGCAGGATTAATCCCCTCACCCCCTCAACCCCAAAATGAAACCAAAAAGCTACACCTAGGAATATCATTAAAACTGCAGAGAAGCAAACAGAAATAAGAAAATCTTGAGCAGCCGGAGGGGGGAAAAACCTTACTTACAGAGCAGCAAATGTAAAAATTGCATCTGACCTCTCCTCAGAAGCTATGCAAGCAAGAAGAGAGTAGAGTGAAATATTTAATGTACTGGGAATAAAAAAATGACCAACCTAGACTTTGGTATCCTGCAAAATTATCCTGCAAGAGATAAGAGGGAATAAAGCCTTTCGCAAACAAATAAAAACTGAAGGAATTTTTTGCTGGTAGATCTGCCTTGTAAGAAATGTTAAAAGAAGTTCTTCAGAAAGAAGAAAAATGATGTAGGTCAGAAACTCAAATCTGCATAAAGGATGAGCATTAGAAAAGTGGAGGTAAAATTAAAACTTTCTATTTTCTTATTCTTAACTGACCTAAGAAATATCACTTTATTCAAGATAATAGCAACAGTGTATCAAATGATCATCGTTTACATGTAAGTGAAATTAATGACAGCCACGATAAAATCGGGGGCAGCAGGGAAGAATTAGGAATATTTTGTTAATAAAAGGCACTTGCGGCTGGGCATGGTGGCTCACGCCTGTAATCCCAGCACTTTGAGAGGCTGAGGCGGGTGGATTACCTGAGGTCAGGAGTTCAAGACCAGCCTGGCCAACATGGTGAAACCCTGTCTGTACTAAAAAATACAAAAAAAATTAGCCAGGCTTGGTGGTGGGTGCCTGTAATTCCAGCTACTCAGAAGGCTGAGGCAGGGAGAATTGCTTGAACCCGGGAGGCAGAGGTTACAGTGAGCTGAGTTTGTGCCAACCTGGGTGACAGAGTGAGACTCCATCTCAAAAAAAAAAGGCAGTACCCGTGAAGTAGTAGTGTAGTGTTATTTGAAATTAGACTTGGACTAGTTGTGAATGTATATGGCAAACTCTAGGGCAACTTCATATGCTAACAGAGAGAATGGAATCACAGAAAATGCTCAATTAAAACCACAAAAGGCATGAAAAAGAGGAGAAGAAAAAAATAATGAGGGCAATGAATAGAAAATGGTAACAAATATGGCAGATATTAATCCAGCTATATAAATCATCACTTTAAATGTTAATGGTCTGTGTCCTTGGCCTGGGTAGAGTGGCACCTGGTTGGTGGTGCCCATCTTATATCAGCCAGGGACAAAGCAACCCTTGTTGCTTGGCTTTTGATCTGTACCCATACCTGGTTCATGCCTTGGACACATGGAAAAAAAATGTCAATGGTCTAAATACACCAGTTAAAAAATAGAGTGGATCAAAAAATGAGACCCAATTATATGTTGTCTGTAAGAAAATCATTTGAAATGTAAAGACACATAGATTAAAAGTGAAGGGATAGGGAAAGATACACCATGCTAACCTTAATCAAAAGAAGGCTGCAGTAGCTGTATTAATTTCAGGCAAAGTAGACTTCAGAAGCAATGAAAATTAACGGAGATAATTACATAACGGAGCAGTACATAATGATAGAGGGGTTAATTCTCTAAGAAGACAACAATCCTTAACGTGTATGTACCTGACAATAGAGCATGAAAATATGTGAAGTAAAGCCTGATAGAACTGCAAGGAAAAAACAGATGAACACTTTATTATAGTTGGAGTTTTCAACCCCTTCTGTCAGAAATGGACAGATCCTGCAGGCCAAAATTAGTAAGGACATCATTGAACTCAGCGGCACCATCAGTTGACTGGACATAATTGACACCTATGATTACTTTATCCAGTGATAGCAGAGGACACATTTTTCTCAAGTTCACATGGAACATTCACCAAGATAGACTATATTCTGGGCCATATATCACGCCTTAACGAATTTAAAATAATAGAAATCATACAATATATGTTCTCAGGCCTCAATAGAATTAAACTGGAAATCAGTAACAGAGAGATAGCTGGAAAATCGCAAAATACTTGGAGATTAAACAACACACTTCTAATTAACACATGGGTCAAAGAAGAAATCTCAAGACAAAATGAAACTACAACTTACCAAATTTGTGGGATGCAACAAAAGCAGTGACTAGAGGGAAATTGAAAGCATTGAATCCATATACAATTGGCTGTCTGTAATACCAGGTTTCACATCCATGGATTAAGCCAGCCATGGATTGAATATATTTGAAAAATATATATATAACAAAAATAATACAAGTGAAAAACTACAGTGTAATAACTATGCAACATTTACATTGTAAGTAATCTAGAGGTGATTTAAATTAATGGGAGGATGTGCACTAGTTACCTGCAAACTACACCATTTCATATAAAGGACTTGAGCATCTTCAGAATTTTATATCTTTGGAGAGTCCTGGAACCAATCCCCCACAAATACCAAGGGATGACTGTATTAAAAAATGAGATCTAAAATTAATAATCTAAGCTTCCACCTTAGGAAACTAGAAAAAGAAGAGAAAATTAAATGCAAAGTAAGCAGCAGAATAAAAATAATAAAAACCACAGAAGAACTCAATTAAAAACAAGAAATAGAAAAAAATCAACAAAACCAAAAGCTGATTCTTAGAAAAGATTAAAAAGCTTCTAGCCAAGCTAAGAAAAAAACGAAGATGACACAAACTACAAATATCAGAAACAAGAGAAGGGGCATTACAAATCCCATGGACATTAAAAGAATAATAAAGGAATACTGTGAACAACTCCATGCCAACAAATTTGATAACCTAGGTAAAACTGACCAATTCCTTAAAATACACAATCTAATAAAATACAAGAAGTAGACAATCTGAATAGACCTATATCTAGTAAGAGGTTGAATTAATAGAAACTTTCCAAAGCAGAAAGCACCAGGCCCGGATGGGTTCACTGGTGAATTCTACCAAACATTTAAGGAAGAAATTGTGCCAGTTCTCTACAATCTCTTCCAGAAGATAGACACAGAAGGAATACTTCCTGATTCATTTTATGAGGCCAGCATTACCTTAATACCAAAACCAGACAATAAGAAAACTACTGATCATTATATCTCATGAATATAGATGCAAAAACCCTTAACAAAATATTAGCAAATGAAAATCCAACAATATATAAAAAGAATTATATACCACAACCAAATGGGCCTTATTACAGATACACAAGGCTGGTTTAACATTAGAAATCAATTAGTGTAATTCATCACATCAATAGGTGAAAGAAGAAAAATCATACCATCATATCAATAGATGCAGGAAAAGCATTTAACAACAGCCAACACCCATTTATGATAAAAACGCATCAAACTAGGAATACAGGGGAACTTAATTTGATGAAGAACATCTACAAAAAAACCTATAGCTAATATTCTTACTGGTCAGAAACTAGAAACCTTTTCTTGGTGGACTGGAAGTCCTAGCTAATGCAGTAGAAGGAAATAAAGAGTTTGGGAAGGAAGAAATAAACTGTCTTTGTTCACAGGTGACATGACTGTTTATGTATAAAACCCAAAAGAATTGACAAACTGCCAGAACTAGTAGGTGATTATAGTAAGGTTGCAGGATACAAGATGAATATAAGAAAGTGAATCACTTTCCTGTATACTAACAATGAAGAAGTGGAATGTGAAATAAAAAGCACAGTATCATTTACATTAGCACGCTCCCTCAAATTACTTATTTATACATCTAACAATATGTGCAAGACCTATATGAGGAAAACAAAACTGTGGTGAAAGAAATGGAGAGAAGGCCATGTTCATAGATAAGGAGACTTATTATTGTCAAAATCTCAGTTCTTCCCAACTTGTTCTATAGATTCAACAGAATCCCAATACAATTCTAGCAAACCATTTTGTAAATATTGACAAGCTGATTCTAATATTAATATGGAGAAACAGAAGACCCACAATAGCCAACACAATATCGAGGGGGAAGAATAAAAGAGGACCGAGACTACCCAACTTTAAGATTTACTATGAAGCTACAGTAATCAAACAGTGTGATATTGGTGAAAGAATAGACAAACAGATCAATAGAACAGAATAGAGACTTCAGATGTTGTTTCAGGCAATTTTTATGTCTTTTAAAAAAACAGTGAATGGGTTTTAACGTGATAGTTTTTGGCCCAACTAAAATTTGGCTCTGGGTTTAATGTGCTTTGGAGACACTTTCAGATTGGTCAGTAAGGATTATTGGGAAAGTACAGAACTGGGGTTTGATATAACAAGGACCAGAAAGTATGGGCTAGAAACATAGATGTGGGTGTGTAGGGAGCAGAGGGTAGCTGTCTTGACAAGTGGCTGGAGCTAGGAAAACAGTCCCAGTGGAGTTATTGTCAGTGAGGTGCCAAATGTGCCAAGAGAAAACTACCGAACAGGTGAAAATCAAGTGTCCAAAAATCCAACTGGATTGGAGTCTTCAGCACAGCTGTCTGTCTCCACATAAGTGGGGGTGTCACAGTGTCTTCCTGAGCTTGGGCCAACCAGTTATCCAGTTCCAGGAGAGTGGGAGTCCTGTCCTGCCTACTTCAAGCACCCTTTTCTTGCCAGCCAGAAAGAGTCCTATTCTGTTCTACAAGTCTTTGGTCCACCACCATTCTGCTACCCCATGAGCACAGCTCCAGGACAACTAGGTTTGAGTTAGTGGGCTGAGGAATTCATTGTCTTGAGCTTACATGGTGGGGGATGGATATCTCTGTTATATCCATTGTATATATGAGAAAACAGCATCAAAGCAGTCAAATAACCCATCCAAGGTTTTAGCTTATATGTGACAATCTATGCTTGAGTTTGATTCTGACTCCAAAATCCGTATTCTTTCCACATTACCTGGTGACTTTTATACTCCTCTGCTAACTCCTAGTGAGTAAGAGGTATATAAGACCAGACAGTCCCAGAGGGTGCTGCATTACTAGAGAACGCCCATGCCAAAGTGGGAGGAGGGAGGACTTGGCTTATCTGACCCTTGTGCTTGGGTGGGGCTGCAGCACCAGCAAAGTAGATGGGGCCTGGTTGGTGCAAAACCACAGGGATGCTTTGGCCCTAAGGTCCCTTTTGCCTAGCAAGATCAGCAAACCTCAAGATGACAAATCTGGGACTCCTCATTTTATTTTTTAAAAGCTTTTTGTATTATGAAGGCTGTCTCTGCTTCTCAACTAAACTATAGGCTCATTGAGGGCAGGCACTTTCTATGTTTTTATGTCATGCTATCATTCGGTGCTATATGCATTAAAAATTGTTAATTCCGGGTAGTGAGTGCTTCTGTAGAGATTTTAAAACTGGGCTACATGATGCCTGAATTTTTGGCAAATGAAAAATTTTAGTAACAAAGTATAAAAGAATGTTTTACCTCATCATTGTAAGTTGTAATAGTCACAAACATTCCCAAACCAGGAGCAGATTCAAGGAACGTATGTCTGCCTATGTCCCATTGCTGTATCTTGAAAGTCCCTGTTTCAAAAATATAAGACATTACAAAATGTAAGAAACAGTAATAATGTTTATTAGATGTTACTGCTAAATTAAATGAATTTATCTTTCTCAGTTTACCTAAATCATAAAACACTCTTCGTCTGAACAGCTATAGCTTGGTGATTAGGTATCTAACAGAGTAGAGGACTCTGGAATATAGAGGAAGACTTGAGTTCTTCATTTCTCACTCTTGTTGACTAGGTAACTTAACAAATTATTTCACCACTCTAAGCCTCCATTTCCTATTCAGAAAAATAGGGGTAATATATATCCCTCTCAAATCTCAGTTGTGAGAACGGCCGAAAATAAGTCTATGAAAGGTTTCCACCTAGAATGTAAACTCCATGTGAGCTGCCACTAAGAGATGGAACTCTCGGATCTTTTCCGATACCTCCCCAGTAGTTCTCCCTGCTTTAACTTCTTCCTCCCATAACTTGATCCCATACACTTCCAGCAGAATTCCTTGCTAAAACATCAGTGTAGTCATGTCAAGTCTTTCGTTTCATTGTCCCCAGAGGTTTCTGCTGAAGGTTGGATCTGAAGGAGTGTCTGGCTTTCTCCCATTAGTATGTGGTAGCTATCATATGACTTAACTTCCCTCATGTGCGCTTGAAAGGTACAATGGGAATGAAAACCCAGCTAACATTCGTTGGACCCATATTATGTGCCAGGCACTGTGCTAAACACTTAACATGCATCACTCATGTATAGATTTATATAACTATAATATATGCTTATAAAGTACCAATATAAAATATTATGAAGGTGAGAGAAAAGGCACTACACTGTCTGGGTTTGAATCCTGACTACTGCTTGCTAGCTATGTGGGCAAATTAATTTTTCTGTACTTTAGTTTCATTATACCTAAAATCGTTATAAAAAAGTAGTATTTACCAGCGAAGCACGGTGGCTCACGCCTGTAATCCCAGCACTTGGGGAGGCTGAGGCAGGCAGATCACTTGAGGCCAGGAGTTTGAGACCAGCTTGGCCAACATGGCGAAACCCTATCTCTACTAAAAATACAAAAACTAGTGGGGTGTGGTGGCACATGCCTGTAATTTCAGCTACTCAGGAGGCTGAGGCAGGAGAATCGCTTGAACTGGGAGGCAGAAGCTGCAGTGAGCTAAGATCGTGCCACTGCACTCCAGCCTGGGTGACAGCAAGACTCTCTCAAAAAAATAAAAGTAGTATTTACCTATGTAGGGTTATTGTCATGAAGATTCAGATGTTTGTAAATTGCTCCCTTAGAATGGTGTTTGACACAGCACTGAATAAATGTGTTATATGTAAATATATATACGTACATATATAAATTATACATATATACAATTATGCCTCAGTATCCATGAGGGATTGGTTCCAGGATGTCCTCAGGACACCAAAATTCACAGATGCGTAAGTTCCTTATACTAAATGGCATAGTATTTGCATGTAACCTATGCACATTCTCCCATATACTTTAAATAATTGCTAGATTACTTACAATGCCTAGTATGTAAATGCTGTGTAAATAGTTGTTATACTCTATTGAGTTTTTATTTGTATTTTTATTGTTGTATTGTTATTTCTTACTATTTTTTCCCAAATATTTTCCATCTGTATTTGGCTGAATCTGCCAGTGCAGAATTTGTGGATATGGAGGGCCCACTGTATACACTCACACACTTTTTAGTAACTGAGGTGATTTTTCCCTTACCAGCACATTATGCTATCTCCATGTGGAGAAAGGAAATTCCTTGCAGGGACATATGCAAAAGTCCTGAGGGCAGGAGGATGGCTGGAGTGAGGTTAGCAGGGAAAGAATGGTAGGAGATGGGGTTGAAAAGGTAGCAGGGGCCAGATCATAGAGAGTCCCCTATGTCCATTGGGGGAAGCAATTGGGTAGAGGAGTGACATGATGTGACATTCATTTTAAGTTTCTTATTGTTGCTGTTATGCAGAGAAAAGGATGAAGAAGGGTCAAGGGTGGAAGCAGTGACACTATTGTAATCTAAGTGGCTTAGACTAGGTGATAATAGTAGAGGTTATAAAAAGTCTTTGGTTTCTGTATTATTGTCCCCATCTTACAGGTTGGAAACTGGTTCTCAGATAAAGTCGCATAACCAAGAAGTTGTAGAGGCAGAATCAGAACTAAGGCAGTCTGATTCCAAAGCCTGGAGCTACTAGCTCCATTATCACAGTGCCTCCCTGGAAGGAAAGAGAGAGACAATTCCCTGATAGGGCTTGAGAAGGGAATGTGAGGCTGGATATTGGCCAGGAGGGCATCCCATGGAATATGTAATCTCTGGGAGACAACTAGAGGGAACACTTCCAGGGATAAGAAAGCTGCAACTAACTTTCAAGCTCTGCCTGCACTTTAGAGTGACCTCAGTCTTAAGGCATCTTTCAAATAGTTCTGGCCCATCTCTCCCGTTCTTCCCATCCCAAAGTTTATTAACTGTATGTGTAATGTGTATTCAGTACTTTTTAGTATGATCCATTTTAAGAGGTTTTACAAAAGGTATCATTGATGGTTCTGGACAAGATGGGATAGGTCCATTCTGCCCTATTTCTCCTGCTGATTACAACTAAAAATTCTGGGCAAAATGTATAAAGCAACTACCAGAAGACTGAGAGGTGGAGAAAAGAAGCTAGAGTGAAAGAGGACCTCAGGACTCATAGCACCACTCAGCGGTGGGTTATCTGTTTGTTTTCTTCCTCCTGTATATCCTGGTCTGGGTGCTATGGCAGTCCGCAACCTACAATTGCAGACCAAAATTTTGAAAAGAACCTAATGTTTCTAGCCAAAAGATCTGGAATAGGATGCCCTGCAAGATGAAGCTTCTTTGAGTATACCTCCCTATATTAGGCTGTTCTTGCATTGCTATAAAGAAATATCTGAGACTGGGTAATTTACAGAGAAAAATGGTTTAATTGGCTCATGGTTCTGCAGGCTTTACAGGAAGCATGGTGCTGGCATCTGCTTGGCTTCTAGGGAGTCCTCAGGAAGCTGACAAGCATGGTGGAAGGTGAAGGAGGAGCAGGCCGTTACATGGCAAAAGGAGGAGCATCAAGACCAATGAAAGTTTCAATAAAAAAGAAAAACAGGAGCAAGCAAGAGAGAGAGTGGGGGGAGGTGCCACATACTTTTAAGTGATCAGATCTTTTGTGAACTCAGAGTAAGAGCTCACTTATCACCAAGGAGATGGCCCAAGCCATTCGTGAGGAATCCACCCCCATGGTCCAAATACCTTTCACTAGGCTCCACCTCCAGCACTGGGGATTAAAATTCAACATGAGATTTGGGTGGGGACAAATACCCAAACTATATTACTGCCCTACTCCAAATGAACACCTTAAAGAAATTGCACCCCTCCCACTGGATGCTTCAGCATGGAGACTACGGAATGGAGCCCTGTCAACGTCCCCACCGAGCACTAAGTGAAGGACAATAGAGTCAGTGTCTCTACACTAGAGGCTTGGGGAGGATTTCAGAGAAGAGAGAACTGGAGAGAAAGATCTTTAACTCTGTGTATGAAGTCCTGAGCACACCTCTGAGCAGCTCATGCTTGAAACTGACCAGAATCAATAAAGCAAAAACTTTGAGAATTCAACTATGGTGTGGAATACTGCCTGGGTTTCAGATTAGCCTCTAGGTAGCACACAAACAGGGCAGATGGAATACTGCTCGGCCATAAAAGGAATGAATTAATGGCGTTTGCAGCAACCTGGATGAGATTGGAGACTATTATTCTAAGTGAAGTAACTCAAGAATGGAAAACCAAACGCTGTATGTTCTTACTCATAAGTGGAAGCTAAGCTATGAGGATGCAAAGGCATAAGAATGACATAATGGACTTCGGGGACTCAGGGGGAAAGGGTGAGAAGGAGGTGAGGGATAAAAGACTACAAATTGAGTGCAGTGTATACTGCTTGGGTGATGGGTGCACCAAAATCTCACAAATCACCACTAAAGAACCTACTTACGTAACCAGACACCATCTGTTCCCCAACAACCTATGGAAAAAAAATTTTTAAAGAAATTATAACAATATCTGATATGCTTTTCATTGTATGCAGAGGTAATATTTAAGACAACTATGTTATAAAGAATGGGAGAGCAAAGGGACTTAAATGGTGTTAAGGTTTCTGTATTTCTCTTGAAATGGTAAAATGCTGATATTACTAGACTGATAAGTATGTGTATGATAATCCCAAGAGTGACCACAAATAAAAATTATAGAAAGATAAAGTGAACAACACTATAGGTAAATCAAAATGGAGTAGTACAAAATGTTCAAATAGCCCACAGGAAGGCAGGAAATGGAAAATGGGAATAAAAACAGGGAAAGAATAAAAATAATAAAATGGCAGACCTAAATCTTGACATCTGTAATTACATTACATGTAAGTGGTCTAAACAAAGATTATCAAAATAGATTTTTAAAATGACCCAATTATAATGTAGTGTACAAGAAAATCACTTTGAATATAGTGCTATAGGCAGGTTAAAAGTAAAAATATGAAAAAAGGTATACCACTTTGACATGGGTTTTTAAAAATCTTGAGTGCCTATATAAATATCAGACAAAGTAGGTTTCAGAGGGCTGGGTGTGGTGGCTCATACCTATAATCTCAGTGCTTTGGGAGGCTGAGGCAGGAGGATTACTTGAGGCTAGGGGTTTAAGACCAGCCTGGGCAATGTAACAAAACTCTGTCTCTACAAAAAAAAATTAAAAGTTGGCCAGGTGTGGTGGCATGCACCAGTAGTAAAAGTTGGCCAGGTGTGGTGGCATGCACCAGTAGTTCCAGCTACTCAGGAGGCTGAGGTGGGACGAGCGCTTGAGCCTAGGAGTTCAAGGTTAACAGTGAGCTATGAACCACTGTACTCCAGCCTGGGCAACAGCGAGGCCCTACCAAAAAAAAAAAAAAAAAAAAAAATAGGACACTTCAGAGCAAAGAAGATTACCAGGAATAAAGAGAGACATTACACAATAATAAAGGTATCAATTCACCAAGAAGACATAACCACCCTAAATGCACCAAACAAGAGAGCTTCAAAACGTGGAGTAAAACTGACAACTGAAAGGAGAAGTAGACACATCCCTGTTTATAGTTGGTACTTCTGTACTCCTCTCTTGGTACTTGATAGAACTAGACAGAAAACCAGCAAGGATGCAGAAGAACTGATCAGTATCATCAACCAACAGGACCTACTTGCCATTTGTAGAACATTCTCCTGTACAGTAGAATACACATTTATTTTAAAGTGCATTTGAAGCATTCAGCAACACAGGCAACAAAGCCCTAAAGGTGATTAGGCACCTTTGCTGAAGCAGCTGAATGTTCCTGGAGAGAAGCACACAGCCAGGCTTTCCAAGTCACTTTCCAAATATATCACCACCTAAAAATCACAGTTATGTGTGCTCACTATTCTCTAAAACAACTGGTTCATGTGTGTCTTTTCTCCTTAGCCTCTTTCAGTACCTTCCTGCCCCCACTGCCACTTCTCCGATGGTTACCTTGCGTCTTATGGAAATGGTAAGAGTCTCCACCTGCTGTGGCTTGATTGGCTCCCCTGGAGCTCATGTTGCTATTTAATTGCTATTTTACCAATATTTGGGGTGGAGTCTTCAAGAAGTGATTGGGTCATGAAGCCTCCACTCTCATGAAGGGGTTAAAGCCATCGTGGGAGTGGGGTTCCCATCAGAAAGATAAGTTTGGCCTACTTCTCCCTCTGTCTCATGCACTGACTTGACCTTCCACCGTGGGCTGACCCTTGCCAGATGCTGGTGTCATGCTCTTGGACTCTCCTGCCTCCAAGACTGTGAGCCAAATAAACTTTATAAATTGCCAAGTCTGTGGTACTCTGTCAGAGCAGCAGAAAACAGAATAAGACACCATCTTTTCACCAGCAAATGTCCTAAGCCCCCCACATTTACCCTTTCTGGCTCCCTCTTGTTGGGATGGGTGGGGGTTCCCTATTCTGTCAGTGGCCACCCCCTCTTATGTTCTAGGACTTTGCTCTTGTTGCTGCTCCCACTTGCCCATATGGAGCATACCCACGTGTTCTGGTGGCCCCCCTTGTCTGTATTCCGTAAGGTACTAGAGGGCAGGAAATGTATTTTATTCCTGTTTCTTTGGCTGTCTAGAGCCTGGCAGTAAACCTAGGGTGGTGTGTGGCTCCTTGGTAGGGGCTCAATACATCTTTGTGGAACGAATGAAAGTGTGTCCTACAGTACATGCTTAGCAAATGATTTTGAATGAATGAGTGCCAGTTGCCCCCCCTCCTCCCATTAAAATGCCAATATTCATGGCATACTACTTTGAGTTATCAGAATGGAAGAGGAGAATTTCTGCTTGATTCTGCCAAGATCCTCCAGCCTTAAGCACACGCCCCTTCAGGTGTCATGCGCCATGGCTGCCACTAGATGGCAGAAGAGAAGCATTGCTCCTGGGCAGAGTAAGCCTGGGGGAGCATTCAGTGCAGTGTAGATGAAATAGTCGTGTGACAGGAGGTGTCTGTACAGAACGCAGATATCCACGGATGAGATGCTGTGTCTTGCTTCTTACTGCGTGGTGAGAGAGCCTGCAGGGTTTGCTGCTAGGAACTGGGCTGGAGCTTCCTAGCTGTGCCGTCTTGGACAAGACACCCAGCTGCGCAGTGTGTCTCTCTACCAGTAAAGCAAGGATAATCATGGCATCTCTCTTAGGGTATGAAGAATATGTGGCTTAATAGTTGTGTGCTATTTAACACAGAGATTAGCACCTTGTAAATGAAGCTCCGTGTAAGTACTTGATACATAATTCTTTACATTATTACTAGGTTTTAACTCACAAAGTTTTTCTAGCGACATTCCCATTTAACCCCACAACCCTGTTAAGCAGGTCTAACAATACCCAATTTTACAGAGGAGGGGCCTGAGGCCTGAAGAGGCTGAGATGACTTATCTAAAATCCAGATAATAAGTGGCAGCTCCAATATTAAAATGTAGCAGGGCTGATTCCCAAACTCAGGGCATTGGCCACCAAAAGCAACACACTACTCCCTACAGACTTGGATGTGGGGTGTGTGTGTGTGTGTTGTAAACCAACTCCACATGTGGTTCTTGCAGAGCCCCCAGGTACAGGCCTTACTCCTCTTAGGTGTTCAGTAAACACTGGGCGCCTACTGGGTGCCAGGAGCATCTGGACCCTGTGGGAGGGGAGCTGCCCCAGGGATGCAGATGCTGTCCACCAGGCTGCACCTCTCCTGGCCTCCCTGGTACCCTGTGCCCACCCTTGATAAGGCAAACAGCCTTTCCCTGTGATCCCTGGCATGGCTGCCCCGTTGGCTCCAGATGACGAGTCCTTGAGGCTGGCATTGTGGGTCATTTGGGTTTGTATTAGAAAAGTAAAACATTCATTGTGGGGGGTTTAGAAAGTAAAATCTCCATTAGAAGTTTTTGGTATCTCATATTATCCTTTTAGCCCTTTTCCTGTAAGTACATTTTTATATTTTATAATAAATGAGATCATACTGCACATACTATCCGTAGTTTGATTTTTCCACCTAATGTTTTGTGACTGTCTTTCTGTTTTAAATATTCTTCTGTAAGCTAAATTCAGGCATATCCAGAGAGCTGAAGAAAGACCCAACATTATCTTCCCAGTGTTGAGTATGGAGCTTGGCAGACACTGAGGGTCATTCTGTGTTTGAGGAAAGGATGAGGCAATGGGAGGCCCTGCGCATGGTGGTTTAAGGCAGAATTATCTGGTTGACCCTGGCTCTGGCTCCGCCACTCCCAAGCTGTGCGATCTCGGGTGACTTTACAAAACCTCTCAGAAGTAAGACGAGGATAGTAGCAGGCCCTACGTCAGGGTGGTCATGGAGATTAATCAGTGCATTCCCTGAGAACTCTGCCTGCCCATGGTCATCACTCAAAATGTGCTAACTACAATTAATTCATGTCTAACTAAGGCAGAGTGGGGTAAGTGACAGAAGAGGGATGATGTTTACTTAATTTCTTCAGTGCCTCCTTATTGCTCTTAGAATGAAATCCAGATTCACTAAAGAGTTCCTCGGTCCTGTAGGACCTGGCTCTTTTTTCTCATTGATCATACTGCCTGCTCCTATTCTGAGGGTAAGTGACATTTAGACTGAGACTCCAAGGGTGAAGGGAGACTTCCAGGCTGGGGGATGGGGTCTGTAAATTCCCACTGTCATGTGGGAGGAAAGATCGTCCAGTGGGGGTCCTGAAGCTGGCTGCACGTTGGTGTCATCTGGGGACCTTTACATGCTGCTGATGCTCAGCTTCTGCACCACGTGCTCTGATTTAGTTGATGAGGTGCAGACCTGGGTATAGAAAGCAGTTGCTTTCGAGAGTAGCTGTAAACATAGTGATCTCTTCTAGAATGTCCCCATTTCCCAGGAGGATCTTCTGTTTTCCTGTAACGTTTTGAAGAGTCTCAGTAGAAGATGCATATTTTTGACAAAAAGATCATCAGAGTACAGCTCAGCACATTCTCACAGGTGGAATCACCCTGGTCCAGACATCGTCAGCGTCCTGGAAGCTGCCATGCCACCTATCACCACCACCACCAAGGGAGCCACTACACGGACTTCTAAAGACAGATTATGTTTGTCTGTTTTTGTGCTTTATATAAAAATGTATGCTTTGTGTCTGGCTTCTTTTAATCAACACTTTGTGAGCGCCGTCTGTGTTGCTGTATGCCCATGTAGATCACTGTCATTGCTGTTTAATATTGCATTTTTGAATACACAACTATTCTTACGAATTTGCCTATTGATGGGCATGTGGGCAGTGTCCAGTTTTTGGCTATTTCACATCATGCTGCTATGAAGATTCTCGTGCATGTCTTGTGAACCAATGCATGCATTTGTGTTGGACATAGCCTGTGTTTACCCGGTCATGGGAGGTGCCCATGTTCAGCTTCGGTAGACAGGAAAACGGTGGTGTCTGTTCCACATCCACTTGTATGCGTGTTATTTTCTGCCTTCTTCATTTTGGTATTTGGTGAGTGTGTAGTCACATTCCACTGGGCTTTGCTTTATGTTTTTCCTGATGATTAACAAATTCAATCACCTTCTCATCCACTTCCTGGCCATTCGGGTCTCTCGTGTGAAGCATCTTAATCTCCTGCCCATTTTTCTGTCCTGTGAATACGGGATAGCCCTCTGTGACTGGTTTGTTTTCAATTAGACATTATGCACATTTATCTTACATTTATTCTTAGATGTGTGTCATTTTTCATCACCAAAGAGAAACAATTGAAAGGTTAGACGCTTCCCCCAAGTCAGCATCTTTAGATACCATGAGTGTTTGCAAAGGGCCTGTGGCAAGGCCAGGTATCAGCAACACTCCTGGGGTGAGAGCACTTTTCCTTTGCCACAGAGAAGACAGCTGCCATGACTTGGGCCCACAGGGCTGCAGTGGGCACTGCTGATGACCCCTGGCCCTTAAGGTCCCTTCCTGCCCTCTTAGCCACCCCTGGCTTTGGCATGCTTGACTGCAGCTTGCGGCCTTAGAGGAGGCCTTGGGTGCTGGAGCCGTACCCCGCACAGAGGACAGGGAGAGCCTGAGTTGAGGTCTGCGCCTCCCCAGCCTGAGCCAGTGCCAACGAATGGGGTGTGAGTACAAATGCCTGGCTCCTTTGCCTGGAGGTGGAACAAGCTGTGGTATATCTTATCCAGATTTTATTTTATTATTACTATTTTTTGAGACGGAGTCTCGCTCTGTCACCCAGGCTGGAGTGCCGTGGTGTGATCTCGGCTCACCGCAAGCTCCGCCTCCCAGGTTTATGCCATTCTCCTGCCTCAGCCTCCTGAGTAGCTGGGACTACAGGTACCCACCACCACGCCCGGCTAATTTTTCTTTGTATTTTTGGAGACAGGGTTTCACCATGTTAACCAGGATGGTCTCAATCTCCTGACCTCGTGATCTGCCCGCCTCAGCCTCCCAAAGTGCTGGGATTACAGGCGTGAGCCACCGCATCTGGCCCTTACCCAGATTTTTTAAAAATGTTTTTAAAAAGTGTGGTAAAATATACATAACAGAAAATTTACCATTTTAACCATTTTAAGTATACAATTCAGTGACATTAAGTATAGCCACATTGTTGTGTAACCGTTACTACTATCCATTTCCAGAATGTTTTCATCTTCCTGAGCAGAAAGTCTACCCACTTAAGCAGTAACTCCCATCCCCCTGACTCCCAAGAGTCTCTATCTGTCTCTGTGGATTTGACTCCTCTAGGTGCCTTACATGTAGTCTCATACAGTATTTCTCTTTTTGTGTCTGGCTTATTTCACTTACCATAATATTTCCAAGGTTCATCTGTGTTGTGGCATGTAGCAGAATTTCCTTCGTTTTATGGCCGAATGATACTCCATTGTGTGGATGGACCACGTTTGTTTATCCATGCATTTATTGATGCACACTGTTTGGCTGCTGTGAGCATTGATATATAAGTATCTCAGTCCCGGCTTTTAGTTGTTCTGAGTATGGATCTAGGAGCAGAACTGCTGGATCTGTAGTTACCTCATGCTCCTGGGCTCCACCAGGGCTTAGGATGAGTCTGGGGTTAACCTGAAATAATGCCCTTGCTTGGCTTCTTCCCCTCTCTTCTCCTGGGAGCATTTCCTTAGCAAATCACTTGCACTTGAATCCTTGGCTCAGGGTTTGCTTTGTAGAGCACCCAACCCAAGACAATCCAGAGAGGCAGTGAGGTCTCCCATGAAGACAGGAGTGGGGCCTGTTTGCCCCACTGGAATGATGAATGATGACACCCATTTAACTTGACCTCATCTTCCCCATCTAGTCTCTAAGACTTGTACTTTGAAAAATAAACAAAACTACGGGTATTTTGCAGAATGTTTGAGATAGATCAGGGGACCCTTTGAAAGGGAGCATCCAGGAGCAGATGTTTTTGCTTATTAGTTTTGAATTCTAAACATTTTATTAACAGTCTGCTGCATTATGATCACTATGCTTCATGGCACTTCTCCCTTTTTAACAGTCCCTACTTTTTATGAGGGACTAACGCTGTTTTTTTTTTTTTTTTAAAGTGCACCAAGAACCAGAAAGCAAGTGGCTTTAAAGGCTTTAAAACTAAAACTTGGCCAGACGTGGTGTCTCACGCCTGTAATCCCAGCACTTTGGGAGGCCAAGGTGGGCAGATCACCTGAGGTCAGGAGTTTGAGACCAGCCTGGCCAACGTGGTGAAACCCTGTCTCTAAAAAATACAAAAGCTAGCTGAGCGTGGTGGTGGGTGCCTGTAATCCCAGCTACTAGGGAGGCTGAGGCAGAAGAATTGCTTGAACCCGGGAGGTGGAGGCTGCAGTGAGCCAAGACTGCACCACTGCACTTCAGCCTGGATGACAGAGGGAGACTCCGTCTCAAAAGAATAAAAAAAACAAAAAACAAAAAAACTGAAACTCACTAGGCAGGTGAGAAGAACGTACACAGTTACCCACCACCAGCGTCTTCCCTCCCTGTTCCTCTCATCTCTACCCCTCAAACTTACCATCAAAGTTGCTTTATCCCGTTTTTTTTAATTCAAGACAATTGAATTTCTTGTTAAGGGACATTAATAAGAAGGACTAAGAGAAACAAGATAAAAAATACAGAATATATTTGGCTTAGGAATTTCCAAGTAAGTTTACAGGGCAAGGATTTCTTACCCCAGGTTTGTCAGCTGGCGCCGTTGGCAGGTGCGCAAGCCCTGTACCATCCCCCTCTCAGTGTCAGTTGGGGAATGCAGGCCTTTCTCTGCTTCTGAAGCAGCTTTTCTTTCTTTCAGAGAGAGCTTTGAGCCAGAGCCAGAGCCACACCTGCGTCTCTAGTAGTCTTAGGCTACCCAGAGGCCAAGGTGAAGAGAGGGTGGGAACCCACACCGACAGAGCACCTGCAACATGTCAAGGGTGTGCCAAGTGCTCTGCCGCTCCAAGGCTCATGTTATCTTCAGTTTGCAGAGAAGGAAACAGACTCAGTCACCTGGCTATTAGGGAATTAAGGTGGATGTCATGGCTTGTGTTTTTGTCTACAAAGCCTGTTTTCTATTCTACAGTGGTCTCGGCTACCTCCACTTGGGGAAGATGGAATATCAATCTCTTGCAGACTATTTTTAGTCCTAATGAGAAAAAACAAACTTTTAGGAAGATTTTGACGACTGGCTCTAAGGTCATCTGTCTCCCTTAAACTTTCTTTTTCTTTTCTTTTTTTTTTTTTTATTTAGACACAGTCTTGCTCTGTCGCTCAGGCTGGAGTGCAGTGGCACCATCTCGGCTCACTGCAGCCTCCACCTCCTAGGTTCAGGCAATTCTCCCACCTCAGCCTCCTGAGTAGCTGGGATTACAGTTGCCCGCCACCATGCCTGGCTAATTTTTGCATTTTTAGTAGAGATGGGACTTTCACCATGGTGGCCAGGCTGGTCTCAAACTCCTGACCTCAGGTGATCCATCCGCCTCAGCATCCCAAAATGCTGGGATTATAGGCGTGAGCCACTGCGCCTGGCCTCAACATTCTTTTAAATAAGGTTCATAACAGCTGAGTAGGAAACACGCCCTAAACATCTTTCTGTGATTAAAAGCAACATCGGTGATTTGTGTACCCCTGTAACTCCAGTAATATTTATTTTCCTAAAGTCTACTTTACACTATCTTTCTTTTTGTTCTTATTTGCATGGTATGTCTTTTTCTATTCTTTTACTTTCAGTCTTTCTGATATTTAAAGTTTTCTTTTGGAAATAGCATGTGCTTGTTTTTTATTATTTTTTTTTTAATCTAGTCTGACAATCTTGGTCTTTTAATTGGAGTGTTTTGCCCATTTGCACTTCATATAGTGTAAAATATATTTAGATTTAAGTCTACCATATTGCTATTTGTTTTTCATTTGTCCTATTTGTTCCTTGTTCCTTTATTCCTTTCTTGCCATTCTTTGGATTAATCAAGTATTTTTTTCCTCATTTTTCTCTATTAGCATATTAGTTATGCATTCTTTTAGTACAGTACTCTTTTATTAATTACCTTGGTAATAACATGCATCCTTGTTGTGCTACCTTCTTCCTTAAATTAGCGTATTTACTACTTGCTGAACATTGCAAGAATCTTTCAGCTATTTAACTCCGTTTACCTGCTTTCCTCCTTTGTGCTATTGTTGTCGTATATTTTACTGCTACATGTGTTATAAACTCCACAAGTCAATATATGTATACGTTCGTTTCCCTTCGACTTGAAGAGCTCCCTTCCGTATTTCCTGTAGTACAGATCTGATAGCAAAACAATCTCTGAGCTTTTGCTTGTGTGAAAACATTTTTATTTCACTTTCACTTTTGAAGGATATTTTCACTGAGTACAGAAATCTAGAAATCTAGCTTTGTATTTTTTCCTTTATTTTTTAAACTTTATTAGGTTTATTTTATTGTGGCCAGAACACAACATGAGATCTACCCTCTTAACAAAATTTTAAGTGTACATTACATTATTGTTGACTGTAGGTCCAATGTTGTGTAACAGATCTCTAGAACTTACTTATCTTGCTTAACTGGAACTTTACACTCATTAATTAATAACTCTTCATTTCTCCCTCCCCCCAGCCCATGAGAAACCACCATTTCACTCTTTGATTCTACAAATTTCATTGTTTTAGATACCATATGTAAGTGGAATCTTGCAGTGTTTGTCCTTCTGTGACTGGCTTATTTTACTTAGCATAGTATCCTCAAGGTTCATCCATGTTGCTTAAGATTGCATAATTTCCTTATTTCTTAAGGCTAAATAATATTCCATTGTATGAATATACTGTATGTTCTTTACTCATTTGTCCATCAATGGACATATAGGTTGTTTCTACATTTTGACTATTGTAAATAGTGCTGTTATGAACATGGGATGCTAATATCTCTTTGACATCTTGATTTCAATTATTTTGGGTAAATACCCAGAAGTGGCGTTGCTAGATCATATGAGGTTCTAGTTTTAGTTTTAGTGGTTTTTTTTGTTTGTTTTGTTTTTGTTTTTTCATTTGTTTTTTGAGACGGGACCACATGGCTTCACTGGCAAATTCAACCAACATTTAAAGAAAAATCAACACCAATCCTTCTCAGATTCTTTTCAAAAGTTGAAGAGGAGGGAACAATTCCAAACTCATTTTATGAGAGCAGCACTACCATGATACTAAAGCCAGACAAAGACACTACAAGAAAAGAAAACTATAGGCCAGTATTCCTGATGAATATAGATGCAAAAGTCCTCAACAAAATACTGAGCCAAATCAAAGACACTTTAAAAGGATCATATCATTACACTATAACCAAGTAGGGTTTATCCCTGGGGTGCAAAGTTGGTTCAACACACAGAAATCAATTAATATGGTATATTGTATTAACAGAATAAAAGATAAAAATCACATGATTATCTCAATAGATGGAGAAGAAGCATTTAACACAATTCAGCATCCTTTCATGATAAAAGTTATCAAGAAATTAGAAATAGTAGGAAAGTACCTCAGCATAATAAAGACATTATATGAAAAGTCAACAGCTAACATCATAATGGGGAAAACAAAAGCTTTTCCTTTACGATCAGGAAAAAGGCAAGGATACCTGCTTTTGTCACTTTTATTCAACATAGTACTGGAAGTCCTAGCAAGAGCATTTAGGCAAGAAAAATAAAAGACATCCAAATAGGAAAGGAAAATAATATTGTCCCTGTTTGCAGATGACATGATCCTATACATAGAAAACCCTAAAGACTACATAAAAAACTGAGAACTGGCTGGGCATGGTGGCTCACACCTGTAATCCCAGCACTTTAGGAGGCTAAAGTAGGCAGATCAGGAGGTCAGGAGATCGAGACCATCCTGGCTAACACAGTGAAACCCTGCCTTTACTAAAAAAAAAATACAAAAAAATTAGTTGGACATGGTGGCAGGCGCCTGTAGTCCCAGCTACTCAGGAGGCAGGAGAATGGCATGAACCCGGGAGGTGAAGCTTGCAGTGAGCCAAGATCGCACCACTGCACTCCAACCTGGGTGACAGAGCGAAACTCTGTGTCAAAAAACATGACAAAACAAAACTGTGAGAACTAATAAACGAATTCAATAAAGTTGCAGGATACAAAATCAATGCAGAAAATGAGATGCATTTCTATACACTAACAATGAACTATTTTAAAAGACAATTAGGAAAACAGTCCCATTTACAATACCACCAAAAAGTATAAAATACTTAGGAATAGACTTAGCATAGGAAGTGATAGACTAGTATACAAAAATTACAGAACATTAATGAAAGAAAGAAGACACAAATCAAAAGCCATCTCGGGTTCATGGATTGCAGTATTTCATATTGTTAAAATGTCCATACTACCCCATGCAATCTACCAAATCAGTGCAATCCCTATCAAAATTTCAATGGACAGAAATAGAAAAACAATTCTAAAATTCATATAGAACCAAAAAAGACTACAAAGAGCCAAATTAATCAAGAGAGCACAAAGTTGGAGTCATCACACTTCCTGATTTCAAAATCTATCACAAAGTCGTTTTTTTCCCTTTCCATTCAGCATCTTTGAAGATGCCATAGCTTCTGTTGAAACATTAACAAAGATTGAAGTAACTGTGCCCTGAAACAATTGTGGTTTTCCCTTTGGTTATTTTTAATTTTTTTCTCTTTGTATTTGGCTTTCGGTAGTGTGACGGTCATGTACCTAGGTGTGGTTGTCCTTATATTTATCCTCATTTGGGGTACTCTGAGCTCCTTGAAATTCTGGGTTGATGTCTTCCATCAATTTTCAAAAATTTTTGGCCATTATGTCTTTAAATATTGCCTTTTCTCCATTCTCTCTCACTTTTCTCTTTGGGGCTGCAATTGCATGTATGTTAGACCATTTGTCTTCCTCACATATCTTACACTCCTTTCTGGTCTTTTCATTTTTTTTTTCTGTTGAAGTCTCTTCCAGTTCACTAATCTAATCTCCTTCACTAATCTTCTTTCCTGGTCTTTTGTTGACTCTATCCAATGAGTTCTTCATATACTGTGTTTTTCAGTTCCAGAATGTCCACTTGATTTTTTAAAAAGAGATCCTAATTGTTGAAATTCTCCCTCTTTTCATCTATCTTGTTCATCAATTTCCCTATTTTCTTTAACATATTGATAGTAATTTTAAAGTCCCTCTCTGAATCATCTGCGTATCTCTTTCCATTGCCTGTTTAATATTTTGTCTTCTGGTCATTCAGTCTTTTTTTTTTTTTAAACCATGCCTCATAATTTGGGATTGGATGCTGTATACTGTAGAGGGTTTTTTTTTGTTTTGTTTTGTTGTTGTTGTTGTTGCTTTTGGTATATTGTAGAGGGTTTGAATAATGCTATCCTCCTCCAAGGAGGGTTATTTCCTGCTAGCAAACAGGGCAGATCTATTCCAGTTTTGTGCTTATTCCTAGAATGTAACCCATCCCTGGGATGTAGTCCTTATTTCTAGGGCCTGATCTTATGCCCAGAGTGTAGCCCTTGTAGGGTCCAGGGTGTTTTCTGAGATTCCTCCACCTTGTTGGGTCATGGTCATTTCCCGCCAGGTCCATGTGGCTGACGAAACCTCTGCTTCATTCTTTAGCAGTTGCTGTTTCCTGCTGGTTGTTTTTGTTTGCCTGTTTTGAGTCTCTCTCTACTTTTATGTAACTTAGGTATCAGCCAGTTATTTGAGGAATATTTTTATCCAGATTATTAGGCTCCTTATTTTTGTTTCCTTCCTTTTCTGGATTTCCCTCCTCACTTCCCAGCCACTTTGGCACTCCTGAACTCTGACCTCTCTTTCCTTAGCCCTTTCTCTTGAGATTTATTACCCTAATATGCAATTTGAAATTTTCCTGAGTGAAAAACACCAGGATGATTGTGGAGCTCACCTCGTGTCTTTTCCCTCTCCAAAGATCATGGCCTCTTAAGTCCTGTCTGTGTTGGTTGTACTCAGTGCCTTCAAACAGGTGCTTTAGATGCCCATTGCTATTGGAATTCCCAGCCTTCAGAACTGTGAGAAATGTATTTCTTTTCTTTATAAATTACACAGTCTGTGGCATTCTGATATAGCAACACAATATGGATTGTGACAGATGGCCAACAGGCATCTCAGATTTAATTTACCCAGAAAAAAAATTCCTGACCCCCCGCCCTCCCACCCTGACCGAAACCATGGTCTGCAGTCTTCTCTATCTCTATAAATTCCTCTTTACTTGTCTCTTTGTAAACCCCATTTTCATTCTGTCAGAATGTCTTAAAGGTTCTGCCTTCCAAATGCATCTGGTATCTGACCATAGCTCCCCTCGCTGCAGCTCCCTTGATCCAAGCCCCATCCTCTTTCCTGGATGATGGGAGGAGCTTCCCTGGATATCTCTGCTTCTGCAGCCGTGTGGCATTTAAAGTGTGAATTATACTAAAAGCCTTGTCATTCAGAGTCAAATTCAAAGTCTGTCTGTGGCTGTTGACCAAGGCGTCATGATGCTGACCTTCCATCCCCACCTTCTATCCTCCAGCCGGTCCAGCCTCACTGTCTGCTTCCTCAGACACACTCCCAAGTCTCCCCCATCCCCGTGTTTCACAGCTTCAGGGTTACTATCCCAGTGAGTTCTTCTCCATCCATGCTGGGAGCCTCCTGTCCCCCTCTCTGAGTTGTTTTATGACTTGCTCATTTTCTAGGTTACTGTTTTTCTCTGTCCATGAAACCATAAACACCCTGAAGGCAAGATTCCATTATTTTGTTTCTTTCCAGTTTGAATCCGCAGAATCAAGAACAATGACTCTTAGGTGAGCAATAGATATTTGCCGAATATATAAAGGAAGATGGGGAGAAAAGGAAGAAGAGAGAGAGGGAGATGATCTTTAAAAGGAAAAGAGTGGAATAAACATAAGTAAAAACACAATCTGCAGTTGCCAAGAGAGCTTGAAATTAAGTCCTGGGCAACTGACTGTTTCTGAGCGTTGAGGAAGAACCGCAGTGAGCCTGTGGCTTCACCAAGAAAAGGTTGTGCCGCACAAGTCTCATTCCTTTTTTTGTTACGGAATACCAACAGGGAGAGCTTAGAACACCGTGGATATCGTGGAAATGGCACCGACGGGGAGAGTTTAGAACACTGTGGATATCATGGAAATGGCACCAATGGGGAGAGTTTAGAACACCGTGGATAGGATATCACAGGAAATGGCACCGACGGGGAGAGTTTAGAACACTGTGGATATCGTGGAAATGGCACGATAGGGAGAGTTTAGAACACCGTGGATATCATGGAAATGGCACCGACGGGGAGAGTTTAGAACACCGTGGATAGGATATCACAGGAAATAGTGAACATGGATATCACAGGAAATGGCACTGACAGGGAGAGTTTAGAACACTGTGGATATCATGGAAATGGACTTCAGAAAGGCTTTTTTGTGTTATTTTTCAGCCAAGTCAAGAAGTGAGTTGCATCCACATCTGGCTGCATGCTTGTAATTAGAATCTGACTTTCGAATTCACCTCAATGTGCCTGGAAGTCTTAGAACCACAGTTCATCCTGCAATTTGTCCAGTTCTGATTAAAAGCACTCACTCCACATGTGCCAGGCACTGCAATACGCTTTGGGGATACGAAGGTTAATAGAAGAGTTCATGCCCTCAAAGAGCTCATTGAGTCCTAATACACCTTCAAACCAGAAGCGTCCCTGCTGACACAGAGCAAAATGACCACTTTTATGAGCAACATGAAACTGGGAAGGGACCCAGATATGCTCCTGTCCCCATCCCCATCCCCCTGGCACAGGGCCTGTGTCCCAGTGGCCTGCTGGTAGACCACAGCAGCCAAGGCAAAAGGCCAATCCCGGCTCTCCCCCCGGCCAGCTTCACACGACTCCATCTGTGGGAAATTGTGGCCCATTTTGAGGGCATCATATTTGGACCATGACTTACTTGTGGTTGTTTGTTTAATTGGTTTTGATGAGTTTGGTTTGCTTTTCTCTCCTTGTACGATTTGCCCATTTTCTGTCCTCGGTTTTTCCATGTCTGAGTAATATAATCCTCTGTTATCTTATGCCCATCCCCCATTTTTGCTGGAGCCTTCCACCCTCCTGCCTCAGTCTCCACAGCCTGCTCCCTCGGCCTCCTCTGGGCTGGCTGTCCTGGGTCAGCAGTGAGTTCTTCCTTGGATTACGTGCTTTGTGGCTTCTTTGCTGAATGCAGCCTGGGGCAGGGGCGGGGCAGGGCCAGGGAGCTCGCCTGTCTTGCCCTACAGAGTCTCCAGCTCCCAGCTCTTAGCTTGACCCAAACGAGATACTTTCACGCATGCGTGTTACAAAGTGGAGCGAACCCACACACTTGGCAACTAAGGAGAGTTAGCCTGCAAAGAGAAATCTGGGACGGGTGGAATCTCTGACTTCAGTTATGACGGACTTTCAGGTGAAAAAAATGTGGATTTATTTTGAGTGGACCCAGATAGCAGAACAAGGATGATTGGATACAGTTGTGGAGATGTAGTTCCTGCACTATGGACAGCTGTGGGCTGTGCTCCCCAGAAGGAAAAGGAGAGCAGCCACCCCAGAGCGCCAGTGCAGAGGCTCCCTTGGCACTAGGGTGTGGGGCAGGCATGGGCTCCTCCACTGGAGGGCAGTGGGTGAGGGGCACCAGCCCACAGGATGGCTTCCAGGACCAGAGTCTGTAGCTCTTGGACTTTAAGGTCGTACTGTTCTCTTTTAAAGAATAGTTAAAACCGTGGCCTGATGTGCCTTTTTTTTTTCTTTTTTTGACACGGAGTCTCGTTCTGTCACCCAGGCTAGAGTTCAGTGGCACGATCTCAGCTCACTACAACCTCTGTCTTCCCGGTTCAAGTGATTCTCCTGCTTCAGCCTCCCAAGTAGCCAGGACTACAGGTGCCCACCACTACTCCTGGCTAATTTTCTTTTTTGTATTTTTAGTAGAGATGGGGTTTCACCATGTTGGCCAGGCTGGTCTTGAACCCCTGACCTCAAATGATCACCTGCCTTGGCCTCCCAAAGTGCTGGGATTACAGGTGTGAACCACCATGCCTGGCCCTTATGCACTTTCAAAGTTTTCCGTAACGGTGAGTTTTTTTTTTTCTTTTTTTTTTTGAGACGAAGTCTCGCTCTGTCGCCCAGACTGGAGTGCAGTGGCACGATCTCGGCTCACTGCAAGCTCTGCCTCCCAGGTTCATGCCATTCTCCTGCCTCAGCCTCCCAAGTAGCTGGGACTACAGGCACCCACCACCACGCCCGGCTAATTTTTTGTATTTTTAGTAGAGACAGGGTTTCACCGTGTTAGCCAGGATGGTCTCGATCTCCTGACCTTGTGATGCGCCCGCCTTGACCTCCCAAAGTGCTGGGATTACAGTCATGAGCCACCGCACCCAGCCAACAGTGAGTTTTAAGTAGCTGAGCTCTAAATCTAAATAATTGCCCAAGGATGATGGTTAAGGAGACTGCAGAGTGGAAAGAACAGAGAGGAGGGAGGCTTGGGAAGACCAGGTGAGGAGGAGCAGTCAGTCAGGGAAGAGCCCTGGCAAGAACAGAGGAGGGAGGAGTGGACAGCAGCATCCGAGGGAAGGAGGACTCCAGAGGCTCCTGACTTGGGCGAGGGAGTCAGCCACAGTGGGCCCTGGTCTTCTAGCCAGATGGGACCGCTGTCAGAGGATCCTTGGGGTGTCACATTTCTAGCTGGAAACTTCTGTGGCTGGTGGCACCCTTGCCTGAGTTTTGCTTGGGTCCACTGGGCTTGTTCTGCCCACTCAGCCTGGCATGCTGCACTCAACTCATGCTACTGGCCTGGATCCCACACCTGCCAAGAGTGAGTCAGGCACAGAGCAGTGAGGGGTGTGTGAGTGAGCATGGGGTCCAGCCACTGTGCAGTCAGGCATGCCAGCAGCTGCAGCAAGATGGGCAGCTGCAGGTGCTGACATGGGCACTGGCTCTCTGCAAGGCTGCAGCTGGACCAGGTGCACTGCAAGCAGCTTCCACAGCTGGCACTGGGGAATGTAGTATGCCAGGAACCACAGGGCCCCAAAGAGGGAATCCAACTCAGAAGGGGCAGGGCTCCTGCTTATCCCTGGCCTGGGGGGCTCCCAAGTCTGGGCTCCCTGAAGGGCTGCAGCTCTTCTCTCCTTCTCTTCCCCCATAGCATGGCAAGCAAGGGGCATGTTTCAGCCCTGTTTGTGTTACCCCAGCTCTTTTAGCCTTGCCATTCGACGGGTCCCAAGTTCTTGTCCTGTGACTAGGAAGAATGAGGTCTGCAGACAAGCGGAGTGTGAGCAAGAGGAAGACGAGCTTTACTGAGCCATACAACAGCTCAGAGGAGACCCGCAGGGGCAGCTCCTTTCCACAGCCAGGGTGTCCCAACGAGTGTTCAGCTCCTAGCACAGAGGAGACCCTAGACTGGGAAGCTCCTCTCGGCAGGCAGGCCTTCCCGTCATCTCTGAGGCTCTCAGCAGACAGGAGGCCCTGGAGTTGGTTGCTCCTCTCTGCAGACAGGCTATCCCATTGTGTCTGCAGCTCTCAGCAGAGAGGAGGCCCTAGAGTGGGTTGCTCCTCTCTATAGGCAGGTCCTCCTTGTCATCTCCCCAGCTCTCAGCAGAGAGGAGGCCCTGGAGTGGGTTGCTCCTCTCTGCAGACAGGCCATCCTGTTGTGTCTGTGGCTCTCAGCAGAGAGGAGGCCCTGGAGTGGGTAGCTCCCCTCTGCATTTGGTTGCCGTGATGTCTGCTCAGCTCTGGTTGAGCCTAGGGCTTTTATGGGCCTTAGAGGGGAGGAAGTGCACTCTGATTTGTCCATCGGCAGTCATAGGTAAAGGCATCACAAGTTCCCACTCTGGTCTGCACGACTGGCAGCCCAGTCCCCAGCCTTCAGGACCTCCCTGGCCTGAAGGTGGGGGCCTCACCAGGGACCTGCCACCTTCCACCCAGGAACTTGTCTGCCTCCTGCTGCCATTTGTGCTGCCCAGACTGTAGGTGCCAAGGGGTGCCTGCAGGCCAGTGCCAAGCTACCCTCGGCCCCCCCTTGGCTTCCCTCCTATCTTCAGCACTCAAAGTCTGGAGGGGGCTGTGGCAGCAGGGGGCTGGTGTATCAGCACTGCTCTGAGTGTGTGCACACCTGGCCAGGCTGTGACAATGCCCAGGCTTGCCCCGACTTTACTCTGAGATCAGAGTGGACACTGACAGCAGGGAGAAGCCAGGCAGCAGGAGCAGGCATTTCCGAACCTGCGAAGGCCGGGGATGGGGCTTCCTGGGCCCCCAAGAGTGCAGAGATGCCTGGGTCCGCAGCCATGGTTTGGGCAGCTGCAGCTGCGCCCAAGAGAGTGGGGCTTCTATCTGCTCCCAGCTTCCCGCAAGAGCACAGGGATGCCTGGGTCTGCAGCCACGACTTGGGCAGCTGCATCTGTGCCCGGGGGGTGGGGCTCCTGCCTGCTCCATGGAGCAGGAGGCCTGGATCTGCAGCTGGGACTTGGGTGGTGCACCTGCCTGTTCTGTGGATCAGGAGGTCTGGGTCTACAACTGTGACTTCAGTGGCTGCAGCTGTGCCCAGGATAGTGGAGCCCCCATCTGCTCCCAGCCAGAGAGCACAGGGATGCCTAAGTCTGCAGAGAGCTCCCACCCCAACTTGGAAGGGGCAGGGCTCCTGCTTGTCCCCAGCTCCTGCCAGTTCCATGGAGCATGCAGCCCTGACGCACCTCCCTGCTGCAGCTGGCATGATGGCACCAGCCGCTCTAGATGGACCATGGTGCCATCACTGAGACCCTGCCTTGACACCGCTGTCAGGACACTCTAGCCACACTTTCCTTCCTGCTGCCAATGCCTCCATGGCTCAGGTGGCTGCAGCTCCTTGAGATGTCCCAGTGGGTCCTGGGTGAGCCCATCCAGCGGATGGGCCATGAGGCAACAGGCAAGTGGACAGGCCAGCACTGTCCCCCTTCCTCCGCCTCTTCCTCTGCCCCTTCAACTGCAGGCTGGAAAATTCACATGTTACCAGGAAAACAGCCGGCTACCCAGGGCTATTTACCTCAGGGGCCAAGCTTCCCTTGGGATGAGATCGTTGGGCTCAGAGAACATGTTGAGCAAACACAGTACTTTCTGTGAGGTGGATTAGGTTCTAAAAGCCTTACAGAGTAACCTAATCATTAGCACAACCAAAATAAATAGATGTTTGTTTGTTTATCATCATTTCATTTCACAAATGAAACAGAGAGGGTAATTCACTTGCCCAGTGGCACACAGCTGTCAGGTGACAGAGCTGGGATTTGGATCCAGGCAGGCTCGTACAGACTCCAGAATCCCAAATATGGCTTCATCCACAGTGACGGAGTGGCAGCGGGGGCTCTAAGACCACCCAGCTCTCCTCCCGGGCATTTTTTCCATTCTACTCATCCCAATACTTGATCTCACATTGCTCTCTCTCTTTCTCTGCCTCCATGCTTGATGCATTTACTTAGTCTTTTGCAGGATGGGTCATTACTTTTTGCAATAGCACACTCAAAGGTAATGACCAAGATAAATGGAAAAGAGGATGCAACAGTATTCATTGTAAGATTGAATGGGATATAAAATATGTAATCAGCACTTGTGGGGAATATCACTAGATTCTCTTCCTCCTACTTTTTTTTTGCATGAAAACCAGGGAATTTGATGTTGATTCTGGCCTGAATGTTAAGCACATGCTGGATTTTCTACACCGTTCTGACACCATGGGTACTTGTTTCTTTCTCAGAAGGCAGGTGAAGCTCAGCTGTGTGGGGCTGTGCTTCGTGGTAGTGTGGGAAACGTGTGGAAGTCACTATGGTGTTAGCAGGTTTTACTAGCAGTTTGCTTGGAAAACAGTCTCCGATCTGCACTTGCACGCCCACCACGATGCCTTCTCCCCACGGCTCTGTGGTCACCAGGAGGCCAGGGCACAGAGGACGTGCAACTTGTGCTCCTGTCCTGCTGCACAGTCTAAAGACCTGACCTGACGTGCGTTTTGAATGTTCAACCACTATTAGAGTGAGAAACGGCATCCAAGATGCTTTTACTAAGGAACATTGACAACTGGAAAAACAAATCAAGCTTGGATTCCAGGGAACCGTGTCCAGATTTCCTGTTCTATGAATTTTACCATTCACTCTTAACGGCTGTTAGGTTTGAATAACTTGGTAAACTATCAAGAGAAAATCGTGCAGCAGTATGTTCACTGCCAAGTAATATGGACGTAGAGGATGGCATAATTCTGTAAAACCACTTCTGGAGTTCAACATTTAACCGAGCACATTTTACTCACCTGTTACCAACGTGTCACTTGGAATGTCTTCTATTAGGCATTTCTCCTCACGTTCCCCTGCGTGGAAATAAAAGGCAGTTGAAAATGGAAAACCAAAACAAAGAAGAAATGTTAACATTTGCATTTCTGTTGCTTGAGCCACTGCTGGTAATACTTTCTTTGAAATGGATCCGTTGCAGGTGCCACTGGTTAGTGAGTGTTTGTATTTCATTGGCGAATTTTGTAAAATTGATTTTCATGAGAAGTGACACGTGGCACTGACACTGGGCAGATACTTGCAGCAAATCCCACGAACAAGATAAAAAGGCGTAAGAATTTGGGGCCTTTCCAAGCTAATGATGCAGAGTTCCTTCTGCTCCGCCACTTTGAAGATATTGAAGCGTTCTGAGTGAAGAAGCTTCTAATGAAGATGGTGTCATGGAGTATGAGAAATGAGAGATGGGGAGGCAGATGTAGGCAGGAAGGGAGGGAGGCTGGGTGTGGGGGTGAGGCTGGGTGTGGGGGTGAGGCTAGGCATGTCGAGGGGAGGCTGGGTGCGGTGGGGAGGCTAGATTTGGGGGGGTGAGGCTGGGTGTCTGGGGGGAGTCTAGGTGTGTCAGGGGAGGCTGGGTGTCTGGGGGAAAGCTGGGTTTGTGGGAGGGAGTTTGGGTGTATTGGGGGAGGTCGGGTGCCAGGGGGAAAGCTGGGTGTGTGGGAAGGAGTTTGGGTGTGTTGGGGTGTTGGTGGGGCCGGGTGCTGGGGGGAAAGCTGGGTGTGTGGGAAGGAGTTTGGGTGTGTTGGGGTGTTGGTGGAGGCCGGGTGCGGGGGGAAGCTGGGTGTGGGGGGGGGGTGGGGGTTGGTGGAGGCCGGGTGCTGGGGGAAAGCTGGGTGTGTGGGAAGGAGTTTGGGTGTGTTGGGGTATTGGGGGAGGCTGGGTGCTGGGGGTTAGGCTGGGTTGGGAGGAGTCTGGGTGTGAGGGTGAGGGTGGGAGGCTGGGTGCGGGGGAGGTGGGTGTGGACCTGTGGGTGGGAGGAAGGGAACCTGGCTAAAGTGGAACCACTTGGACTAGGAAGAGTGCATGCCCTGAAGAGACTAAGTCTGTTTCCTCATTTAAAAAAGGAGTGAAAATCACTTAGTGATCCATTAGTTCTTGGCTGTGACATCCAGTGTTTTCTCTTCAAACCTTTTATTTAAAAATATTTGTAGACTAACAAAAAGTTACAAAAATAGTGCAGAGAGGTCCTGTGACCCATCCCTCAACGCCCCCAGTGCAACATCTTATGTGACTAAGATCACTGCAGGACTGCGTCACGGGGACCGGGCATTTGACAGTGGCAGAGAACAGCTAGCTCGGCTGCAAAGCTCACGTGGTGCTCACATTTTTGCACACACTTGTTTTTTGTATGTGAGTGCACCATCATGAGAATGCTTCAGCGAGCCCTTACGAGCACTCTGGAAGGAAGTGGGAAGACGGAAAGAATGCATCGTGTGGTTTGGAGCAAGTGCTGGCGGCCGAGGGCCTGGGCTGTCTGACTGCACTGCTTCTCAGTGATGTGAGTGTGGACAGATCGACGGACCTCCAGATCGTCACCCATAAGGCAGGGGCGGTGCTGCCCCACAGCATTGTCACAGGGATTGGATGACACAGGCAGTGTGGGCTTCTCAGCCCTGGTCTGGTTCACAGCGGGCATTTGGTGAAGGGTGTAGCTGTTGCTTTTCTGGTGCCAGGTGGAGCTGTGGCTGGATTCCAAGCATGTGGCAAGGGCGACCAGGCACACACCTGCAGCTGTCTTCATCCACGACCTGCCCTTCCTCCTACCTAAACCCAGCTCCAGTTTCAGACCCCACATTTTCCTTCCTCCTCAGAGACCTCTCTCCCTTCCCACTGGTCTGTGCCCTCTGCCTCAGTCTCCCCAACAGCCAATGTTTTCCTTTAGAGGCGTTCTGTAGCACAGTGTTGACAAGCCTAGACTCTGGGGCCACACTGTCTGGCTGTCCCTCCTTTGCCCCTTACCTCCTGTGCGATCCTAGGCAAGTTCCTTAGTTGTTCTCTGCCTCAGTTTCCTCATCTGAGAGAATAAAGAGCCCACTTTATACGGTGGTTGTAAAGACCAAATGATACTCTCTGTGTAAAGTGCTAAGAACAGTCCCTGGCACACAGCACACTCTATGTAAGCGTTTGCCAGTGTTATTCCATAGCCTGACATCTTGAGGGGTTGCCAGATAGCCTAGCTCCACTTCTCCACTTCCTCACACAGCTAAAAAAATACCAAAACCATCTATTCTAGAACATTTTAAGCACATGAAACTAGAGAATTGTGTGATGAACCCCAAACTAGTTTTACTTAACCAACACACACACATACACACCACACACACTTTTAAAGTATGTCAGGTCAGAGGCCGTTTTCACCTATCAGCACTTCAGTATGCATCACTAACTAGTGAGGACCTTATTAAATGAAACAGTCACCAACCGTGCCATCACAACAAGGTTAATAAGAATCCCTTCCTGTCATCCGACACCCAGTTCAGTCACGTTTCCCTGATTGCCTTAAAAGTTCTTTTTCACAGTTGATTTATTTTGATCAGCACCTAAACAGAATCCACACATGACACTTGGTTGCTATGTCTATTAAAACTCTTTTATTTCATAGGGTCTGCCTTCCCCACACCAGTCTCTTTCTTAACCCACTAATTTGTTGGAGGCCCTGGGGCCCTTGCTCATGGCGGCCGGCATCTCAGGTGTGGGTGAAAGTGTCCTCAGGTGCTGTTGGACTCAGCACACCTTCGCTGTGACTGCAAATCTCTGGGGGTTCTTGTTGAGCTCACGCCCTGATCTGGAGGCGAGGACGGGGCCTGGGCACTGACACTGCTGCTCCAGAGACTGTGCTGGGAGTGGCGAAGGGTTGGCTGGCTCTTCTTGCAGCTTTCCAGATACTGGCGTGTGCAGTTAGAGTTGAGACTCGGGCTCAGACTTTAAGCTAGAGTCGCTGCTGAGTGCCTCCTGGTGCCTCACAGTGGAGGCCATGATGTCCAGTTGTCCTGTCTTGAGTGACCACAGCCCGCCAGGGGCTCAGTGCTGTCCCCACTTGCCCCTTGTCAGGTTCCCTCAGCCTCTGCCTGGCAGTTTTGACATCCACTCTCTCTCTCGATTCCTCTTTCCTCAGTGGTTGCTACAGGAGAACTTCTCACCAACTAGCTGCTTGCCCTGAAGCAGTTTGTACAGGAAAGGCCGGCCATGGGCTTGGTTCTTTCCCTAAAATTAGCGGTTTTCAAAGGAGTATGTTTGTTCCCTAACAGTCGCCATGTAACCAATGGAGATTCTTTAAAGTATCATTATGAATTCATGAGTGGTTGGGTATTTAATGCTTTTCTGATATATTGGAGTCATTATTCTTAATACTTAAATTGGCCAACCTTTGGCTAATGGTGACCCTTCAGTTTCACTCCTGTGTCCTTTAGACAGAATAACATTCACTCTTTAATATAATATAAAAGGCATTCACGTGAGGGGCATTTGCTTCTGCAGATTGTCATTGCCCTGAGCTTTCTCAGAGGACAGAGCTAGGAAAGGTTTTATTGTGGGCTTATTTTTAAATTAAAAAATGAGCTCATATTCTCATGTCCAATCGAAGTGTAAGACTAAAGAGTTTTACTTAATTTCATTGAATATATACTTGTATCTCTTTTATGCCAAAAATCTACTTGCTGGCATTAAAATAATTTATTTGCTTTATCCTTCAATATAGCTATACAGGCCATACCTTGGAGACATTGCGGGTTCAGATCCAGACCACCAATAAAGCAAATATTGCAGTAAACCAAGTCACACAAATGTTTTTGTTTCCCAGTGCGTATAAAAGTTATATTTGTACTGTAGTCTATTGAGCACTGTGTCTACAAAAAAGATGTATGTACCTTAATTAACATACTTTATTGCTAAAAAATGCTAATGATTATCTGAGCCTTCATGGAGTGGTAACCTTTTTGCTGGTGGAGGGTCTTGCCTTGATGTGGGCGGCTGCTAACTGATCAGAGTGGTGGCTGCTGAAGGTTGTGGTGGCTGTGGCAATGTCTTAAAATTAGACAACAGTGAAGTTTGTCATATCAATTGATGCTTTCACAAAAGATTCCTCTGTAGCATGTGACACTTTGATAGCATTTTACCCACAGTAGAAAGTCTTTCAGAATTGGAGCCAATCCTGTCAAACTCTGCTGCTGCTGTATCAACTAAGTTTATGGAATATTCTAAACCCTTGGTTTCATTTCAGTGTTCACAGCATCTTCACCAGGACTAGATTCCATCTCAGTAAACTGCTTTCTTTGCTCATCCATGAGAAGCAACTCCTCATCTGTTCACGTTTCATCCTGAGATTGCAGTAATTCGGTCCCATCTGCAGGCTCCGCTTCTAATTCTGTTTCTCTTGCTGTTTCCACCACATCTGCAGTGACTTCCTCCACTGAAGTCTTCAACTCCTCAAAGTCATCCTTGAGGGTTAAGATCAGCTTCTCCCAAACTCCTGTTCATGTTGATATTTGTATGTCCTCCCATGAATCATCAATGTTTTGAATGGCATCTGGAATAGTGAATCCTTTCCAGAAGGTTTTCAATTTACTTGTCCAGATTCATGAGAGGAATCCCTATCTGTGTCAGCTATAGCCTTACAAAATGTATTTCTCAAATAGTAAGACTTGATAATTGAAATTACTCCTTGATCCATGGGCTGCAGAATGGATGTTGTGTTAGCAGGCATGAAAACAACAGTAATCTCCTTATACATTTTCATCAGAGCTCTTGGGTGACCAGCTGCATTGTCAGTATTTTCAATGCATAGTAATACTTTGAAATAATCTTTTTTTTTTTTCTGAGCAGTAGGTCTTAAAAGTAGGCTTAAAATATTCAGTTAGCCATGCTGTAAACAGACGGCTGTCATCCAGGCCATGTTGTTCCATGTATAGAGCGTAAGTGGAGTAGGTTTAGCATAATTATTAAGGACCCTAAGATTTTCAGAATGGTCAATGAGGATTAGAGTCAACTTTAAGTCACCAGCTGCATTACCCCCTAATGAGAGAGTTAGCTTGTCATTCGAAGCTTTGAAGCCAGACACTGGCTTCTCTCTAGCTATGAAAGTTCTAGATGGCATCTTCGTCCAAGAGAAGACTGTGTTGTCCACATTTAAAATCCACTGTTTAGTGTAGCCATCTTCATCAATGATCTTAGCTACATCTTCTGGGTAACTTGCTGCAGCTTCTACATCAGCGCTTGCTCCTTCACCTTGTTCTGTTTTGTTTTTTTTTCCTTAAACCTCATGAACCAACCTCTGCTAGTTTCAAACTTTTCTTCTGCAGCTTCCTTACCTCTCTCAGGCTTCACAGAACTCAAGAGAAAGCCTTGCTCTGGATTAGGCTTTAGCTTAAGGGAAGGTTGTGTCCGGTTTCATCTTCTATCCAGACCACTCAAACTTTCTCCATATCAGCAACAAGGCTGTTTCACTTTATCATTTGTGTGTTTACTGGAGTGGCACTTTTAATTTCCTTCAAGAACTTTTCTTGGCTGGGCACAGTGGCTCATGCCTATAATCCCAACACTTTGAGACTGAGGCAGGAGGATTGCTTGAGGCCAGGAGTTTGAGACCAGCCTGAGCAACATAGCAAAACCTTGTCTCGACAAAAAATACGTAAAAAAAAATTAGCTGGGCGCGTGCCTGTAGTCCTAGCTAGTTTGGAGGCTAAGGCAGGAGGATCCCTTGAGCCCAAGAGTTCAAGGTTACAGCAAGCTATGATCATGCCACTGCACTCCAGCCTAGGTGACAGAGCAAAACCGTGTCAAAAAATAACAATACTTTTTTCTTTGTATTCACAACTTGGCTGACTGTTTGGCACAAGAGGTCTAGCTTTCAGCCTATCTCAGCTTTATGTTAATCATTTCTAGACTTTGATTTCGAGAGAGATGATGGCTCTGCTTTCACTTGAACACATAGAGGCCACTGTAGGGTTACTTGTTGGGCTAATTTCAATATTAGTGTATCTCAGGAAATAGGGAGACTTGAGGAGAGAGAGGGAAATGAGGCAACGGACAGTCATTGGAGCAGTTAGACCACACACAACATTTATCTACTACGTTTGCCATCTTATGTGGGTATAGTTGGTGGTGTCCTAAAACAATTTCAACAGTAGCAACAAAGATCGCTGAACACAGATTGTCATAACAGATATAATAATGATAAGATACATGGAAATATTGTGGCAGTTACCAAAACGTGACACAGAGACATAAAGTGAGCACATGCTGTTGGAAAATGATGCTGACAGACTTGCTCAATTCAAGGTAGCCTCAAACCTTCCATTTGTAAAAAGCACAGTATCTGCAAAGCACAATGAAGCAAAGTGCACTAAAGCGGGAGTGCCCGAAAGAGTTTCCAAAGAGCCACACCAACATTTGCTGCTATCAAAAAGACTACGAAATGCCATCTAAGATTTCTTTGCCATTCTCTTTCATCTTTTCCCAGGGACATATGCACAAAAACACCATTTAAAGTTATTGAAGTGATTATTTTATTTTCATATAAAGTATATTTCATTTGTGTCAGTTTGTTTTCAATATTTACAGTTTAGTCATTTTGCCTTTTTAAAGTTCACTTTTTTATTTTTAATTATGTAAAATATTTACATGGCTCAAAAATAAAATTATATGCAAGAAAAGAAAGAACAGATTAGACGAATAAAAATGAAAATGGTAGATTGTCTTCAATTAAGTCCATCGATGTAAATGACATAAAGGCAGAGATTATCAGACCAGTAAAGAAGCAAGACTCAAATAAGTATTGTCTACAAGAAATTGGCGTTTAAAAAGATATTCCATGCAAACTCTAATCCAAGAAGTTGGAGTGCCAATATTAATATCAGGCAAGATAGATTTTTAAATAAAAGAAGATTACTGGAGGTAAAGGAGCATTTCATAATGATAAATGGGAATTATCTTAAATATATATGTACCTAATAATAAAGCTTCCAAATTCATGAAACAAAAATTGCCAGAATTGAGGGAGAAAGAGATACATCTACAATTATAGTTGGAGATGTCAACAATCCTCTATTAGTAATAGAACAAATAAAGGGAAATCAGTAGGGATAGTGAAGACCTGAACAATGCCATCGACCAATGTGACCCAACTTGAGCAAACTAACATTAATGAAACACCACACTCAGGCATGACAGGATGCACAGGGAATATTTGCCAAGATAGGTCTTACTTGGGGCTATAAAATAGTATCAATAAATTTACAAGGATTGAAATCATACAGAATATGTTCCTGACCATAACTTAATTGAATTAGAAATCAGTAATAAAACATATGTGAGAAACTCCAAATATTTAGATATTAAACACAGTTTTAAATAAACCATATATCAGAGAAGATGTCACAGGGAAGGTAGGAAGTATTTTAATTGAATTGCAATGAAAATATATTTCATTTGTGGTATGCAGCTAAAGCAATTTTTAAAGGGAAATTTATACCTTTAAATACCTGTATTGAGTTTGAGACCAGCCTGGGCAACATAGTAAGATCCTATCTCTATTTAAAAAATTTAAAAATTAGCCAGGCATGGTGACATGTGCTTGTAGTCCCAGTTACTTGGGAGGCTGAGATAGGAGAATTGCTTGAACCCGGGAGGCAGAGGTTGCAGTGAGCTGAGCTCACGCCATCGCACTCCAGCCTGGATGACAGAGACCCTGTCTCAAAAAAAAAAAAAAAATGCTTATATTAGAAAAGAAGAAAAGTTTAAAATCCATGACCTAAACTTCTACCTTAATAAACTACAAAAAGAAAAGCAAATTAAACCTAAAGTAAGAAGGAAGGAAATATTAAAGACTGATGGAAGAAAAAGTAAAAGTAAAGTGTGGAAATCATTGAAACAAAATGAACAAACACTAGAGAAAGCTAATGAAACCAAAACTCGTTCTTTGAAAGATCAATAAAATTGGTAAGTCTGATCAGGGGAGAAGGAGAAAAGCCACAAGTTACCAATATCAGAATGAAAGGGGATATCGTTATAAATTCTACAGATAATAAGAGGGTAATAAAGAAATTTTATGGGCCAGTGTGGTAGCTCATGTCTGTAATCCCAGCATTTCGGGAAACTAAGGAAGATGGATATCACCTGAGTTGAGTTTAAGATCAGCCTGGACATCATAGTGAGACCTTGTTGCTACAAAACAATAAAAATCAGCTGGGTGTGGTGGGGGGTTACCTGTAGTCCCAGCTATCAGGAGGCTAAGGTGGGAGGATGGCTGGAACCTGGAAGGCTGTGTCACTGCACTCCAGCCTGACGACAGAGGGAGAGCCTGTCTAAAAATAAAAGAATTTTGTGAATGAGTTGTGCCAATACATTTGACAATTTAGATGGAATTGACAAATTCTTCAAAAGCACAAATTACAAAAACTTTAACAAGAAAAAAATATTTTTAATAGCCTAATAAATTCAATCTAATAAAGAATCGAATAAATTTGTTTGTAATTAAAAACTCCTCCCACAAAGAAAATTCTAGGCCCAAATGGCCTCACTGGTGAATTCTGTGAAATATTCTATAAAACGTTTATGAAAAAGTTAATATCCGTTTTTCACAAAGTCAGAGAAGAGAGCACTTGGATTCATTTTATGAGGTCAGCATTATCCTATACCAAAATTATACTATGACATTATAGAATCTAGTAATAAATGTATTTGGAACTGACAATTCCCTGTGCTTTTAAAGATTCTGTGGTTAAAAATTTGCCCAGTTATTTGAATTTGGGTGTTTGTTTTTTTGGGTTTTTTTTTTTTTTTTTTTTTTTTTTGAGAAGGAGTCTCACTCTGTCGCCCAGGCTGGAGTGCAATGGTGTAATCTCGGCTCACTGCAACCTCTGCTTCCTGGGTTCAAGCAATTCTCCTGCCTCAGCCTCCCGAGTAGCTGGGATTACAGGCATCTGCCACCACTCCCGCCTAATTTTGTATTTTTAGTACAGATGGGGTTTCACCATGTTGGCCAGGCTGGTCTCAAACTCCTGACCTCAAGTGATCCACCCATCTCAGCTTCCCAAAGTGCTGGGATTACAGGCGTGAGCCACCGTGGCCACCCAGTTATTTGAATTTGTGAACCTGAACTTCCAGCTTAGAATTTGTTTTCCTCAGGCCTGCTGATCAGCTCTCACTTTACCACTGCTTTTCAGCTTCTCTAATTTTACTGTTATTTTTTTCTCCATCTTTGGGGAATTTATACTTTTGTTATTGGAGAGATTTAAAATAATTTGTATTACCATTCCTCAAATCTCAGACCATCCTTTTGGGATAATTTTCCTCCACCCTGAACAACATCCTTTAGAAGTTTTTCAGGGTAATTATCTTGGTATTAAGATTCTTCAGTTTGTGTTAATCTGAAAATGTCTGCATTTTGCTCTCATTCTTAAAAGGTGTTGCTGAGTTCCCAGCTGTGGGTTGAGGTTGACAGTTAATTTCTCTCAACATTTCAAAAGTTATTATCCGACTGCCTTCTGACTCCCTTTGGGCTGTTAGGAAGTAGCTGTCATTCAATAGACGTTCCTTCATAGGCAATCTGTACATTCCTCTGGGTCCTTTGAAGGTTTTTTTTTTTTTTTTTTTTTTTTTTTTTTTTTGAGACGGAGTCTCACTGTCTCTCAGGCTGGAGTGCAGTGGCACAATCTCGGCTCACTGCAAGCTCCGCCTCTGGGGTTCACACCATTCTCCTTCCTCAGCCTCCCAAGTATCTGGGACTACAGGCGCCCGCCACCGCGCCCAGCTAATTTTTTTTTGTATTTTTAGTAGAGACGGTGTTTCACTGTGTTAGCCAGGATGGTCTCGATCTCCTGACCTCGTGATCCTCCCACCTAGGCCTCCGAAAGTGCTGGGATTACAGGTGTGAGCCACCGCGCCCGGCCTGAAGGTTATTTCTTTGTGTGTAGTGTTCACCAGTTTCAATATACCGTGCGTGGGCGTGGACGGCTTTCGCTTCTCCTCTTTGGAATATATTATGCTTTCTGTTTCTGGAGACAGCTTTTAATTTTAACCAGTGCTGTAAATTTGCACTATTTTCTCTTTAAATATTATATCTTCGCCACTCTCCCTATTATCTCCTTTAGAGTCTCTGATTTAAAGCATTTTAGAACTTTCTGTCTTGTCTTCCATATCTTTGTGAAATTTCCCATTTCCTGTCTCTCTGTGCTGCATTCTGCCTGATATCTTCAGCTAGATCTTCCAGTTCACTAATTCTTTGTTCAGCTATGCTAATTAGCTCTCCAACTCACTGACTAAGGCTTCCTCATTTTATAATTTTTCCTTTCCAAATGTATCTGTTTCTAATTTCCCTTTTTGGTTGGTCATTTCTGTTCTATTTGTTTTATATTACATTTCTGACAAGTTAATTATCTGAGATCTTGGGTGTCTGAATCTGTTCGGTTTTTTTTTTTTTCTGGCTTTCAATTATAGCGACTTGTTTTCTTGTTTATTTAATCTTTGTGTTGCGCTCGTTGCCTGATTTTGATTGTTGGGGCTCACACTAGGGACTGGGAAACTCCTGTGGAGAGAATCGCTCCTGTCCTTTCCTGTATCACAAGGCGTTGCTGGCCTCGAGGGTCCCTCTCCATGTGGGGTGCCAGGTTCACCTTTTCACTCTGCTGCTAGCCAAGCTCACAGCAGCCCTCCGGAGACCTGTCTCTCCCAGCTGCTCATGAGCTTGTTTCTTTGGCCTGACACCACCTCCTTGCTTCAGCCTCAATGTGTTTGTTTACTTATTTTTAGAAGTGGGGGTAGAAAGTGGAGTCCTCCCTGCATCTTATGAAAGGGGCAGTGTCTCAGAGCTGTATCCATCCCATTTCGCCATTCTGTGGGTGGAGGGTGTCCCCTGAGAGTGCCAAGGCAAGCGTCTGGATTGTGCCATCCACACACCCTCTTCTGCAGCTCCAGTGGAGTATGGCGGGAGTGGAATCAGGTGTCAGTGCTCAGTCCTCAGCCCACCATCTTTGCCAGGAACTCCCTGCCCATCGCTTCTCCATGTTCTACCCTTTGTCTTCCTCCCCCAGTGCCACAGACCCCTCAGCCCCAGTCCCCATGGCCTGTGTGTTGCTGCTGAGCACAGTGGGCCATTCCATGATTATCCTATTATCCTCCTGTGGCTTGGACACTGTGGACGCCGACCACTTCTCCTCAGTACAGTGGGCTGGGCCAACCCCCACCCCGTAGGCCCAGCAGCCCCCTGGAGCCCAGCGTATCCACGTCCCACTAATATGAGGGGCATGCAGTCTCAGTGTAGATGTGGGGCGCCTCCTTCTGGCCCCGGTGCCCCCTGTCCACCTGTGGCAGCTCAGTGTGTGGGGGGCTACAGACCACAAATGGGTCCCTCAGGCGTGAACTTGCCCTCACTTGCTCACTGCCCCGCTGGCTCCCCAGGCTGACCCAGTTGGGACAAGGCCTTCCTGAAACTGGTATGGGGTCAACTTAGGTATCTCTGGAGGCATGTTAAACGCAGGTCTGTAAGTATTCATGTTGCCTTTTCATTCGAACAAACCCAGACTCATCCATTTCTTCCCATGTCCACGGGTGTCTCTGAGGCCCAAACCTCCCTCTTTCGGGACTGTTGCAGGGGCTCCTCCTCTCCATGTTCCTGTCTGTACCCACTACTCACTGCTATCAAGATGGCGGCCACTGATGCAGTGCTGTTTCTGCACTCTGCGCCTTCCCGTGCTCCCCACCTCATTCAGGCGAGGACAGCCACGTAGGTCCCGTCTGACCCACCCTCCGGCCAGGCGGCCCCTGTGGGAGTCCTCACACAGCATTCCATTACGGGATGGCGTTCCCCATTGGTCTCCTTCAAATCTCAATGCCTCAGCACAACAGTGGCCATCCTGGTGGCGTGATGGCACCCCCGTCAACACATGCCCTGGGGTCCCTGAGGCTGGGAGAGCACAATAGCCTCTCACCTGGGCAGTAAATGTTCTGGCCGCAAAGTGACACCTGTCCTACCCCAGGGCCCCCCAGCTCCAAGCTCCAGGAGGGAGGGCAGGTAGATCCAGGTGTCGGCAGGGGTCTGCACCACAACCCCTTCCCCAGCCTTTCAGTGATCCTACAGGACTTCACAGGCTGCACAGAAGCGCATGGTTCTGTGAGTCTGCTCTTGCAGTCTCCGCCCTTTGACTGGAGTGTTGTGTCCGTCTGTCGAGGCTTCAATGCACCACCCCATTGTGCTGCTCTGGTGTCTGAGTTTAGAGCTCCTGGCGAGGTTAACTCGGTCAGCGTCTTCTCCTGGTCCTGCCAGCCCCAGCAGCCCGGCGGCTCTGACTGTGGAGTTTGCCATGTGCTCTGATTCAGGAGCATCAGGGCTGGTGTTCTGTGCGTTTTGTGGGTTCTGAATGTGGGTTCATGTTCCTGGGGATCCTCTGAGTTCCAAGTACACAGTGTGATCTCTACACGGGATTTACGGCCATTCCTTCAGGGGCCTCCTGGCATTGTCAGTCCCAGGAACCTCAAGAAAACTTTAAGCCAGGGGTTTTTCAGATCTCCACGTCACCTCAGAACTCATGCGCCCGTGAGCTTGGGCTTAGTTCATTGTTTTCAAGGATGGTGGGTGGGGATGGGTGGGAGCTGGGCCTGGGGTCTGGTTCTAGAAGCATCAGGGCTGGAGGGCCTTAGCCAGTTACGAGGAAGGGTCGTCTACCAGGCCTCAGGGTAAGGGAAGTGGGCCCCCACCTTCCAGTCACTGGGAGAGGACTGAAGAAGCAGCCGTCCCCCAAGCATCTCCATCCTCAAACCACACACAGCTCCGGCCCAGGCGCTGAGAGGGCCCTGGGGTTCCACCAGGAGAGTGGCACTGGTGGGGAGGGCCGGGGACCCCGGTGCAGAAAGGGCCACGGCAGATCACAGTGAGCCCCTGAGGACATCTTTGAGGTTGGGGCCTCTGAGCTCGAGTCTCAGGAGGTGTCTGCTGGTGGCCTGATGGGCTGTGAGGGTCTTGGTGGTCAGTGGCCCCCCATGAACAGCAGCAATGCAAGCTGCTCCCACAGGGGCAGAGTGAGGGCTTCTGGGGCCTCGTCCGGATCTCGAGGTGCCCCTTGTCTGAGCTTCTGATCGTCCTGTGGGCAGGCGCCTGCCTGCTGGGTTTGTGGATGCATCTGACACGCCGTTTGCTGTGTCTTCTGAAATCCTGTATGGGCCAGGGGTGGCCTCTGTTGTGGGGAGACCTGTGGGTCTCAAGCCTCCCTCCCACACACACACAGAGCACGTGCCTCATGGCCCTGACGGCGTCACCAGGCGCCTTCTGAACGTGTGTCCCCAATTAGCGCACACCACGGGTCCCTGCACTGCACGGGGCCCAGAACAAGTGTGGGGACAGCCAGTGACATTTGTTAGGAACAGAGATAGTCTTTATTCAAATGCAAAGAGATCCATACATGGAAACACTGAACTTTCCGAAACCGCCCCATTTATTCACTTCTCAAGTGGCCCCCGCTTGGATGCACCCTCGGGAGAGTGGGCTCAGCACAGCCTAGAGCACCAGGTCTGAGGTATCTGCAACCACGTGGGAGCCAGGCCCCTGGACAATGAAGGACAATCTCCTGGAGCAGCAATAACTTATAAGGAGGCATAATTTAGAGTAGCTGGAGCCTTGGGGATGACTTTATCCATGCAGAAGGAGGAGGCTGAGAGCAGACGGGACACGGGGGCCCCTAAGAAGCAAGGCTGGGAGAGGAGGAGGCTGCTTCCCAATGCCCCTGCCGGCCACCAGAGGGCCCTTCAGTGCAGAGACGGTCGGCGCGGCCTCACCGCGGTCAGGAGCAGCGCGAAACCCCCTGTGCTCTCGGCCGCCTGCAGCATGAGCCTGCACAGGAGCCCCCGACACCCCACGGCTCCGGGGCGCCCCAGGGGCTGCGGGGCTCTGGTCTTAGACGCAGTTATCAGGGACGCACTCAGCCTCTTCTTCGAGCTCGGGGCAGGGGCTCCCGTTGTTGGCGGGCTGGACCCGGACGTAGCGAGTCCGGCTCTTGGTCCCCAGCCTCCCACAGGGGCCTCCGCACAGTCCCCAGGACGACCACAGGGAGACCTCGCAATCCAGCGGCGTTTCTGGAACTAGACCAAGCAAAGGAGAGACCGAGGTGAACGCTCGCGTGAAGAGGCGCTTCGTGCAAACAGAAGCCCCCTCCCACCAACGTGTGCATTCATCAGAGGCCACGACGACACTTCGGGGGCACTTGCGTTTCTCGGTATAGTCGCAGAGTCAGCGGCAAGATGGATGGCACCATGGCAACCTCGGACACAACCCAGGGACTGGAGTTGCGCGTTTCTACGTAAGAGCCGGAGTTGCTGCTCAAGTCCGTGTAGTGCTGGAACTCCCACATGGTGGCAGAGTAAGAGGCCCCGGGGAACCCCGTAGGAACCCCGGGAGAGGGCGGACACCCCTGCTGCTGCTCTGCCCGAGCCTGGACCCAGCTGCTACATTTACCCGAATAACAGACAGGGGCACCTGATTAGCTGTCTGTCTTGCGGGACCTGGACCCCCACGGGACTCAGACCTTTTCGGTATCGTTCTCGTTTCCCCGTGTCCCATCTGGTTCCATAATTTTCATAAATTTAAAAATCATCATTTGGGGTTATGGTTAAGTCACTTGGTAATTTCCTTTTTCCAAAGCAAAGTGAATACACCTCTTTTGCACCCCACAGGGCAAGCCAGCCAGATGGACAGTGTTTCTCTGGCTGTGTGGCCCAGAGCGGGCAGCCCCTAAGGAGGCCAGGAGCCCCGCCTCACTCTGCCGTGCACGCGAGGACAATCAGCAAGGGCTCGGCTCTCCTCACAAATCTGCGAGCACCCTGCTGACAGCTTTGTGGCTACTGAAGGATGAGAGAGAGTGGAGAAGGGGGTCGATGTGCAGGTGCAGTGCCTCGAATGGTCTGGCAGCCCTGGCCAGGCCCACACCTGGAGCAGCCCTCTCCAGAGATGCGGGAACAGGGCTTGCAAAGACCTTGGGCGCTGAGGCTTCTCAGTGGCACTGGTGTAGAAGCCAGAGAGCCAGGGCCCCGGGCAGCCCACCTGGGGAGCACACAGAGCTGCTGGCAGATCCCAGCACCCCCCAGCTTCCTGACTGAAACCGGAATGGTGGGAGTGCCCCTACCCTGGCTGCAATGAGGAGTCAGTGAACACTTGCAGTGCCTGTTCTGCAGCGAGGGCCCCACCACAAGCCTCTCCAATGCTGCAGAGCCCTGTCAGGAGGAGGCCTGGGGACAGGCATCCAGCGTGTGAGCAGGAAGCCAGAGCGGAGCCAGGCTGGCTTGGCGTGGACCTGGCAGAGCCTCCTGGGTGCCAGCCACCACAAGCCAGTCCCAGCCTCTGCCCTCGGGAAGCCAAAAGTCACAGGAGAGACCCTTGTGGGCGGTGGTCTGTGCTCCATCCCCACTCCCTGCTCTGGTCCCCCAGCTGGCACAGCTGGCTGTGTCCCCCTCCCACCCTTCTCTCCATACCCTTCCCCTGCAATGCTGCTTCTGCTTGGCCACAGCTGACGTTATCCCTCTCCTGGCCACGTGCTCCCCTGCCCACTGTGGCCCAGTGCCCCCGAAGGTGGGGCACACTGCACCTCTGTGGACCCTCTGCCCACGAGGGGCTCTTCCCGCCGGACCAGCTGCACACCATGGACAGTGCTGGCACGTCTGCCTGTTGGGTAAGTGGCTTGGGGACGTCTGCTTGGAATGGGGCATCCGCTTGGACAAATGAGTGAGGAGCCCAAGCCTGCACTGGGCAAGGGCAGCACCGAGGCTGGCGCAGGGAGGCCCAGTTCATCCCAAATGAGGAGGAGGGACCCAGGACTGGGCACAGCCTCTGTCTGGGGAGTGGTTCCTGCCAACTGGGTGGCCTCCTGTCTGACCTGACCTGGCCCTTGCTTCCAGGAACGGCTGACAATAAGCTTGTAATTACTGCTACTCAAGACGACATCTGTCCCTACCACATGGCTTGGGAGGCAGGTGTGGGGCGGCCCTGTACCTGCCTCAACTCCATCCAGCAACGTGGAGGACGATGGGGCCCATGGTCAGGTTGGTGGGCTCCAGTTCCTCCTTGGGAAAGTCTGAAGTCCGCTCTTGTCTAGGGCCTACCCTGACTCTCCCACACCCGTATCAGGTGAGACCCAGAGCCAACAGGCCCCGACCCACGACCCAGCAAGGCGCTCCAGGCCACAGGCACTCCATGGGGCCAGTGGCTGCCACCCGGCTGAGCAGGGAGGGAACTGCCACTCAGCCCCAGCGTTCCCAGCCTGCCCTGTCCAGCAGGTGCCTGGAGGAGCTAGGGGAATGCTCATCAGCACCTGCCCCGCCCCATGCCAAGGCACCTGTGAGCAGAGCCCCGAGCTGTGTGGTGGCCGGGTCCCAAGACAGCATAGCTGTCACTCGGTGGCCACACAGACAGGGCCATCCTAGCAAGCTTCCTTGTCAGCTGTGACACACAGGTCACCCATGGGTGCGTGTCTGATAGGACAGAGTCTCTCAGGTACTGTCTGGAGCCTCCTTTCATTCTTTCCTCTAGGCTGTGGCCCTGTAAGATGCTTTCAACTGCAAATAGTGTGCAAGAGTCACATCTTCAGTGTTTGAATCAACAGAATCCTAAATCTTCTAAGCACCACCTTGCAGTACGCGCTAGGAATCCCTACTTGGAATTTCTCAGAGCCTTAGATTCGGGTTTGGTGGTCGCCCTGTGGCAGGGTTCGGGGCTGCTGTGTGTCCCGTGTGACCCGTATGTCCGTTACCTGAGGCGCTGTCTACAATCTCATTGTCCCTGCTGGGCAGGACTGGGGCGGGAGGGACGAAGGCCCTGGGGCTCTGTCGCAGCCTCACCAGCGTCACCCTGGCGATGGGAGGTAGGGCCTTCAGCCGCGGGTAGTAGAAGGAGTTGGCCGGGTGGCTGGGAGAGGAGGACGTTATCTGGGGAGGAGGAAGAGGAGGTTGGCCTGGGGTCCGAGAAACCCACCTTCCGGTATGCACGGCCTCACTGGGGCCACTGCCCAGCGTCCAGCGTGCCCTCTGCACCACTACTGGGGACAGGGTCCCATGTGCTCCTCTCAGCCATCCCACGGAACACGGGCTGGAAACCGAGGCCAGGAAGGGGCGGCCCTCTCAGGACGCGCGTCCTGCTGTCTTCTCTGTGGTGCTGCGACCCCGGGTGGGGGGAGTATGGGAGGGCTGCACCCCCTTGCTCACCGCTGGCGCTAGAAGCAGAGCCTCTTCCACACAAAAGCCGCAAGCGGCTGTCCTGGGCCGGGAGGCGAGGGCGCAGCCAGGCCCCAGCCCCGTCCCCACCGCGGGGGCCACAGCGGCCCTTGCGCACGCGGGGTGCCCACTCACCTCGGTCACCGTGTCCTGCGGGATGGTGGCGAAGTTGGGGGAGGAGAAGGTGAAGCCGCTGTCCGTCCCGGCGTCGTAGGGGTACAAGTCCAGCGCCGCCTGTTCCCGCCAGCGGTCCCCGTCGCACAGGTCCAGGCTGTCCACGCCCACGAACCAGTCGGGGCTGGGCACGATGCGCACCACAAACGAGACCTGCGGCGACGGCGGCTCAGCGCGCCCAGCCCCGGCTACCCGGCCCCCGCCCCCGGGCGGCCCCGCGCTCACCAGCGAGTGCCTGCGCTGCACCTCCAGCTCCGCCGACGTCTGCCCGGTGCCGCTGGGGACCGCGGGCGCCGAGAACACCGCGTGCACGCTCTGCAGCGCCTCCCCCGCCGCCTCGATCTCTTTCATCAGCGCCCAGGCCTCGCCGCGCTCCGCAAAGTCGCGCAGCCCGTTGCTGACGTACTGGTTCTTCCTCCACATGCTGTAGTCCGAGCTATGCGCGGCCCCTGCAGGACCACCCGGCCGCACCGCGGACCACGGTCAGAGACTGCGGTCGGGCTTGGATCCCAGGGGGCGCCCCAGGAAATCCCTCCCCGCCGCCCGCAGGGAACCATGGCCCCCCGTCACGTCGGACCGTGACACCCTGTGGCTGCCCCTGCCCCGACCCACCTGCAGCCCTCCCCGTGACCGCCCCCTGCCCCCACCGCATCCCCGGAACCGCACACCGCGGGCGCTCGGCAAACATTCTTGTATTAGAGTCTCCCGGACGTCAGCGCGCCCCAGACTGGGAAGCGCCGTGCAGCTGTGGGGGGCTCCGGCGCCGCAGCCCTCCTGGTGGAGCAGGAGGCGAGGAGGGGGCTGCACTTACCCAGCAGCGAAGACCACTGCGCGGGGGGGCGGAACAGGGGGTACTGCTTGGGGAAGGCCGTCTGGCTCCACTTGCCCGTGAAGGTGATGCTATATTTGGCCGGGACGCTGGCGGAACAGACGGACTCTCCCCCACGAGGCTGGCCGGCGGCGCCGAGAGTGGCCAGGAGGAGAGCCCAGAGGGCCTTGCCCAGGGCGGCGGCCGGGCTGGGGTTTTCCATCACCTGTGAGCACAGAGGGGAGCAGCCGCGCGCTGGCACCGTCGTGGCAGCCTCGGGGTGGAAAGCCGAGAGGGCTGCGGCACTTTGGGCTCCGAGGACGGCCCCGAGCGCCCGCGCCCCTCTGCCTGCTCCGCAAAGCTCTCCTGCGGCGCTTCCGAGACCCGCATCCGCGGAAGGGACGGCGCGGGGTTAGATCGCCCGTGCGCCCGCGAGCGACCAGGGTTACGGGCAGGTTTTCAGTCAGAGTCCCTGCAGCTTGCGGGGCCGGTCTGGGTGCGGCCTCCGGGATGCCCTCGCCGTCGCAGGGACCAGGGGCCTTGACCGACTGGCTGCCCCCGAGACTAGACCCTTAAAGCTCGGTCGCAGCCAGTCCCGGGGGTCCCTCTGGAGGTGCCACAAGGTTCTGGGCCGCGGGGAAAGTGCAGGAGACCCGGGCATTCTCTGGGTGTCCCGGGGGGGGGCACGCAGTACTTACCCGGCAGGAGCAGCGGGAGCGCGGCGGGCAGCGGTTGGGTCCCAGCCAGAGCCCGGAGCTCCTATTTAAGCCCGAGGCCGGCGCCCCGGGCCGGCCAATGAGGCTCCGGTTCCTCCTGTCCTCGATGCTGCTCGGCCTGGCCTCCAGAGAGGGGCAGATAGGACGTGGGAGAAAGGAGGAGAAAGGGCTCCGGGGGCTGCGGGGGCGGCGGGGGCTGCCGCTTTCCCAACTGGCCCTGCCCAGCGGCCTTCCCCGGGCCGGATCACCCTCCTCCCCTGGCCGCGCTGCCGCACCCCTTTCTTTGTCTGTCTGTCCTGTCCCTCCCCTCCCCTCCCCTCCCCTCCCCTCCCCTCCCTTCCCCTCCCCTCCCCTCCCCCCTTTCCTCCTCCCTCTCCTCTGTCCTCTCCCTTCCCGTTTCTCTCCCTTTCCATCAAGCGCCTTCCTGGTGCCTCCCTAGGTACCACTGAGGGGAGTTCTTTGCCCCAAGCCTTTCGGGAAAGCTCAGGGCGTGGGGGCGGAGGGGCTCTTGTTTTCACCTTCTTGAAATTAAAGCCAGCGTGCTACACCTTCCCGCGCAGGGTGTGACCTGGAGAGCCCTGTGCGTGGCCTGACTTCAGTCTACATGCTGGAGGTGGCTGGGGAAGCTCCTGGCTCCCGGCGCAGGCATCCCTGGCCTTTGGGGCCCTGGCTTTAAGTCTCTTTCCTGGCATGGCCTAAAGCTGCACAGAACAGTCTAGCGGTCTACACTGTGGCCAGAGGGCATTTGCAAGCCATCCCTCCTGGAGGGAGGTCAGAGTGGGCTGAGGGTCTGGGGCGGAACGCGCAGGGAGTCAGGAAGAAGCCACAGAAAGGGGACCGCCTCCCCAGGACCCCGCACAGGGCTGGGGCTGCAGGCAGGCGGTGTGTGCGGTGCAGAGCCCTATCAGCGGCTCTAGGCTTCCCTGCCTTTTGGATGAAGCTAACAGATGCTGAAGTTGATCCTGCTCCATGTCAGGAAAATATTTATAGGTCCCCAGTCATGAGATCTGGAAACCAGAGCGGAGGAAGGAGCTCGGGGATGGTCTTGCTCAATCCTTCCCAGCCTCTGCTCATCGGAATCACCCAGAGGGCTTTTAAGCTTGGACAAAACACTCTGATGTTTGGAATCCTGTTAATGTTTCACATATTCAAAAAGAGAGAAAAAATAAATAGAAGCAACTAGGACAGAATGCAAACAGAAACAAATGATCTAACCTGTATTTTAAGCGAAAACCACAGATCAGCCACTCAATGCAGTATTTAGACTCCAGGCCCCCAGGCCAAAGACAAATTCCACCTCCGTTCTTCTCAAATGTTTTTCTCTGAGGACTCCTTCACACTGTTAAAAGTCACTGACGGCCAGACACAGTGGCTCATGCCTGTAATCCCAGCAGCTTGGGAGGCCGAGGTGGGAGGATCACTTGAGCCCAGAGTTTGATACCAGCCTTGGCAACATAGGGAGACCTCATCTCTACAAAAAATACAAAAATTAGCTGGGTGTGGTGGAGTGCGCCTGTGGTCCCAGCTACTCAGGAGCCTGTGTCTGTGGTCCCAGCTACTCAGGAGACTGAGGTGGGAGGATCACCTGAGCCAGGGGAGGTCAAGCCTGCAGTGAACTGTGTGTGCCCCTGCCCTCCAGCCTGGGCGACAGAATGAGACTCATGCCTGTAATCTCAGCACTTTGGGAGGCCAAGGCAGGCGGATCACTTGAGGTCAGGAGCTCGAGACCAGCCTGGCCAACATGGTGAAGCCCCATCTGTACTAAAAATACAAAAACTAGCTGGATGTGGTAGTGCACGCCAGTAATCCCGGCCACTCAGAAGGCTGAGGCAGGAGAATTTCTTGAATCCAGGGGGCAGGGGTTGTAGTGAGCCAAGATCACGCCACTGCAGTCCAGCCTGGGCAACAGAGCGAGACTCCATCTCAAAAAAAAACACAAAAAAACAAAAAACAAAAACAAAAACAAAACTCATTGAGGACACTGAAGAACTTTTTCGTTTGTGTGGGTTATACCTATGGATACTTATCATTTTCTAAATCATAACAGAAATGTTCAGAATACTTGTCAATTCACTTAAAAATAAGAAAATATTGCTATTACATATTAACATAAATAGCATCATGTTTTATGAAAAGCAATCATACTTTTAAAAATGAAAAACCTTACTGAGAAAAGTGGCATGGTTCTACGTTTGTGCAAATCTTTGTATTGTCTGGCTTAGTGGAAGCTGGATTCCCATATCTGCTCCAGCACTTCATCTGCTGAGATGTGCTGTTAGTTGAAGTCTATGAAGAAAATCCAGCCTTGGCCGCGTATGTTACCAGCCTTGTCAGGTGCCTGCTCTGGCCTGCAGCCCTTGAAAGCCGCTGTGTGCCCATCAGAGCATGGGAGCGAAAGGTGCCCTCATGCAATGGGCTTTGATCTCATCATCTGCCTGGAAGGATCTCAGGCCCTCCACGGGTCCCCACAGAAGGACTGGTAGCCGCTGCTCAGAGGCTGGACTCAAATCCACAGGCCTTTTTCCCAGAGTGGCATGGGGCAGCTGTACTGCAGCTACTCTGCATCCCTGCACTAATCCCTCGCTTTCTGGGCAGCTTCCTTGGCTGAAAGGAGCTCAGGCTCCATGGCGAATCCACTGGCTCTGGGTCTGAGGAGAGGAAGGAGGTGCCGGGCCTGGGGCATGTTCTTGTGTAGGAAGCCAGGGTGCCGCTCCAGAGACTCGCTGAGGCACAGTCCCCGTCTCAATACAGCTCTGGCCGTGGCAGCGGCTTCCGGGCTCACCCAGTCTCACAGGAGGCCAAGGAGGCTGCGGAACAGCCCAGGAGCAGCAGGAGCTGTTCTCCCAGCCCGGCCCTCATGCCGTCTCAGTGAGCTCTGCGACCTGGGGCCCCCACTTGATGGTGGGCCCAGGCCTGGGGGCCTCCAGCTAGGATGTGGGTGGTGGTGGGCCCAGGCCTGGGGGCCTCCAGCTAGGATGTGGGTGGTGGTGGGCCCAGGCCTGGGGTGGGCTCCAGCTAGGATGTGGGTGGTGGTGGACCGAGACCTTGGAGGTGCTCCAGGCAGGGCCACAGCTGATTTGTCTGGGAAGGGAGGGGGCTGGTTTGGTGGGCTGGAGTAGACAGCAGCCGGGAGGAATTTCCTTTGGTAGTGGGAGGCCCCTCCAAAAGCACACCTGAGAAGGCCCTGGGGCACCATGGGACATGGGAGCATTCTTTGCTGTGCTCAGAGAGGGGGACATGGGAGAAATGGGGCCAGGTGGGCTTAATTTTCCGGATCCTGTGGCCCCTTGGGTTGGATCGGGCTGGGGTCTCAGGCGGAGGTGTTTCTGCACTGAGGCAGGGACCGCAGGCCAGTGACGGAGTGAGCTTGTGTGACTCCATGCTCTCAGTCTTGCTGGAAACCCCTCTGGCTCTCAGACCCTCTTCTGTGAACCAGAAATCTCTATCCTGCCTTCTGCTGAGGGTCACAGGATAAGTATCCATAGGTGTAACTCACACACCAGCACTTTGCAAGGTGTCCCCCCCACCCACACAGAAGAGTTCCTCTGTGCCCACAGGCAGGAGCAGCCCCCCACATACACACACAGTACATTCATTCATTCACACAGTACATTCATTCATTCACCCATTCAAACAGTACATTCATTCATTCACCCATTCAAACAGTACATTCATTCATTCACCCATTCAAACAGTACATTCATTCATTCATTCACACAGTACATTCATTCATTCACCCATTCAAACAGTACATTCATTCATTCACCCATTCCAACAGTACATTCATTCATTCATTCACACAGTACATTCATTCATTCACCCATTCAAACAGTACATTCATTCATTCACCCATTCAAACAGTACATTCATTCATTCATCCATTCATACAGTACATTCATCCATTCATTCACACAGTACATTCATGCACTCATCCATTCATGCAGTACATTCATTCATTCACACAGTTCATTCATTCACACAATACATTCATTCATTCATTCATTCACACAGTTCATTCATTCATTCATTCATTAACCACATGGTGAGTATTCCTTGCATCTCAGAGATGGGGACAAAGGAGTGACCCCACTAGGCCCAAGGTTGCAGGGGGCTGGGGTGGAGTAGATCCATTTTTTAGACTGGATTCTGTTATTCAGTAAAGTGTTTAGAGAATGGGTTGACAGCAATGCCAGGGTCCTCTGAGGACAGGGCCTTCCTGGAGGTCACTTGAGCCACTTGCCCCAAGGTGGTTTTCAGGGGAGTGTGGCTCAAGGCTGTGGCTGGAGCCAGTGGCTGCTGCCTGTCTGCAGCTGGGCAGAGCAGCCCCTGTGTCCGCATCCAGCTCCACCTGGCTGCCCTGCCACGGCCCCAGCAGGCACCCCCTTGTCCTTGACGCCCCCTTAGTACCTGCTGCGGTTGGGTAAGTGTAGACTGCAGTGTGAGTAATCGGCGGCCCACACTCCCAGGGTGTTGGCAATGTTTAAAAGTTGTCTGTTAACCAAAATGTGTTGCTAAGGTTGGACTTTTGGACAACCGCAGGTGCTGTGAAGCTCCTTTCCCAGTCAGGCATGGGGGGTGGAGTCTGTGCTGCTTAAATTGGATCTGAGCAGGCGGGTGTGGGGTTTCCATGGGTTTGTTTGTGAGCCGCGTGGAGCAGACGGCATACAGGAATGCCTGGCGAGCCTCCCCGAACTGCCACCCTGCTCTGTTTCATCTCAGGCTGTGGCCCTGCCCCGGGCCCCAGAACCCCAGATCCCTCCAGGGTTGCTGGAGTCCCAGCTGAGAAGGGAGAGGCCTTCTTTACCTTTCTGCTTGGGTTCTGGCACGGGGGCCCTCAGGGTCTGGCGTGTCAACGGCTCTTTCAGGGCTTGCCCGCAGCCCCTCCCTGGGGCGCGGCACAGGCACCCAGGCCTGGCCCAGCAGCATGGAGCTCCCGGCCACATCTGCTGACACCACACCAGCTGACTCAGACGCGGAATCCCCATCCACGGGAGGGGCCGTCTCCTCCAGAGTACCCAGACTCCAGGATCAGTTTCTGACTCCCCTAAGGCACCCTGCTGCGCATTTGAAAACCCACCTGAAAAGTCCTGTGTTTGCCGGCCCACACAGGCACATCACACTTGCTTGTCCACTCACGGACATGTACCAAGGGCCTCGCTCCGGCCAGGCACCATGGGCTCTGCACACACCGAGGGCCTCGCTCCAGCCAGACACCATGGGCTCTGCACATACCTGCTTTCTAAAGGCTGCTTTAGCCTTTGAGACTTCAGACTCGCAGGGAGGGGGCCACATGGTCCAGTGGCTCTCCCCGCCCCACTCTCCTCTCTCCCTCCTCTTCAGCACCCGCTGACGTCCTCCCTGGCCAAGACACCCCTGGCTGCTCACACCTCAGGGCCTTTGCACGTGCAGCTCTCCCTACCTAAAGGATTCTTCCCGTGCTGCCTTCTTCCTGCCATACAGGCCTCAGGAAGAACAACTGCAGGCCCCACCCCCCACCCCCAGAGGAGTGCCTGGTCATACCCTGTCACGCCAGGGTTTTATTTTCAACCAGAGCTCCTACAGAGAACTAAGCCTACCATAACCAGTGTGAGCAGACAGGGATTTACTGTGGGGGCTAAGTGGCTTATAGAATTGTGAGGAGGGTTGTGTTCTGAGTGTCCAAGGATGACCTCCCAGACTGCACAGCAGGATGGGGCTGCGGAGTGGCAGCTGGTCCCCCCTGCACAGGAACCCGCCACCCCAGCAGCAGATGGCCACGCGCTCCTGTGTCCCTCTTGCCCACGTGCCTCCATTCTGCATTCAGGTTTCTCTGAGCACTTTCGATTGATTGGCAGAGCCTGAATCAGATCGGGGAATCCAGGGTCTTGGATTCAGCTTCGCAGCCCCTGCAGTCCAGCAGGACACCCAGAAGGAGGCTGCGAATGGTGCCAGTGAGCTGAGCCGCAGCCCACACAGTGCTCATCCCCCTGCTCTTCTCTGACTTATTTAGCTGACGCTGAGTGGGGACCTTGCCCGGCTGCTTCACCTCTGGAAGCACGACTGCAGCCACCATGCCAGGCTCACGGGAGGGCCAGCAAACACAGCACTCACTCCTATCAGGTTTCACAGCGGCTCTTCCAGTCCCACCTTGCAAAGGAGCTCAGGTCACTGCTGGTGAGCCACAGATCTGGGAGGAGAATCTGCTGCTACTGCCTGGTTCTAAATACTGCTTTTTCTCCTCTGTGCAACAGTCCACCTCCCTCGAATATGAGCCTATCCATTTTCAGTGGCACTTGCCATAGTACCTTTTTCTATCCATATTAAGATGTCAAGACTGCAGCAAAAAGGGCAGCATAAGGACCTCTGAGAATTCTCATCTTCCTCCAAGCAGTGAGAAAACTGGCAAAAAATGTCAGAATATATTTTAAGTACTCTGGAAATTAACCAAAGGTGTGCAGCAAACTATGTAGGGTTAGTTTATTTTATCGATAAAATAGGCTGAATCTTGGTAAGAACAGCATGCTTTCCCACCCACCCCCTCCAGCTCTGTAGTAGCCTTAAAAATTAACAACCCACATTTGTGATAAAAACTAACAGCCTGGCAGCCACTGGCCGCCAAGATGGAGCTGGAGCTCTTTCAAAGCCTCATTTCCAGAAAGTCATTATTATTTGACCTATCTGGTGGTTCCCTAGAAGACACCACTTGCAAAGCTGTCTGTTTCTGACTTGATTCAGAGCTTACCCAGCATGAAAAGGCTTTTCTCCTGGGGCTATTGTTGAAAATAATTATAGACAATTGATGAACTTTGCAGTTGCCCAAGGTGGTGGCTAACAGTTGGGCAAGAAATAGACAAACTAAAAAAAAAAAAAAAGGAAAATCTGGGAAGTGAGATGTCCATGGGGAGCTTTGAAAAAATCCAACATATTTCTGGGAATCTAGAAGGTCACACATATTCCCAGGTCTGAACTCCAGAAACACCTCAGAAGGCACTGAGCTCATACTTCTGACTGACCTTCAGGCTCTATGCAAGCAGGAAGTGAGGGCTACTGCAGAGTTGTTAACTGCCCGACTGAGTGTTAAAAGCATTCTCTAATGCATAGAACCTCAAAACAAAAACTAGGAGATGACTGGTTCTGGGCCTTTAAGGAAATCTCTGTCTGGCCATTAACTGACCACTAAGCTAACTGAGGAGAGACTTAGTGGCCACACATGGTAGATAATACAGATTTTGCATAATTAGTTCAGAAAAGTTAATAATAAACTACAACAAACTCTGGGGGATGGAGGGGTATCTGGTTTCTGGAGTTGCCACATTATACTATTTAAAATGTTCATTTTTCAACAAAAAATTGTGAGATGTGAGAAAGCACAAGAAAGTATGACCTGCACATGGGGAAGAAAGCAATCAATAGAGACTGTCATTGAGGAAGACAAGATGCTGGATGTACCAGACAAATACTTTAAATTTATGGTCTTAAATATCTTCCAAGAACAAAGGAAAACTTTTCTAAATAATTTAAAGTATAAGAGTGATGTTTCACCACATAGAGAATATCAGTAAAGGATAGAAATGATAGAGAACCAAGTAGAAATTCTGGAGTTGAAAAGTACAATAACTGAATTTAAACTCTCACTAGAGGATTTCAACAGAAGATTTGAGCAGGTAGTGTAAAGTGTAAGTAAAAAAGGAAATATGTAAATTGAAAGTATCCAGCCTGAGGAAAAAAGAATGAAGAGAACTGACCAGTGACTCAGATACCTGTGTGACATCATCAAACATACAAACAAATGCAAATACATAATTGAAGCCCCAGAAAGGGAGGAGGGAGATAAAGGGGCAGAAAATTATTTGAAGAAATAATGGCTGAGACTTCCCAAAGATAAAGAAAAATGTTAATCTACACATCCAATAAGCTCAACCAATTCCAAGTAGGGAACATGCAAAGAGATAGCTACACTGAGACACATCATTATCAAACCTTCAAAGCCAAGGACAAAGAGAGAATCTTGAAGCCAGCAAGAGAGAAGCAACTCATCTCATACAGGAGGTCCTTAGTTAGGTTAACACTTGACTTTTTACCAGAAAACATGGAGGCCAGTAGGCAGTTGGGTGACATATCAAACGTGTTGGAAAAAAGTACTGTCAACCAAGAAGTTTATATCCGAAAAAATAAAGGTGAAATTAAGACATTCTCAGGTAAATCAAAACTGGAGTTTATCACTAGGAAATCTGTCCTACAGGAAATACTCTATGAGAGTACCTTAGACTGAAATGAAAGAACATAAGACAGTAACTCAAAACCACATGAAGAAACAAAGAGCACTTTTAAAGGCAGTGACATGGGGACCTAGAAAAGACATTCTAGGAAGATTCTGGGAAGATGGTGGAGCAATAAGCACCAGAAATATGTTTCTCTACCCAGACAACAATTGCACTGGCAGAATCTGTCTGATATAACAGTTTTAGAGCTCTGGAGTCTATTGAAGGATTGCAGCTTCCAGGAGTAGGTTTGGAGGCAAAATGCAGTTAATTTTGGCACAACAGCAGTCACCCATCCTCCCCACCAGCCCCAGTGCAGACAGTTGTGCACATGTTCCTGTAGCAGTTTACAGACAGCTTTCAGGAGCGAGGCTGGCAAGAAAAAAGGATGTTGTCTTTCAGATATTTGGGATTGGTGTTCTGATTGCTGATTGCTGTTCTGATCACAGGAGTGCAAAGAAGCAGGTGCCCATTCACACAGCAGGTGATGGTCGTGGGGGGCAGAGTGGGAGCTCCGAAGTGACTTCATTTTTCTCCTTTTCCCTTTTTGGAAGCCAGACATTAAAGACTAGGACATTCAAAAGCAGCTGCATGTATGGGGAAAGTTAGAAAGTGATATGGCATACCCAGGTTCAGAAAAGACCTGAGAAGACCTTATGTTTGTACCTAATGCTGACCCTTGGCACAGAGAAAGCCGACAACAACAACAAAACGTAACAAAAAGCAACAAACCCTGGGGAAGGGGGAAACATGATTTTCAGAATTGTGATATTAGATTCAAATGTCTGATTTTCAAGAAAAAGAATCACAAGGCATACAAAGAAACAGGAAAGTATGGCCCATTTAAATAAAAAAAGTCAATAGAAACTGTTCCTAAAAAGACCTGATTGATTATATATCTACTAGACAAAGACTAAAACAACTGTCTTAAAGATGCTCAAAGGACTAAAGGAAGTGTCAAGAAAGTCAACAAAAAAATGAATGACCAAAATTGAAATATTCTTAAAAAGGTATAAAACCTAAAAAGAAACCAAAAAGAAACTCTGAAGGTGAAAAGTATAATCATGGAAATGAAAATTCACTAGAGGGATTAAAAAGCAGATCTGAGCAGGCAGAAGAAAGAATCAATTGGTGAACCTGAACACAGGACAATGGAAATTATTGTCTGAGGAACAGAAAGAAAAATATTGAAGAAAAATGAACAAAGCCTAAGAAACCTGTGGGACACCATAAAACAGGGCAACATATGCATTGTGGGAGAAGAGAGACTGAAAGGGTCAGGAGAACATTTGAAGAAATAATAGTTTAAAATTTCCCAAATCTGATGAAAGGCATGTATATAAACATCTAAACTCAACGAACTCCAGGTAAGATGAACTCAAAGAATCCACACCAAGATGCATCAAACTTTTGGAAGACAGATAAAAAGACAATCTTGAAAGCAGCAAGAGGAATTACTCATCACATACAAGGAATTGTCACAAGATTATCAGCAGATATCAAAAACTTTGGAGGCCAGAAAGCAGTGGGCTGATATATATACTGAGTGTTCAAGAAAAAAAAAAAAAAAACTAAGGACTCTATATCTAGCAAAACTGTCCTTCAAAATGAGAGAGGGCTGGGTGTGGTGGCTCACTCCTGTAATCCCAGCTGAGGTCAGCAGTTCAAGACCAGCCTGACCAACATGGTGAAACCCCATCTCCACTAAAAATACAAAAATTAGCCAGATGTGGTGGTGCATGCCTGTAATCCCAGTTACTCGGGAGGCTGAGGCAGGAGAATCGCCTAGAACCCGGGAGGTGGAGGTTGCAGTCAACAGAGATTGCACCACTGCACTCTGGCCGGGGCAACAAGAGTGAAACTCCATCAAAAAAAAAAAAAAAAAGAGAGAGAGAGAGAAAATAAAACTTTAAACAATGAAAACAATGAAGGAGTTCACTACCTCTAGGCCCGCCCTGCAAGAAATGCTTAAGGAAGTCCTATAGGGTGAAATGAAAAGACACCAGACAGTAACTTGAAGCTATATAAAGAAATAAAGATCTCAATAAAAGTAGATATGTGAGCAATGATAAAAGTTAGTATTATAGTAACATTGGCTTGTAACCCCACTTTTTTGTTTTCTAAATGATTTAAGAGAATGCATTTTTTAAAAGCATGAGTCAAGAAGCTAGTGTTCTCGTCACTTTGGTTTGTAACTCCATGTTTTGTTTTGTTCATACTTTGAGTCTAATGCATTTTTTTAAATTATTAATTTATGTTTTGAGGCACACAGTGAATTAAGATGTAATTTTGTGACATCAGCAACTGAAAGAGGTAGGATAGAGCTGTAAAGGAGCAGAATTTATTGAAATTAAGCGGGTATAAATTTAAATTAGAGTTATAACATTAGAATGTTAAATGTAATCCCCATGGTAACCACAAAGGAAATAGCTATATAATGTACACAAAGGGAAATGAGAAAGGAATTTAAATATTTCACTTAAAAAATAAACTAAACATAAAAGAAGACAGTAATACAAAAAATGGAGGACAAAAAAAACACGCAGCAAAAGGACAGATGTAAATCCTTCATTGTCAGTGATTATTTATCTATTTTGTTAGTTATTTTGAGACAGGGTCTCACTCTGTTGCCCAGACTAGAGTGCAGTGGCAAGATCATGGCTCACTGCAGCCTCAGCCTCTCAGGCTCAGGTGATTCTCCCACCTCAGCCTCCCAAGTAGCTGAGACTACAGGTGCATACCACCACACCCAGCTAATTTTTCGTAGAGACCAGGTTTCACCATGTTACCCAGGCTGGTTTCAAACTCCTGAAGCTCAAGTGATTCACCCACCTCAGCCTCCCAAAGTGCTGGGGTTGCAGGCATGAGCCATTGCAACTGGCCAGTAATTACTTTAAATGAAAATGAATTAAACTCTCTACTCAAAAGACAGAGATTGGCAGAATGAATAAAAACACATAATTCAGCTCTATGCTGTCTACAAAAATCTTGATTTAAATTCAAAGACACAAATACACTGAAAGGGAAAGGGTGAAAAAAGAGATTCCAAGCAAACCAAAACCAAAAGACAGCAGCAGAAAAACCCACTCTAAAATTCACATGGGCTCTGAAGGGGCCGCAAGTAGCCAAAATACTCTTTAAACGAAGAACAAAGCTGGCGGACTCACACTTCCTGATTTCAAAATCTGCTGCAAAGCTGTAGTAATCAAAATCTAATAATCTAGTAAATTTACTACAAGGTTCCAGTAATCAAGAATATAATAAGCTGGCCAGGCACCGTGGCTCATGCCTGTAATCCCAGCACTTTGGGAGGCTGAGGCAGGCAGATCACGAGGTCAGGAGTTCGTGACCAGTCTGGTCAACATAGTGAAACCCCGTCTCTACTAAACAAAAATTTAAAAAATTAGCCAGGTGTCGTAGTGTGCGCCTGTAATCCCAGCTACTTGGGAGGCTGAGGCAGGAGAATCACTTGAACCCAGGTAGCAGAGGTTGCAGTGAGCTGAGATCTCGCCACTGCACTCCAGCTTGGGCAACAGTGCAAGACTCCATCTCAAAAAAAAAAAAAAAAGAATACAATAAGCAATAAGCTATGCTCTATCTTTATGCCAGAAATAAACTCTCACATATATGGCCAGATGATTTTTGACAAAAGCGCCAAGACCATTCAATGGGAGAAATAATAGTCTTATAGTCTTTTTTCTTTTTCTTTTTCTTTTGACACAATCTCACTCTGTTGCTCAGGCTGGAGTGCAGTGGCACAATCTCGGCTCACTGCAGCCTCCATCTCCTGGGTTCAAGCGATTCTCCTCCCTTAGCCACCCGAGTAGCTGGGATTACAGACGTGCACCACCACTCCTGGCTAATTTCTTTTTTGTATTTTTAGTACAGACTGGGTTTTGCCACATTGGCCAGGCTGATCTTGAACTCTTTACCTCAAGTGATCTGCCCACCTCAGCCTCCCAAAGTGCTGGGATTACAGGCGTAATTCACCATGCCCAGCCAGAATAGTCTTTTTGACAAATGGTGTTGGAAAAACTGGACATCCACATGCAAAAGAATGAAGTTGGTCAAGCCTGTGATCCCAGCACTTTGGGAGGCCGAGGAGAGCAGATCACCTGAGGTCGGGAGTTCAACACCAGCCTGGCCAACATGGTGAAACCCTGTCTCTACTAAAAATACAAAAATTAGCTGGGCATGGTAGCACACATGCCTGTAATCCCAGCCACTTGGGAGGCTGAGGCAGGAGAATCTCTTGAACCTGGGAGGCAGACATTGCAGTGAGCTGAGATCGCGTCACTGCACTCCAGCCTCGGCAACAGAGGGAGACTCCATCTCCAAAAAAAAAAAAAAAAGAATGAAGTTGGACTTTTTGCCTTACACCGTATGCAAAAATTAACTCAAAACTGATTAAAGACCTAAATGTAATACCTAAAACTATAAACTTCTTAAAAGAAAACATAAGACAAAGCTGTACAACTTCAGACTTTACAGTGATTTATTGGATATGACCCCAAAAGCATGGGCAACAAAAGAAGAAGATAGACAAAGTGGACATCATGAAAATCAGAATATTTGTGTATCAAAAGGCAACATCTGTCCGGGCGCTGTGGCTCACGCCTGTAATCCCAGCACTTTGGGAGGCCAAGGCGGGCAGATCACGAGGTCAGGAGATCGAGACCATCCTGGCTAACACGGTGAAACCCCGTCTCTACTAAAAATACAAAAAATTAGCCGGGCATGGTGGCGGGCGCCTGTAGTCCCAGCTACTCAGGAGGCTGAGGGAGGAGAATGGTGTGAACCTGGGAGGCGGAGCTTGCAGTGAGCCAAGATCGGGCCACTGCATTCCACCTGGGCAACAGAGAGAGACTCTGCCTCAAAAAAAAAAAAAAAAAAGGCAACATCAACAGAGTAAAGGGGCAACTCAAAAGATGGGAGAAAATCTTTTTTTTTTTTTTTTTTTTTGAGATGGAGTCTCCATCTGTCACCCAGCCTGGGGTGCAGTGGTGCAATCTTGGCTCACTGCAACCTCTGCCTCCCGGGTTCCAGCAATTCTCCTCTCTCAACCTCCCGAGTAGCTGGGATTGCAGGCGCATGCTGCCGTGCCTGGCTAATTTTTCGTATTTTAGTAGAGACGGGGTTTCACTGTGTTGCCCAGGCTAGTCTGAAACTCTTGAGCTCAGGTGATCCACCCACCTCGGCCTCCCAAAGTGCTGGGATTACAGGTGTGAGCCACTGCACCCAGCTGATGGGAGAAAATATTTACAAATCATTTATCTGATAAGGCATTAATATCCAGAATATATAGAGAACTCCTAAAACTCTAAGACAAAAACTAAATTTAAAAATGGGCAGAGGACATGAATAGACATCTCTCCAAAGATGATCTACAAATGGTCAATAAGCAAATGAAGAGATTCCCAACATCATTTATTACTGAGGAAATGCAAATTAAAACTATAATAGGACATCACCTCACACGCATTAAGATGACTACTATAAAAAAAAACCAAATGACAAGTGTTGGCAAGGATGTGGAGAATCTGGAACCCTGGTGAACTATTGAAGGGAGTATAAAATGACACAGTTCCTATGAAAAACACGATGAGAGTTCCTCAAAAAATTAGAAATAGACTGTATGATCCCACATTGCAACTGTGGGTATATACCCAAAATAATGGAAATCAGGGTCTTGAAAATACATTGGTATACTCGAGTTCATAGCAGCATTATTCACAACAGCTAAAATGCAAAACCAGTTCAAGTGCCTACCAGTGAACAAACGGATAAGCAGAATATTATTTAGCTTTAGAAAGAAAGGAAATTTCGCCTTACAAAGGAAGGACATATGCTATAATAGGGATCACCCTTGAGGACATTATGCTAAGTAAAATAAGCCAGTCACAAAACACAAAGATTGTGTGATTCCACTTAGATGAGGTACTTAGAATAGTCACATTCAGAGAGACAGACAGTAGATTGGTGTTGCCAGGAGCTGGGGGGAGCAGAAATGGGGAGTTGTTGTTTAATGAGTGCACAGTTTCAGTTTCACAAGATGAAGTGTTATGGAGATGGATGGGGTGACGTTTATACATGATGAATGTATTTAATGCCACTCAACTGTACACTTTAAAATGGCTAAGATGGTAAATTTTACGTTATGTGTATTTTTTTTTTGAGGCAAAGTCTTGCTCTGTCATTTCTTTTACTATATCTTTTAAGGTGTCTTTTTAGCAGATGCCCTAGGGATTACAATTAATATCTTAATTTATAACAACTGATCTCAGATTAATTATAATTTAATGTCAATGGTATACAAAAACTTTGCTCATATACAGCTCTATTCCCTCCTCCTCCTTTGTGCTATCACTGTCATGTAATTTAAATGTTTACGCATCATTTGCCTACCAGCACAGATGTCTAATCATCACTCTCTGCAGTTGTCTTTTAAATCAGGTAGGAGAGAAAAGAGCTACACACATAAACTATTTATTTTTACACTGTCCTTTAAAAAATTTTCCCCAATGTTTTATTGTAATAAAATACACATAACAGGCTGGGCACAGCGACACATGCCTATAATCCCAGCACTTTGAGAGGCCAAGGCTAGTGGATCTCTTGAGGTCAGGAGTTTGAGACAAGCCTGGCCAGCACGATGAAACACTGTCACCATCTCTACTAAAAAACACACACACACACAAATTAGCTGGGCATGGTGGCAGGTGCCTGTAATCCCAGCTACTCAGGAGGCTGAGGCAGGAAAATTGCTTGAACCTGGGAGGAGGAGGTTGCAGTGAGCCAAGATCACACCACTGCACTCCAGCCCGGGCAACAGAGCAAGACTCCGTCTCAAAAAAAAAAAAAAAAAAAGAAATGACAAATACGTTGAAATGAGGCACTAGGAAATATCTATTTAGCACCAAAGAAGGCCATATGCAAACAGAGGAACAAAAAAGATCTAAGACATGGAAAACAAATAGCAAATGGTGTGCCTAAATTCTCCCTTATCAACTCAGTATGTTGTGTCAACTAAATGTTAATTAAACACTCCAGTTAAAAAGCAGTGGATAGAAGGGCTGACTTTTAAAAACCGTGATTCAACGCACATTCAAAGACACTCTTAAGTAAAAGAACAAAGATAGAATAGTAAGCAGAAGAGAGCTGGAGTGACCGTGACAATATGAAAGAAAACAGACCTTCGGACAAAAGTTGTTACAACAGACAAGGATATTTTATAGTGATAAAAGGGTACATCCATCAAGAAAACATCACCATTATCAACATATGTGCACCTGGCCGGGCGCGGTGGCTCACGCCTGTAATCCCAGCACTTTGGGAGGCCGAGACAGGAGGATCACGAGGTCAGGAGATCGAGACCATCCTGGCTAACACGGTGATACCCTGTCTCTACTAAAAATACAAAAAAAAATTAGCCCGGTGCGGTGGCAGGTGCCTGTAGTCCCAGCTACTCGGGAGGCTGAGGCAGGAGAATGGCCTGAACCCGGGAGGCGGAGCTTGCAGTGAGCCGAGACTGTGCCACTGCACTCCAGCCTGGGTGACAGAGCGAGACTCCATCTCAAAAAAAAAAAAAAAAAAATATGTGCACCTGACACAGAGCCCCAAGATACATGAAGCCAAAGCAGAAATGATGAAGGGCAAAACGGACAATTCAACAATAACAGCTGGAGACTTCCAGCTTTCAATAGCCCGTTTCCAATCATGGATAAAGCAACAGGACAGAAAATCAAAAGTCAGTAGAAGACGTCAACACGCTCTAACCCACCTAGACTTGGCAGACGTCTGTAGAACACTCCACCAACAACCGCAAACGTTGTTGTGCCCATTATTCTCAAGTGCACGTGGAATGTCTGAAAGAATAAACCCGATGTTGTCATAAAATAAACCTCAATAAATTTAAAATGATTGAAATCATGCAAAGTATGTTCTCTTACCACAATTGAATGAAATTAGAAATCAATAACAGAAAGAACTTTGGGTAATTAAAAAATATGTTAAAATAAAAAACTGAACTCCTTAGTATCCAATAGGACAAAGAAGAATTCACAAGAGAATTTAGAAGATAGTTTGAGATAAATGGAAACGAAAACACAATATACTAAAATACAGATGAAGCTAAACAGTGCTTACAGGGAAACGTACAGCTGTGGATACTTACACTAAATAAAAAGAGATCTCAGATCAATAACCCAACCTTCCACCTAAAGAAACTAGAAAAAGACAGCACACTAAGTCAAAGCAAGCAGAAGGAAATAATAAATAGTAGAGCAGAGATAAATTACAGTAGAAAAATAATTTAAAAGATCAATTAAAACAGGCTGGGTACGGTGGCTCCCACCTGTAATCCCAGCACTTCAGGAGGCTAAGGCAGGCGGATCGCTTGAGCTCAGGAGTTCAAGACCAGCAGGGGCAAATGGTAAAACCCCATCTCTGCAAAAATAAAAAATAGCTGGGTGTGGTGGCACACACCTGTGGTCCCAGCTACCCGGGAGGCTTGAGCCCAGGAGGTCGAGGCTGCAGTGAGCCAAGATTATGCCACCACTGCACTCCAGCCTGGGGAACAGAGTGAGACCCTGTCTCAAAAAAAAAAAAGAAAGAAAGAAAAGAAAACAAAAGTTGGTTTTTGGAAGGCCAGGTGCAGTGGCTCACGCCTATAATCCCAGCACTTTGGGAGGCTGAGGCGGGTGGATCATGAGGTCAGGAGATCGAGACCATCCTGGCTAACATGGTGACCATCCTGGCTAACATGGTGAAACCCCGTTTCTACTAAAAAATACAAAAAACTAGCTGGGCGTGGTGGCACCCACCTGTAGTCCCAGCTACTCGGGAGGCTGAGGTAGGAGAATGGCTTGAACCCAGAAGGCGGGCCTTGTAAGTGAGCCGAGATCATGCCACTGCACTCCAGCCTGGGTGACAGAGTGAGACTCCATCTCAAAAAAAAAAAAGTTGGTTTTTGAAAAGATCAAGGAAATTGGGCCGGGTGCAGTGGCTCATGCCTGTAATCCCAGCACTTTGGGAGGCCAAGGCGGGTGGATCACGAGGTCAGGAGATCGAGACCATCCTGGCTAACACGGTGAAACCCCGTCTCCACTAAAAATACAAAAAAATTAGCCGGGCGGGTGGCGGCGCCTGTAGTCCCAGCTACTCGGGAGGCTGAGGCAGGAGAATGGCGTGAACCCGGGAGGCGGAGCTTGCAGTGAGCCAAGATTGTGCCACTGCACTCCAGCCTGGGCGACAGAGCGAGACTCTATCTCCAAGAAAAAAAAAAAAAAGAAAAGATCAAGAAAATTGAATAGCCAGACTGAGAAAAAAAAGAAGACTCAAATTTACTAAAATCAGGAATGAAATAGAAGACATTACTAATGACATTACAGAAATTAAAAGATTTATGAGGACTCTTATGAACAACGTGCCAACCAATTAAATAATCTAAATGAAATGGACAAATTCCTGGAAAGACACAAACTATTGAAACTTACTCATGAAGACATACAAAATCTGAATAGACCTAACACAAATGAAGGGATTGAAGTAGGAAAAAAAAAAACTTTCCACAAAGAAAAGCCCAGGATGAGATGGCTTCCCTGGTGAATTTTACCAAATGTTTGAAGCATAATTAATACCAATCCTTCTTAAATTCTTCCAAAACAGGGAACACTTCCTCACTCATTTGGAGGCCAGTGTTACCCTGATACCAAAACTAGACAAAATCGTCACCAAAAAAATAAACTTTCCAGTATCTCTTATGAATATAGCTGCAAAAATGTTCAACAAAATACCAGTGAACTTAATCCAGCAACATTTTCAAAAAGATTATGCACAATGAATGCAAAGTTGGTTCAATATGAATGATTAGGCAAGAAAATAAAATTAGAGGCAGCCAGGTTGGCAGGGAAGAAGTAAAACTATTTCTATTTGCAGATGACATGATTTCATGCATACAAAATCATCAGAAATCCATGCAAAAACATTGGAGCTGAGAAATGAGTTCTGCAAGGCTGCAAATACAGATCAATATTTTAAAAATCAGTCGCATTTCTAAAACAATGAACAATATGAAAATGAAATTAAGAAAACAATTCCATTTATAATCACATCAAAAGAATAAACTTAGGAATAAATTCAATCAAAGAAGTACACAGCTTGAACACTAAAAACTACAAAACATTGTTAGAAGAAATTAAACATTTAAATATGTGGAAAGACATCTTGTGTTCCTCAATTAGAAGAATTAATATTGTTAAGATAGCAATAGTCCCCATATTGGTCTACAGATTCAATCCAATCCCCATCAAAATTCTAACTGCTTTTTTTTCTTTCTTTTTTTTTTTTTTGCAGAAATGGAAAGTCTTATCCTAAAATTCATATGGAATTGCAAGAGGCCTCAGATACCCAATAAAAGAACTAAATTGGAAGACTTACACGTCCCAACTTCAAAAATTACTACAAAACTATAGTAATCAAGACAGTATGGTACTGGCTTAAGGCTAGGTATAGAGACAATGGAACAGAATTGAAAGTCCAAAAATAAACCCCTACTTTTATGGTGAACTGGATTCAACAAGGGTGCCAAAGTCACTCACTGGAGGAGAGATCAGCTCATCAGCAAATGGTGCTCAGACAACTGGACCTCCATTTGCAAAAGAAGGTATTTGGACTCCTACCTCACACCATATACAAAAAAATTAACCATGTATAAAATTGATCAAAGACCTAAAAGTAAAAGTCGTGAGTTTTGGCCCACAGGAGTAGACGGACAGGGTTGAGGAGCCGGTCTTCCAGTGAAGGTGCTGGAGGCTCCTTGATGCTCTTCCCTGACAGCTGAGCCTAGAGTGCACTCCTTGGGATGATGGCGCCCCTCCTCTCACATCTTGGCTCAGAACTCAGCACTGAAATCCACCAGGAAGGCCAGGGTCAGGAGAGACCTCTGCCTAGTGGGAGTGCAAGGACAGAGGCCTCCTCGGGCTGTGTAGGCCCTGCCTGGAGGGGACACCAGAACCATAGGGCACAGGCCTCCCCTACACATGTGCGTGTGAGGCAGCGGTTGGATCAGTGTGGAGAGAGGGTGGAGGAGGTGCCCACAAGTTACCAAGGTTTGCAGTGAGTTCCTGTCATTCTACATTCAGGTACATAGCTCCCAGGACAGCCAGCCCCTCCCCATAGGCCTACACACCAGGCCTTCAGGCCACACCCAGGCTGGTGGCCGCAGACCACTTGGGTCCGTTTCCAGGGCTCTGATGGGATAGAAGAGACTCAGCCCCATGAGGGTGTGGGTGCCCCTCATCTCTCCACAGCAAGGAGGGGCCAGAGGAAGCCCCATGCTAGCATCAGGGGACAAAGATTCCAGCTCAGGCCCGTCCATGGCTGTGTGACTCGGCATGGGTTAAGCTCTCTCAAGGCCTCAGTTTCTCCCTCTGCAGAGTGTGGGATGGGGGTGACCTCACCAGATGGCCCCACATGCTTTAGCACAGAGATAATCCCTTTCCTCGTGACCCACAGGCCAGCCAAGCAGCTCTACTGAGTGTGGGACTCTGTCCAAGCTCTGAGTCAGCCCTAGGGCCGGTCTTGGCAGCCCTGTGCTGGCTGGCCAGGGTTGGCTGTGGATCCAAGGAAAGGGATTTGGAATTCAGGGATTTATGCTTTAAATTTCACGTTTTCTTTTTCCCAATAGAGTTTCCTGCTCTCAGTCTCTGACACGATGGTAAAGCCCTTTGCTATAGCTAAACTCAGTTGCCATTTTCGGATTGGCATTAGGGTGAGAAGGCTCAGTGCTCACAGAGAAGCCTCTTCCCAGCAGCACCCCTGGGCTGGAAAGGGCAGTGGGAGCAGCACGGAGCAGCAGAGGGTGGCTCAGGCTAAGCTGGAGCTGCCTGGGGCAAACAAAGAGGCACCTGCCTCCTTGTTTCTTAGCCTCTTAACACAGAAGCTCGCAGCCTGGATTCTAGGAAGGCTCGGGGGGTACAGCCATCCTGCTGGAAGCCTTTGCTCCTTTAGCCCAGAGAGCAGTTGCCCCGGCCCCACATACACCCCAGGGAGATGCCACCAGCCAAGGGGAGGCTTGCTGAGGCCACGGCCCAGCCTCAAGCCCTCACATCAGGCTGTTCCAGCAGCCAGGGGCCCTCAGAGGCAGGGCCGAGTGGAAGGAGGTGCCAGGGAGGGGGCAGAGCTCAATGTCCACTGCAGCGGCTGCTGGGGTCCCTTCTCTGCTCCCACCTCATCTGGCACAGGGTGGGGCATGGGATGGAGACACCTGAGTACCCACCAGGCCCACACACATAATGCGGACATGCATGCATGCTACACACACATGTGCACACACCTGTATATGTACACATGACCCTGACACAGCTGCACCATGCCAGACACACGCCTCACACATGGGTGCACACACAGCACACATGCTCACACACCATGCACATGCCTGCATCTGAGGCTGACCCTGCCTTTGATCTGGAGGATGCTAATGGACCCTGCAGAGAGAGAGTGGATGTCACTGAAGAGACTCAGTGGGCACTGGAGGGTGCAACGTCCCCTGTCCCAGTCTCCGCCCAGGTCCATCCTGTCCCCTGCCCCACACACCCCTCATCACTGGGTGTCCCTGTCGCCGGGTATCTGTCCTGGGGGAGTCCAGCAGGCCAGGCCTGGCCTCTCTCCAGAGCGCCCCCAGTCTCAGTGGGCCCCACCCTGGGGCTGGGGAGGAGGAGTGTGGGGGAGCTGGGTGGGGACTGAGTCCTTTCTCCAGGAGGGGAGTTTGTGTGTCCCTACAGCCCTGTGTCACCAGAACCCCTCCCCAGCAACAGGGGTCACTCCCACAGGACCTGCCACTGACCATGGGACAAGAACGTGGGGGGCATGGGAAGGATGTGGGGGGGCATGGGAAGGACATGGGGGGCGTGGGAAGGACGTGGGGGCTGGCATGGGAAGGATGCGGGGGGCATAGGCAGGACATGGGCGGCATGGGAAGGACGTGGAGGGGGTGTGGGAAGGATGTGGGGGGTGGCGTGGGAAGGACGTGGGGGAGCAGCGTGGGAAGGACGTGGGGGATGGTGTGGGAAGGATGTGGGGGGTGGCGTGGGAAGGACGTGGGGGGCAGTGTGGGAAGGACGTGGGGGATGGTGTGGGAAGGATGTGGGGGGTGTGGGAAGGACGTGGGGGATGGTGTGAGAAGAATGTTGGGGGTGTGGGAAGGATGTGCGGGTGGCGTGGAAAGGACATGGGGGGGCTGTGGGAATAACATGGGGGTGGCGTGGGCCCTGCTCTGTCCCTCTTCTTTGGACGAGGCTGCCAGTGTGTGGAACCCAGGGGGATGCCCCGTGGCCCAGCAGCTGCTCCCACCTTCCCGGCAGCCACAAGCTTTGAAGGGGGCCTTGCCAGAGGCCACACTGGACGTCTCCGGGGAGCTGCAGCCAGACTTTGGGCACAGCAGGCAGTGCCCATGGGGAGAGAGACACCCTCCAGCTGGCCTCCCTCCACCCCAGCCCCACGACGGCAAATGGGCTCCTCCAAGGGTCTTTAGCGGCCCAGTCAGGGTGGCAGGAAAAAGGACCAATAGGGCTCGACCAGCAGGTCCCGATAGAGGGACCACTTCAGAGGCGGTTCAAGGAGCCGAGCCCCAGGGTGGGAGGCCTGGGACCAGCCCCCGGGGGAGAGCGACGGCCCCAGGCCTGGAGGGCCGGATGGAGCAGCTGGCAGTGCCCTGCAGGGGGAGTGGGAAGAAACGGGCAAGCCGGGCCCTGGTAGCGCAGGCTGCAGGCAGGGCTGTGTGGGACAGGGCGGCTTGCCCAGCTTAGCTTCTTCCTGGCCCGGGTGGGCTCCGTCCTCTTCTCTGGGCCAGCTGCGCCGGAGGCCCCGGGAAGAGCCCCCCTGCTCTGGCCCTCAGGACCTGCTCCCCAGCCCGGAAAGTCTGAGCTGGCCCCGCTGCCGGGACACCCTCCCCAGCCTTGCTGGTGGCCTAGTTTCTGCCGGGCGCAGGGGGAATGTGGGTCAACGTTTGCAAGTCTGGCCCGGGGCCAGAGTCAGTGGAAGGAAAAACACTCAGCGGGGGCTGCCTGGCAGAGCCCTCACCCCACAGCGGGCGGTTCCAACTCCACAGCCGGCGGCTCCACCCCACAGCCAGTGGCCTCACCCCACAGCCGGCGGCCCCACCCCACAGCCGGCGGCCCCACCCCACAGCCGGCGGCCCCACCCCACAGCCGGCGGCCCCACCCCACAGCTGGCGGCTCAGGGCTCAGGACCACAGGGAGGGTGCCCCAGGCAGCACCTCTTGCTGGGCTCTGCCCCCACCGCCGTCCTCTGGAGATGGCCCAAGGCTGGTGACCGTGACTCAGTGTCCCACTCCCGCATCTCCTGCGGTCCCAGGGCAGGCCCCGCTGGTGTGTGGCTGGCCTCGCAGGAACCACTTCACTCTCCCCCATCCACTACTCCCGCAGGCCACAGGACCGGCCCCCTGGCCCCTCGGTGGGCGCACCAGCTTGGTGGCCCTGGAGGCCCCCTGCCCCTCAGAGGTCCCTCAGAAGCCGGCCAGCTTCCAGCACCCTCCCCGAGTCCTCAGCCCCTTGGAGGCTGCCATGGCACCTGAACCCCCCGCCTCTCCAGGCACAGCTCCAGAGGTTGGGCAGGTGGGGGCTGCATCCTGGGCTCCACATGTGGGTAGGCGCTGCCGCAGCCCCTCCCGAGTAGCCCTCCGCAAGCAGGGCTGGAGGGTGGGCTCCGTGCAAAATCGCCATCACAGCCCCAGGGCCATCAGCAGGCAGAGGCGCAAAGCCTGGTCGTGGCCCGCAGCCCTGGGACGCTCCCGCCCCAGGACCCCCCACCCCCAGAGACCCCCGGCCCCCAGGATGCCCACACCTCAGCCTCCCAAGTAGTTGGGACTACAGGTGTGCGTTACCACACCCAGCTAATTTTTTTTATTTTTGTAGAGCAGTCTCGCTGTGTTGCCCAGGCTGGTTTCAAACTCCTGGCTTCGAGCCATCCTCTTGCTCGGCCTCCCATGGTGCTGGGATTGCAGGCGTGAGCCCCACACCTGGCCACGCGCCTTGTTGAGTTGGTGACTTCACCTTTGCTGTGGGGAGCTGGGTTGGGGTCCTGTGGCTTACGTGAGAATAGAAGATCATGAGGTAGTTCCTGGCACCCTCCCCTCAAGGAGGCTGACACAGGCCAGGACCGCCCCCTCTGGCTGCCCCATTGCCGCCCCCTGACAGGCCCTCTGCCTCTCCCCTGTGAACCACAAAGCACATCGACGGGGTGCCTAGTGCCCCGCCTCAGTCAGGGCTCATGGGGGAGGCCCTTCTTTAACGTCTCTTACTGGGCACACCAAGAGGCCATGTGTTCTAGGGTCAGAGAGACCAGGAGAAATCCCAGCTGCTTCACTCACGGCTGTGCATCTTCAAGAAGGTGACTGTGCCTCTCTGAGCCTCAGCCTTCTCTGTCTGACAGCACAGGGGTCTGCAAGTCTTTAGAGGTCGTGTAAGCTCCATGGGAACCTCTCATCTATGCCGTGGAAGCAGCTGCGGGGAGTGCACGTGAGCTCTGTGGCCTCATGCCGACCAAGACCCTGGGGGTCACACCAGGCAGCGCTGAGAAGCAAAGCACAGGCCGCCACGGTGACCAGGGTTACTCCCAAGACGCAGAGCAGAGGCCGCTGCGGTGAGCAGGGTTGCTGCCTGCCTGCCACACACCCCACTTGGGCCTCTGGCTGTCTCCTCTCCTGCAGAAACCCCATGGGCAGGTGTGCAGCCAGCATGGAGGGAAGACGTGTGTGCCAGCAGAGAGAGCACGAGGCCTGGAGTTCTCATCTGTGCCACCAGAAGCAGGGGACAGTGAAACGTCATCCAGGATCACCAGGGAGACGGCTCCATCCCAGGCATCACGAACTAGCCCAGAAATGTCACCGGTAAGCGTGACAGCAGACACTAGAAGGTATGTCATCCATACTTATTATCCAGAGAAGGTACTGGAAGGAAGTCAGTCACTGCCCCTGAGTCAGAGCAGATGCCCCTGACATCAAGGTGAGGCCAAGGGGAGAGGAAGCGGGGCTGAGTAGGGCCGGTGGTGTCAGCATGTCTGGGTGGGCATGTGGCGGGGACGATGACTGAGATCGAAAACATAAACCTCCACGGGCCAAACATGGGAGCTAAACTCGGAAAGCCAACTGCAAGGGGACGCGATGAGGGGACTTGAGGGTCACAGGAGCTCCCTCCGTGTGTCTCTCTCCGTAATTAGGTCTAGTGGCAACAGAAAAATGCAGACAGATCAATATGGATGGTCATGCTCACGTTCCTCATGGGAAACGGCGCTTCTGAACGTTCCTCACAGGAAACAGAGCTTCCAAACGTTCCGACTTCCGATAAGTCCATGTCTGTTGTGTATTGGCTGCAAAGAAAACCTCCAGGAACTAAAAAGTAGAATAATTTAAATGATCCTATTATCCAAAATATCGTAAAATAAGTAACGGAAATTGCCACCTCTTCCCCCAAAAACTTAGAAACCAACACACTCCAGGTAGCCCTTGGGTAAATCAGGATATTAAATCTGAACGTGCGCTCTCTGAAAAGCCGAGATACCATAAATATCGATCCAGCGCCGAGGACTCAGCTAATGCAGCGCCCAGAACCCCCAGCACAGCTGTTGTTTTTTAGAGGAAAAAATAAACAAGAGGGACTTTGCGCCACCCTATGAAACTAGAATGAGAACAATAAAGTGCATTTTAAAAAGTATGAGAATTATGAAGATAAAGCCAGAAATTAATGAAGTAGAAAACAAATAAGTAAAAAGGAGAAATGATTGTTTTTCTGAAAGAAATAAAACAAAATCCCTTTGGCCAGCCCAAAAGCTGCATCAAGAAATGACTGCCTAGGCTGGGCATGGTGGCTCACGCCTGTAATGCCCACACTTTGGGTGGCTGAGGTGGGCAGATCGCTTGAGGCCTGGAGTTTGAGACCATCCTGGCCAATAGGGTGAAACCCTGTCTTTGCAAAACTACACAAATCAGCCGGGCATGTTGGTGCGCACCTGTAGTCCCAGCCACTCGGGAGGCTAAGGCAGAACAACTGCTTGAATCCAGGAGGTGGAGGCTGCAGTGAACTGAGATCGTGCCACTGCACTCCAGCCTGGGTGATAAAGTGAGACTCTGTTTCAAAAAAAAAAAACTAAAACTAAATAAATAAATGACTATCTCTATTTAGAATTTTTGTGCATTGAAATAAAAAAACCCACACATGATTAGGAAGAAGGAGACCCCAGTACGGAAGAGGCTGGAGGAATGATGAGACAGCCCGCTCAGCCGGGGCAGCTGCTTCGAAACCTGCAGCAGCCATGTTGTCGTGGGTGTAAAGTCCAGAATGACTCTGTATGAGCAGCACCACGCAGAGATGAGCACGAGGCACTGGAGAGGGCGAGAGCTGAGCCAGGAAAGGAGGCACCAGGAGCAGATGTCCGCAGCTGACGATGACTTCACCTTCCATGGAAAGAAAGTCATCCCAGGGTTACTTTAACCTTCCCAAGACATGAAAGGATGGAAAACTCTGTAATTCGTCTCATGAAACCAGGATAACTTAATTCAAAAACCTGATGTGGAACAAAAAGAGAAAATACCATAGACAAATATCACTTTGGGAAGATGCAAAAAAATCTAAGTAAGAGAACAGCAAATAGGACTCAACGCAGCGTCAGCAGATTCTACACAAGAGAACAGCAAATAGGACCCAATGCAGCGTCGGCGGATTCTACACAAGAGAACAGCAAATAGGACCCAACGCAGCGTCGGCAGCATGGTGTTATGGCCAAGCAGATGAAGGCCAGGCTTACGAGGGCAGCCCAGCGATCAGAGACGTCATTTCATTAGCCAATTAGCACAGAAAATTCAGAGAACCCCATCGACAGGTACTGAAAAGAAAATTGAGCAAATTCAGCAATCGTTATGAATAAAAGCACTATTTCTAGTAAAATAGAAAAAAGCGCAAAAGTCTCTGTCCACGATAGTGGCCAACATCGTTATATGTGGAAAACACAAATGTCACAAATCCAGGGTCGACTCGTGGGGCCTGCTGCTGTCATAATTGTCCAGCGTTTTCTCGAAGGTTCTGGCAAACTTAATAAAAAAACAAATAAATGGCACAAACATCAGAAAAAATAAGACAATTTATTTTGTTGATGACATGATTGTAAACCTAGCTATGCCTCTGCCCCCTCATTTAAAAATTTAAAATCAGGCCAGGTGCAGTGGCTCACGCCTGTAATCCCAGCACTTTAGGAGGCCAAGGTGGGCGGATCACCTGAGGTCGGGAGTTTGAGACAAGCCTGACCAACATAGTGAAACCCTGTCTCTACTAAAAACAAAATTAGCCGGGCGTGGTGGTGCATGCCTGTAATCCCAGCTACTCGGGGGTCTGAGGCACGAGAATCGCTTGAACCCATGGGCGGAGGTTGCAGCAAGCCGAAATCACACCTCTACACTCCAGCCTAGGCCAGAAGAGTGAAACTCCATCTCAAAAAATCTTAAAATTAAAAATCAGTAAAAAATTTAATACAAGATAAATATACAAAAATTAGTAACTTCCCACTCCTCTAGCAATAATCACCTGGAAATTAAAAACAAGGGAGTCAAAATATTCCCTTTGGCAACTGAGTAGTTGGGGTGAAGGTTAGGATGCTGTACGGAGCAGCTCCGGCCATGGGGAGCTCCATGGAGGCGTCATTTCTCTCCCACATGGTGGCCGAGAATAGCTGGGTGTGCTGCTCTGTCGCCACACGTGGGGTCCCCCCCATCACGCCTCTCCTCTAGCCTTCCAGGCATGTTTCCTGGCTGCGGGGTTCCACTGGGTGCATAAATGCCCACGTCCAGCTGGCAGGAGGGGCCGGGGCCGGGGCAGGAGAGGAGAGACCACATTTTCCAAGACCACATGTGAGACATGGCCGGTGTTGCCACGTGCATTCCGTGGTTAGCCCTTGGTCAGGGCCTGGCCTGGCTGGAACGTGGTCTCGGCGCAGCAGAGACAGGGCAACGTCATCGCAGGAGAAGGGGCCGGAGCTGGCAGGAACGGCGTCTCCAGGTGACAAAAGCCTCCAACAATTTGGCGAGAAAGCTGGGGGTGGGCATGAGACGACGCAGGGCCCCCACCACTCAAGCAAGGAGAGCGGGGAGCAGAGCCATGGAGAAGACCCAGTCCGGAGCCGCTCCCGCCAGCCTGAAGCCCAGCCTCCAGGTTCCATGAATCACCTCCAGTTATTCCAGGAGAAACGGCGCACGGCCTAGGAAAGAAAGAACAGGCAGCTTGGACCCAGGCTCCAATCCCGGCTGCTAGTTACCAGACAGGGGCAGCCACATCGCGTCTGTGTGCCTCAGTTTCTACACCTGCGGCTGGGGTGATGGTTGTGCCCGCCCGGTGGGGCTGCTGTGAGTTAAGGGGTGAGAAACGCTTCCCTGTCCACTGTCTCCAACACGTTCTTCCTGGGGCACCCCTCACTCAACACCCCCAGAGACCGGGCAGGCTCCACGGACAGTCGAGAAGGCGTCCAGCCTGCAGAACGGAGTCCAGGACCCAGAGAAGCTTCAGGGGTGAGCAGGGTGGGTCGGGCCTGGGGAGTAAATGACAGGGGGAGCAAGTGGAGGGAGGAGGGGGCTTCAGGACAGGAGGTGCAGACTGAGCGAGGATGGCTGAGCTGCCCTGGTGTCAGAGCAGGGGAGGCTCAGCGGGGGTGGGGGCGGGCTCAGCCTCTGCGCTTCTGCCCCCAGGATGTTATGGATCTGGAGGGGAACGCGTAAACCATGAGCTCACCCCACGGGAACGTGGTTTCCTCTGGCTGCCCCCACAACAGCTGTTCCCCATCAGCACCAGCCCCATCTCCCTAGCAGGAAGCTGGGCAGCCACTGCAGGCCAGGTGTGGACGCCCCTCGCAACCCTCCCATCTGCGTGGACATCGTTGGATGGGGTGGTAAGGGGGAGGGGAGCAGCAAGGAGAGGGTGGGTGCAGCCCCCCACACTTCTGGTCCCCTCTGGTCCCTGCCTTTGCTGTGGCCATGTGGAGGAAGCCCAGCTCCCGGAGGTGGGGCCAAGCCTGCAGGGTCCTCAGTGCCACCAACCAGGCCTGACCCTGACCGCTGACTGAGCACCACATGGTGCCTCTGCCCTGGATGTGGGCACCCTCGTGCCCTCCTGGCTCTGCTGCAGCAGACCTGTACGCCAGGGTCTTCTAGACGGTTCTGGCCCCTCCCATGTGGACTGTTCCCACCGTACCTGGTCCAGGCTGGGGCTTCCTGGACCTTCCCCCTCCCACTCTGACGAGGTTGGCCTGGGGGCCCACGGATGCACCCTGCCCACGTGGCCCTCTGTGGTCACCCACAGCCAGCGGGACCCAGATTCCCTGCAGGCCAAATGCAGGTGCCCCAGTTCCTCCAGCCCCTCCCCCCGCAGTCTGTGGCCAGTGACAAAGAGGGGGTGGGTCTGGCCCCGTGCCATGCTGGGGCCCCATGCCCACCCTACCCACCCTGAGTGTCCCGGCTGTGAGTCCCCAGCCCAATGGCTTCAGGCACTGCCAAACCCCTTGCTCGCTTCCCTGAAGAGGGTGTGGGTTTCTCCAGGCCAGGCCTGTGGTCAGCAACGCAGGCAGGTGTTTGTGACCAGGGCGTCTGTGCTATCAGGAACAGCCCCCAAACCACGCGGGGAGGGAGGAGGCCCTGAGAGAGAAGATGCCGTTACACGCATGTGACCACAGAGAAGGCTGCCTTCATCCTGTCTGCACCCCGGGAGTGCCTGCCACACTGAAGACCCAGCACAGATTCCGGTTTTCTGATGCTGCCTTTTTTTTTTCGAGACAGAGTCTCACTCTGTCACTCAGGCTAGAGTGCAGTGGCGCGATCTCGGCTCACTGCAAGCTCCGCCTCCTGGGTTCACACCATTCTCCTGCCTCAGCCTCCTGAGTAGGTGGGATTACAGGCGCCCGCCACCACGCCTGGCTAATTTTTTTGTATTTTTAGTAGAGACGGGGTTTCACCACGTTGGCCAGGCTGGTCTTGAACTCCTGACCTCAGGTGATCTGCCCACCTCGGCCTCCCAAAGTGCTGGGATTACAGGCGTGAGCCACCGCGCCTGGCCGGTGCTGCCTTCTTGGGGCATGGCCTCCACAGTGCTTCACCTGGCTCCTGCAAAACAGCTTCATTGAGATTAAATTCACATGCACACGAGTCACCCTTTACAGTGTACAATTCAGTGGTTTTTAGTATATTCACGAAGTTGTGCAACCATCCCCACTCATCTCATTCCGGAACACGTTTATCATCCGCAGAAGACGTCCTGTGCCTGTTGGCAGCCGCTCCCTGCCACGGTTCGAGCGCGGCCACAACAGAACGTCAGACAGCAGTTTATCAACAGAGACTTCCTGCCTCCCAGTCTGGAGGCCAAGGTCGGGTTCTCCTCTTCCGCGATGGCCCCTTGCACGTCGTGTCCTCACCGGCTGGAGGGTGGGCCTGCCCCACAAGCCCTTTTCATAGTGGCTTTAGTCACGAGGGCTCTGCCTCGTCAGTGGATCAAACACCTCCCATCAGGCCCCACCTCCCGGCACTGCACAGGGTCTAAGTTTCAGCCTGAGCTTTAGAGGATTGAAACGTTCCAACCACAGCACTGCACGCCGGGCCCAGTACTCACCGCTCTCACATACAAAATCGTATGAGTCAGCGTTCTCTAGAGGGACAGGACTCATAGGATACATGAACAGGGGATGATCTTGGACTCCCTGCCCACCTTCCAGACACACGGGGGCAGGGCTGGGCCCCCACGGCTTTGCTGGGCTCAGCCCACTCAGCACTCATGGGTCAGAGTCTCCTGCCTGTCGCTCTCCCAGGCTGTGCTTGCTCGCTGGTGGCCCTGCAGTCCTGGGGTCTCGGAGGCAGCCCCCGCCCCCACGATGAGCCTCTGCCTGGGCCCCAAGGCTGTCAGCAACATGCTTTGAAATCTGGGTGGAGGCCACCGTCGCCTGCAGGGTCAGCGCCTCGTGGACGCTGCGTGGCCGCCGCCAAGGCCCACCGCATGTGCCTTCAGGAGCAACGGTTGCAGCTGCGCCTGTGCCTGCCTGAGCCATGGCTGGGGCGGCCAAGGAGGGCTGGGCCAGGATCGGGGGAGACCCAGGCAGGCAGTGAGTTCTGCGGTCCCAAAGGTGCCCCAGGAGCGCATCCCTTGCCATGATTCTGTCCCCAGGGCCCTCATAAAAGGGCTGGAAGGAACTAGCTTGGCTGTTTTTCCTCTGAGTTCTGCCATGTGAGGCTTGATACGCCATTGGAGCTGCTCTCAGCAGACCCCAGCCTGCCAGCGCCTGGATCTTGGACTCCCCAGCTTGAGAACTACAGGAAGTAAATTTCTGTTGCTTATAGATTACCCAGTCTGAGGCAGTGGGGATGGACTAAGACCCTTCCCGTTTTCCCCCAGCTGTGCCCTTGCCCCCAGCCCCAGGCAGCCAGGAGTCTACTCTGTGTCACCGTGGACCCGCCTATTCCAGACATTTGACATAAATGGTCTCCTGTGATGCGTGGCCGTCTGTGTCTGACCTCCTTCACTTGGCAAATGTTTGCGGGGTTCATCCACTTTGCAGCATGGGCCAGAGCTTCATTCCTTTTTACGGGTGAAGAATAGTGTGGGGCCAGGCCACGAGCCCATCTGTCCCTCAGCCAATGGACATGTAGGCTGTGCCCACCTTTGGGCTATTGTGAATAATGCTACTAGGAACATTTGTGGATAAGCTTTTGTGTGGACACGTTTCTGATTCTCGGGGACATGTACCCAGGAGTGGGATTGCTGGGTCACATGGAATTCGGCTTCACACTTTGAAGAACGCAACAGCCACATGTGAGGTTCCCACGTCTCCGCCCTGACACCTGTGATGCTTTCGGTTCCAGCCATCCCAGTGGGTGTGAGGTGCGGTCTCGTATGGTTTTTATTTGCATTTTCCTGGTGGCTAATGCTGTTAAGCAGCTTGTCATGAGCTTGTTGGCTGGTCGCATACATTATTTGATAAAAATATCTATTCAAATTCTTTTGCCTTTTTTTTTTTTTTTTTTTTTTTTAGTTAGAGTCTCGCTCTGTCGCCCAGGCTGGAGTGCAGTGGCACGATCTCAGCTCACTGCAACCTCTGCCTCCCAGGTTCAAGCAGTTCTCTTGCCTCTGCCTCCTGAGTAGCTGGGATTACAGGTGTGCACTACCATGCCCAGCTAATTTTTGTATTTTTAGTAGAGATGTGGTTTCACCATGTTGGCCAGGCTGGTCTCAAACTCCTGACCTCAAATGATCCACCCAGCTTGGCCTCCCAAAGTGCTGGGATTACAGGCGTGAGCCACTGCGCCCAGCCTCCTTTGCCCGTTTTTAAACTCAGTTGTTTATCTTTGTATTGCTGAGCTGTAAGAGTTCTTTAGCACATTGGTTTTTCACTGCCTCACCCTGGAGCCGATACACATCCTTTCTGCTCAGTCATTAGCCAGAAATGCAGAGAAATGCTACTGTGTGACCCCATGACCTCAGCCTGATGTGCAGGGGTCCCCAGAATATTAGACGGGCACTGACTGCAGGATACAGACCCAGGAGGGTGGCTTTGCGCTGTTGATCTGACCACAGCCCCTCATTGATTCAAAACGTCCCCTTTAGCGTGTCTGTAATGCCTGTGTGTTCACCGTTCATCTTGTTACTGTGACCAGCCCACGCACCAGCTCCACACAGGGCTGACCAGGTGCAGCCTCCGGTGTGTGTTAAAACCTGGTGGCCACGGTTCCCTTGTTTATCTTTTGTCCCAGAATTTACTTAGTTTTCTTACTTACTTTTCCACGTTAACTTCACAATCAATCTGATTCCAGGGTTCTCTGGTGTTTTAATTGGCCCCGCTGTGGCAGCCGGCCAGCACGGCGGACGGCGCCTCGTGACGCCCAGGACAGACTGGGATTGTTGCTGGTCTCTGGTACTCAGTCAGGCCTCAGACCCTCTATAACAGGTATAGATCTGCCCGCTGTTTGCTCCTAGAAACTTACAATTTTTGTTGCTATTGGGAATGGTGCCTTCTCTTTCTTCATTGTCTCTCCTAACTGGAAGTGCTTGAATTTGAAAGATGCTGATTCCTGACTCTGAATTTTGTGCACAGCCACCCTCCTAAACTCACCTCTGTCTTCAAATCAATTTTCCGAGTCTATGAGGAGTCGCAGCGGGCTGTGCTCTGGCGCAGAGCCTCTCTCCAGCCGTGTGTGCATGCAGCTCTTCCTGGGCTCTTGGCTGTGAGGCCTGGCCTGTCCCTGTGGCTGAAGCGGAAGACCCAGCTGTCCCCTCCCTGTGCCCTCGCCACACCCTCCCTGTAACGCTGCCCAGACTGTGCACAGGGCAGGTTCCTGGGGGCACACGGAGAGGAACTGGCTGTGGGTGGAGACAGCACCCGGCTGAGGTCCTGGGGAAGAGGCCATGCCCGGAGCTCCTGGACACAGGAGGTGGCGCTGGCTGAGGCCCGATGCCTGCACTGGGCATGGGGGAGGCACCTTCAAGCTGGGGCCTCCTCGGAGCAGCTGCATCCAGGGGCAAACCCTGCTTCCGTGTCCACATCTTCACGAGAACTGCAGCTGGCACCCGTGAGCTGTGGGCTTTGTCCAGGGAGAGCCATGCCCAGCACCTGGGGGACCCTGCAGAGGTGCTAAGATTCAGGGTTAAAAACGAGGATCCTGGCCTCCCGCCACCCTGTCCCCAGAGGCCCCATCGGAGCCACCTGGCCTTCCCTGCTGCCCGCCCAAGCATCCGAGGCTTTTGCCAGCAGTGCCTGTGGCAGCCTTGGGGAGGGTGGGGGCCCAGGGAGGGGCATCATTTGGTGTTGATCAGGGGAGATGATGGCGTCTCCACGGCCCCAGGGCCTCCAGGCCCGCCCAGGCTCCCTCACTCAGATGCCCCACCCACAAACACCTGCCCAGGCCCCACCAGGGGCCCCTCTCACCCCTGAAGCTGTGCAGGCCCTCGGCCGACTAACTGGGACCCACAGCTTGGATGGGCAGGAAGGTCCAGGAGGGGCCCCTGAGACCTCCTCGCTTGGGCCTGGGGGTTGGGGCCGCAGGAAGCCACGCTCCGCCCCTGATGCCCACCCCTAGCTCCCCTGGCTGCCTCCTGGCCTCTGTCTCCCTCCAGGCCCCCCACCCTGACCAAGGAGCGGGGGGTAGGGGGCGGAGCTTTTGGGAGGCCACGCCCAGTGTTGTGGGGGCGGAGCTTTTGGGAGGAGGCCATGCCCAGTGTTGTGGGGGGCGGAGCTTTTGGGAGGAGGCCACGCCCAGCATTGGGTTTGCATTTCCAGGGTGGGCTTCTCCTGCCTGGTCTCCTCCCCTGGCACTGGGCTGGGGGCTGTCAGGGTGACCCTGCCCTACCCAAGGCTGACCTGGGGCCATGAACAGGAGGATGCCCCCCTCCCTGCTCCTCATGAGTCCCTGTGTGCCCTGACGGGAGCCAGCGGGCAGCAGCCGGACCCCAGCAGCCTCTCAGGGCACTCAGGACTGGAGAGGGCCCTGCCCAGGGTCTGGGGGTGCCACTCACCCACCCGGCCGCAGCCCCGAGCTCCCCTGGGCTGACCGTGGGCCTAGGCCAAGCTGAAGGGGCTGGTGGTTGTCAGCCCTTGGTCTGGCCCCACCACTGCTCTGCCAGGGCAGGGGGAGGCCGGCAGCCCAGGTTGTGGGGCCAGAGGGCCACGCTGTGACAGACGAGAAGAGGGAGTGACCTGGAGGGCCCAGGGCAGGGACCAACAGCAAATGCCTCCCTAGGTGGTCTCTCCAGGACAGAGGTGTCCCCTGTGGGAGGGCTGGGGCTCCCAGCAAGAGCAGCAGCTCCTCAGGGCACGGGGACCCAGCGGGCTGAGTGGGGCTCTTAGAATAGAAGGAGCCTCCCCAGGCTCAGCTCTGCAGGCAGAGAGGGGAGGCAGGGCCTGAGGTTCCTGGTGGGGAGGCGGCCTTGCCCTGCGAGGTCTCCCTCAGGGGGCAGAAGAGCTGGGGCTCCCTGCCAGCAGCAGAGAACAAACCCTAGTCCAAGGCGAACCCCAGGTGTGGGGTAGGTGTAAAAGCAGATGGCTTTGACCACAAGTGCACAGGTGAGGGGCAGACAGGCGTGAGCAGGTGTGAGCACTTGAGGGGACAGGTGGGAGACACATAGAGGGTGGGAGGAGATAGGGACAGGAGAAGAGGTGGGGGGGCAGGTGTGGGGCAGGTGTGGGGCAATTGGAGGTGGGTGGGGGTGGATGGTGTCAGTTGGGAGTGGATGGGGTTAGGTGTGAGCAGGTGCGGGGCGGGTGGGGAGCAGGGGGAGGGGGCTGGAGTTGGTGTGGGCAGGTGCAGGGCAGTGCCAGGGAGGCACTGTCAGGTGAGTGTGGGGCTGGGCAGAGGCTGATCTGGGACAGCAGGGCTGCTGCTCAGAACCTGCTCTCTGGGCAGGCAGCCGGGCCCTGCCAGGTGTGACTGCCCACTGCACAGAGGGGTGGAGGCTGGAGGCCCAGACACCTGTAGGGGCTGGGAGGGATGTGGGTGAGTCTGGCTCCTCGACACCCTCCGTCCCACTAGTGTCCACAGCCCTGGCCCTGGCTGGCCCCGGCGTCCCCCCAGTGGGCACCCCCAGCTGGAGCCAGCTTGCATCGGGGACCTGGAGAGTGAGCGGCGAGCCCTCCACGGTGGGATCCTACAGATCCTACAGCTACCACTGACCAATGGGGTCAGTAGCTGGTTTAAAAAAGAAAGGGCAGCAGAGAGGCCGCCCGGAAGAGCCGGCGTTTCCATGCGCCACGCTTTACAGATGCGCCAGAGGGTCAGCCTGCCTAACCGTGTGCCGTGCTTACAGATGCACCTAACCTTCTATTGTTCAAGTCGCATGTCCTGCCTGTCAGGGATGTTTTCGGACCCTGCGTGGGAAGCCCTTGGCCACTGTTTGAGGGTCGGGTGAGGGGGCGGCTGAGGCTGTCCAGGGGAGTGGTCAAGGGCTTGAGGAAGCAGAGGTAGACTCACCAGGTGCTGGTGCTCAGAGGAGCTGGGGAACACCCTCGCCCTGGCCGGGCCACCCCGTCCCTCCTGGGGCTTGATGCCAAGGGGAGCGGGTCAGGCCGGGAGAGGCCCGGGGCCAGCCTGGGGAGCAGAGCTGCTCAGCAGGGCAGAGGTCCTCCTCCGGGCGCCGGACTCAGGGCCCAGTGGCCAGATGGTTTTCTTTGCTGCAGGGAGTGCCGGCTGCGGGGGGAGGCCTGGGAGGGCTCGTGCAGCTGCTCTTGGGCTTCTCTGCTGTTGTTTTTTGCTGGGACATCAATCCTGCAAGTCCAGCTGGGCTCTGGCCGAGAGCAGCTAGGGCTGGGGGTGGTGGGTGCTTCCCGGCCTCCACGGGGCAAGTTCTGGGCCCACAGTGGGGAGAGAAGGCAGGATGGGGTGCAGGACCAGCCTGGGGTGGGGCCCCGAAGAGCCTGGCTCCCCGCCCTGTGCCCTGCCTGTCCCAACCCTCCCAACTTCCTGCCGAGGCCCCGGTAGCTGCCTGCAGCCTCCCCTTGCTCCCGTGCCCGGGCGGACGTCTACAGGAGACCAGAGCCTGGGTGTTCATCAGCAGCCACAGGAGAGTTCCCCACCGAGGTGCAGTAGCCTGAGGTGCTGGGGCTGCCGGACCCTCCCCAGCTCCACCCCTCTTGCCTCTGAGCCCTACCCAAGGCCTGGAGAATCACTGCTTCCTCCTGCTCCAAGGGTTCCAGCAGGGCCCTTGGAGGGTGTGCCTGCCGCGTTCTCAGCCCTCCCTGCCAACCTTTCTTGAACGGAGTCTGGCCACAGTGCCAATGCGTCGATGGTCTGTCCCTCTGCTGTCTGAGCTCAGGGGCCGTCCATGCCTCCGCAGCTCGCATACGGCAGCTCTGGTTTTACCCATGAGGGGGAAGCCCAGGACCCGTGCCCTCAATCACATCTCCAGTTCACACACACACTCACACACGCACACGCCGCCTGCCCACCAGGCAGACACCCACACACCTGTGCACGCACGCGCACGCCAAGCCAGCGGGCCCTGCCCCTGCCCTGGAGCCCTCGGTGTCAGAACCAGGCTGCTGTGGCTGTTTCCTCTTTAATTCTCCTGAGTTTTATGAGCCCCAATTCATAGACCTTTGTTGCTGCATATAAATTTGAGGATAAAATTGTTGAATTTGTTCAACATAAGCAGCTGAAATTTTGCCCGGGGTGGTGATGAACGGCTCTAGCACTCGGTAAAATGTATTTAAAGTGCACATATTTTACATTAACAGCCCGCTGCCCGCAAGCACAGCCCATCTCCTCATCTGGTGGCCTCACCGTTCACCATGGTTGGCGGCCCTGGTCACTCCCACGGTCTTTACCAGCCGGGTGCCAGTGGCTGGGACCGGGTTCTGACCGCTATGCCCACTCACCGTGAAACTGGGCGAGCAGACCAGACCATGTGTCGTAAGGACACAGCGGGACACGTCCTGTCACAGGGCACCCGCTGTCTGCGACTTTGTTTCTGCCCCAGGTTGGGCGGGACCGTTGGCAGGCACCACAGGCGCTCCTGTGAGGTCACCTGGCCAGTCCCAGGATTAGCTGCAGGCTTTGGCTGATTTTCTTGGGTCTTGTACACAGATGCTTGTCAGCAAATACCAGCGGCTTATCTCTTCCCTTCCAACATGCAAACCTTATTTCATGTTCTTGTGTTAAGCGTTTTGGCACAACCTCCAGCCTAATACCAGCCTCTAGGGAGATAAACAGAGCTGCCGATTTCACAGGCCAGGAAACCGAGGCTGAGGGCCCCCCACCCACCTCCTGCTACCCCGCACCCCTCCTGGGGCCTTGCTGGGTGGGGTGACTCCTCGGAGGCGGTACCAAGGGGAGGTTCGCTTCGAGGCTCGGAACACTTTTCTGACAGCTTTCTGTCCCTTACATCCCAGACTCAGTTACACTTCAGCGTCCCGGCTCCCTGGCCGCCAGCCTCACACCACGGACAGCCCTTGGAGGCGTTCCATTCCTGCTCCGACCCTTCAACTTGGAAACATGGAAACAATGAAGCCGGCTGAGTGGGAGCCTCCAGGCCTGTGTGTCCAGAGCTAGTTCCCAGTGCCTGGCTGCCTCTCGGGGCGGGACCTGTCTCCAGCTGGAGCTGGGAGGGCGGCCCACCCTGCCAGAGGCCAGCCCCACACTTGGCTGCCGTGGGGGCTGACCAGGGCCCAGTGACCCAGCCCAGGGCTTGCCTGTGGAGAGGCTGGAGCCAGCTGTCAGCACGGAACTCCTGGTCTTCCCACTGCCGCCTCTGCAGCCCCCACCAGAGATATCAGAAAACATCAGCTCCAGCCTGCAGCCCAGACACTTGAAGTCACCTTGGCTGCCCCTCCTCACACCCGTGCCCACGTCAGTGAAACCAGGGCCGGCTCGTTAACCGTGTCCAGAACCCACGCTTCCCACCCCACCCAGGCCACCTCCCTCAGCGGCCCGGGGGGCTCCAAGATGAGGAGCCCGAGACAGGTCGGAGATGGGCTGGGCGGCCTCTGCCACTCACCTGCGGGGGGGCAGGAAGCAGAGGCCTCAGTCATGAGGCGGGGCTGCCCTTGGCGTGGGCCTCGAGACTGGGAGCCACTGCCCATACCCAAGAGACCTCTGTGGGCATGGGGGTGCAGAGCCAGGTAGGAGGGGGCACCCCCACCAAAGGCAGCAGCCCCCCCGGCTTCTGCTTTAGATGGGGCAGGGAGCAAGGGGACGTTGACACTTGGGCTGACACTGCAGGGTCTGGACGCTTGGGGTGGTAGGAGAACCCACCTGCACGCAGGGAAAGGCTTGGGATGGAAACGTCCCGAGGGGACCTGGGTTCCCCAGCACCCGCCGCAGCCCCTCCTCGCACCGCCTGGACCCGCCGCAGTCCCGCCTCATAAATGAGTTGAGACTGCTGATCTGCATGGACCACGCTTCCAAAAGCAGCTCTGAGAAACCAGGAGGCTGGGATTTCGAAGAGGACGCCAGTAAATAGGCTCAGCTGTGGGCCAAGGTGAGGCGGGACCCCTTTTAGCTTTTTTGCCTGTTTCCGTAGGCTGGCTGACCCATGGTCTGGGGAGCGTCCTCAGCCCTGACATCTGCTTTCCCTCCTCCTCCTGTGGCCCACAGTCTTCCCAGGTCGCAGGCCGGCCTGCAGGAGCTATGCCAAGAAGGGAGGGGGCGGGCAGTGGGGCAGGACCTCAGCCAGTCAGACCATCATCCACACAACGGCCTGGCTGGAACACTGCTTCCCTCCCACAGGGGCACTTCGGGCAGGCCGCCTCCAAGCCAAGACCCTACAGTGTCCCACAGACCTAGTGGGCAGAGGGACAGGCCCGGTACACACAGAGAGCACTGCCCAACCTGCCACTGCACTGTCTCTGGGTCTCCCTTAGGCTGCTCACTTCAGAGAGGCTGAGCTGGGCCCTGCAGGTCACCAGAGCCAGGACTGAGGCTCACCCATGTCCTCATGAAAGTCACCAGAACAGATGCTGGGCACGCTGGCTCTTTCCAGGATTTTTATTTCTTTAAAATAATTCATACAAATGGTTACAGTCACAAACATGATTTTAACCAAAATATTGCTAGCCTACCACATCAGCAGGACGGCACTGGTGCAGGCGGGGACGCTGCCACCCTCCACGTCCCCAGGACAGACGTCGATGGGCAGCGGGCACGCTGGGCGCCGCCCAAGCTTTTCCTTTTGGAGCTGCTTCGTGATGCCGTCTTCATTTGGAACAACAGGGGGTTCATGCCAAAATTAGGAAAAACAGCCTTTGTTTTGTTTTTCTAAATTATTCTAAAAATAAGACAAGCAGGTAGAAAAAACAATGCACTGTGTGGCATAAAAAGAAAAACGGGAAGGATTCATTGTCCTGAGAAGTTTGCCAACTGCCTCATTCCGGGGCACGTTCCAACATACAAAAAAAAAAAACAAAAAACCTCAAATTGACTTCCGAACGCTCCTTCAGGTTTTCTTTTTGTTGACAGCTAAGCAAACAGATCCTTTGTATGTTCTAAAAACTGTACACAGACAAGAACGTTCATGGGAGAATAACTACTGACTTCTTCTGCTTAACGAGGAACGCGAAGGACACAGGGCAGAGCGCCCACAGGACGGACGACAAGCGACACAAGGCCCAGCGCTGCCCCTCCCGCCTCCTGACAGCCCGGACCAGTCTCTGCAGTGCCAGGGCCGCCACGCAGGTGCCTCCTCCACACACTCTGGTCCGAGGGTTTCCGGGCCCTCCGCCCAGGCGCCGAGGCTGGAGAGCTCTTCCCGGGCTACAACTGGTCACTGGCGTGGTCTCTATCCGCCTCAGGCTTGACGGTTTGGCCGGGAGAAGGGGCGTGGGGCGGGTGGGCCACAGGGGGCAGGCCGTGGGACAGGGACATGGCGCTGGGGACGATACCTTCCACAGCAGCTGGGATGCCAGTGGGGGCCACGCCCACCACGCCCGGAGGGTACCTGCTGGGAGAGGGTCCATCCGTGAGGCCCACCTGTAGGCGGCCTGGCCGGGCCCCACCTGCCCTCATAGCATCGGCAGCACCGAGGGGGCCACTCCAGGAGGACCAGCAGTCAGGGTGAGGATCCCGGCCTCTGCACGGATGCTCCTGCCTATGGCAGCTACTTCTCAGGGCAGGGGAGGGGAGCCCTGGTGTCTCCAGGCGACTTGAACATGAGGTCTTCGCCTCACCCAAAGCCCCCTCCTCCCACAGGCCCCGTGCCCACAGCAGTCCTGTGTCCACTGAGCCCTGAAGGCCACCCCAGCCCAGGCTCCTTCCAAGAGGCCCTGGTTCTCATGGGCCTTTCAGGTGAGGTGGGCCTTACCACTTCCACCCAGATCCCCCAGGTCAGTCAGTGGAGACGCCGCCCCTCCCACCAGCGGCTGTGCTGGGATCCAGGGGAAGCCTGGGGCCCTCCTGGAGGCTGTTCCGGGCCAGCGGACCTGCTCACCTATAGGCAGCCCCGTTGAGCTCAGGGTGCACGACGGCGGGGTCCATGCTGGCCCAGTGGGTGGCGGCCGTCAGATGGTCCTTGTTGACACAGTTCTTCAGGCTGTCTGGGATCCGGCCTGGGAGATGCAGGAGGAAGGAACAGCTGTGGCTCTGAGGGGGTCCCAGGAGCGTGGCCCACTGGGTTGAAGATGTGGGCAGCAGGGTTCTCGGCAGTGTGCTCCTCCCTCTCAGCCCTGGGGCTCCCAAGGCACGGCAGGGTCCTGTCTCTCAGGGCACCGGCACCCTTGCAGCGTGGGGACCCCCTGCCCAGAGCACGTGCCCAGCTTGCTGAGGGACCTGTCTGCTCAGCCCAGCAACTTCCCAGCAGGTCCTGTGTGTAAGACACGACACCAGGGCTCAACCTGACTTTAGCCTTAGAGGTCCCTGCTGGGGGTGCAATGAGAGCACCATGGGTCCCGAGCTGGCAGAACATGGGCCTGGCTGCCAGGCGGGCACAAGCCCACGAGTGACTGGGGCTGGCAGGAAGGGTGCACCAGGCCTGACCGAGCAGCCCCCACGCCCACCTGTGATGGCTCTGCGGATCTCCCGTGCCGCCTCCTCTCGCATCTCGATGGACGCTTGCTCGCTGTACCATGCAGCATGGGGGGTGCAGATGAGGTTGGGTGCATCCTTCAGGGGGCCCTGGCTAAAGCTGGAAACAGCACAGGCATGGTCAGTGCAGCCCGAGTCCTGTGGCTGGGTACGGGGGGAGGTGGCTGGGCACTGGAACCCCCTATGGGGGGCCCTGCCTGGGAACCACAGACCCCACGGCCCTGCTCCGCTCGGCAGGCTGGCTGAGCACAAGAGCACAGCCCCGGGACCATCAGACACACCAGGGGCTCCTCACAGCGGCAGGTGTGGGAGCCCAAGGGATTTAATCTCCAAGCCCCTCGTGGGAGGAGCCCTGATGGGGGCACATGCTGGCCTGGCCCCTCCCAGCCGAAGGGTCTGTAGCCCCAGGAGCTGCAGGCTGATACTGCCCCTGCGGGGGTGTCTCCTCCTGCGGCTGAACATCCAACCCAGGGCTGCCTGGGGTCCCAAGGCACTGTAGGGATTGCAGGTCTGGACGGGACACCATGACTCCATGGCCAGGGCCCATGGGGACCACTCACGGACACTGGGGCCTCACTCTCTCCTGGCTGGTCAGGAGCCCTGTCCAAAGGGGGGCTCAGGAGGACGAGCAGCCCCTCACAGGACCGAGGTGAGGCAGGCCGAGAGCCCGTGGCTCCATCCTCACCCCGAAGCGGGTGGCAAACTCCCCCAGTGCTGGCCAGCAAGAGGCCTGAGTACAGGCAAGGGTCCGGACTGGCAGAGGCACCGTCTGGAGGTCAAGGCCGGCAGGACAGTGGGCAGGGAAGAGCAGGGAGGCGGCACTGGCCATGGGGGCACCTGAAGGGTTCTGACTCGTGCACGTCCAGGGCCGCGCCGCGGATCCGGCCCTCCTTCAGGGCCTGGGCCAGAGCCTTCTCGTCCACCAGGCCACCCCGGGCCGTGTTCACCAGGAAGGCCCCTTGTCTCATCTGGAAGACATAAGGACAGGCCAGGCCCAGTCAGGGATCTGCGCGGCGCAGGCAGCCAGAGAAGCAAGGTGGTCACACACGCCATTGGGGAGGCCCAGCTCCCTGGCCCCTTCCCAGCCCCATCCTGGGCTCACCACGGCGCTAGGACTGGAGGCCTCGGGCGTGCTGCACCGTGGCCCAGAGGGGCTGGCTGAGGATCGGCCCTGTATAGACCTGCACAGCCCCACAGCTCCTAGAGAGCTCCACCCTCCTGCCTAAGCCCTGACATGAGGACTGGGCAGGGGCTCCTGGCTTGGTCCCCCTGTGGTACCCCTTTTCTGGGTCCCCTCCAGCCCAGTCTCCCCCAACCAAGGCCTCAGCCCACGAGGTGGGACTCCCTGGAACGGCAAAGCCCAGGGCCGTCTGCTCTGAGGCGTGGTCTTTGACTCCAACCCCAGCGGGGCCTGCAGCAGAGCCTCAGTCTTTGGAACAGGCTCGCTTTTCATGCACTTTTGCAAAAGGCCCTTGGGGTGGCTCCCCCTCGGCCTCATGGCCAGGGCTTTCCTGCAGCCCCCCCATTTCATTCCAAGAAGTCCACCCAGCCACGGTGCTTGGCTGACAGCTGGGCAGGTCACGGTGGCTTTTCTTTGGTGCATTGCTGCCCATTGAAGCCTCACACCCGAGGTCCTCAGGGATGGCAGGGATCTGAACAGCATCCACGTGCTGCACCCTGTCCACTAGAAGGCTCCAAACCCACTCTGTGAACAAAGGAAGGGGCAGCAGGAACCTGGCCTCACCCTCTTTGCGGCTACAGGCTGCTGGGGCAGCTAGAGTGGGCAGGTGGCCTCTGACACATGTGTACACACATGCACATACATACAAGCTCAAACATGCAGACACATGCACCCACGCACACTTGCCCACATACACACACATCACTGTGCACACACGATGACTCCCTGAAGGGCCTGGAGCCAGCGGGAGGCAGCCGTCCCCAGCTCCACCCACTCGAGGGGAACGCGGGGCTGAGGCTGCGCTCCGAGCTGTGCTGAGGCAGAGGCCGACCTGAGCACAGCCCGTTCCAGCTGCAGATGTGAAACCTGAACCTGGCAGCACAGCATGGAAGTCACAAGGGCCGACGCAACGCCCCCCGGTAGCTGCATCCGTCCCCACTGTAAGAGCGGCAAGGGCTTCAGGGGAATTTGGTGTTCAAAGGTATGTGGTTCTGTCTTGTCCACAGAGTATTTTAGACGCCCTGAGTAGAACTCAGAACATGGAAAACACTGTCTGGCAGACAGGGCTCCCCCAGCAGGGCTGGCAGCTGCCGCCATGTGGCTCGCTGAAGGCAGGGTCTCGCCCAGGTGCAGGTGGCTGCTGGGAGGGACCTGCCTGACACCCCCACCTGTTACCGCCCCGCAGAAGGAGAGTCCTGTGTCCCTGGCTCCACGCACCTGCTTGACGGTGAAGTCGTTGATGAGGTGGTGGTTGTGCTCGTTGAGGCCGCAGTGCAGGGTCACGCAGTCGCTGTGGAAGAGCAGGTCCTGCAGGGTGCTGACACGCTGCAGCCCCAGCGCCCGCTCCACGCCATCCGACAGGTAAGGGTCGTAGAAGAGCACGTTGAAGCCGAAGGCCTTGGCCCGCAGCGCCACCGCCTGCCCCACACGACCTGGTGGCGTCAAGACACACTGTGAGACCCTTGCTCGCCCGTGGCCGGGAGGCCGGCCCCAACAGCCAGGGTCGGAGCAGCCTCTGTGCCTCAGTTTGACCATCTGCCAAGGATGACACCAGCTGTAGTCAAGCCAAGGTGCCCGCGCCCACTCCACACGAGGTGTCTGCTCCCAATGTGCCCACTGCCAAGGCGCAGGCTGTGCACAGGGGTGGAAAGGGTACACTAGCCCCTCAGCCCACACCAGCTGCCAGCCACACCACCCCCCTACTGCCTGTCCACAGGAGGTGACATGAACCACTCAGTGTCAAACGGACCGGTCAGCGGGTCTCCACCCACCCCACACATGCCCTACATGCCCAGGCCCCTCCGCTGGCCTTTCGGATCCACCCATTGATGTCTCCGGCATCTCAATTCCAGCCACCACGAGGTGGAGACGGCAAAGGGGGCAGGAGGGAACCTTCCAGACCAGGGAGGCCCCGCTGGGCTCACGTCCTGTCCCCTTCGAGTGGAGTGACAGAGAAAGCCATCCCGGGCAGACGTGCCTGCCCCCACCCCAGCAGTCTAAGGCTGGCGCAGGTCCCAGCACAGGAGCCACGGAGCCAGAGCCATCGTGTCTGGCTGGGGCCGGCTCCTCCCTGGGGAAGGGTCTGCAGGGTGCACGCGCCCACTGTGAGCCAACAGTACGGCTGCAAAGGACACATGACCCCAAGCCTGCGAACGTGGTGTCTCCTGCATTGCCTCAGAGGGAACCGCTGCACAGGAAGGAAGCAGGCTGAGCGCTGGGGCGGGTGGGAAGCGGGCGCAGCTTCAAAGGCGGCAGCCAGGGCAGGCCTCCCTGAGAGGACCAAGCTTGCTGGAGACGTTAAGGGGACAGGAAGGGAGCCAGAGAGCTGGAACAACACGTGCGAGGGGCCCGCGGCGGCGGCGGCCTGAGGGCCAAGGAGACCAGACCGCCAGGCAGACAGGGCGGCCGGACGTGGCCCAAACACCCAGGGGACCCCCAGTCACTCTGGGAACAGGCCTGGGGGAGGCTGGGAGGCCAGTCAGAAGAGTCGAGGACCGTCTAAACGCACTACATCCTAGAAAGGGAGGCGCCTGTTCTACGAGAAGGAACATGGTGGCTCCTTTCATCCCCAGGGACGAGGATGGTGCAGGAAGCAACCAGTTCAGGGAGGAGGGCTCAGCAGGTGGAGGTGGGAGCAGCGGTTCCGAGGGTTGGAACCACGGCCGGACTACCCGGGCAGCTCCTCAGGTGCAGGAACAGCCCCCGTCTGTCAACGCCCCCTGCCAGGGATCCCAGCGAATGGCAGGAAGAGAACACAGGCAGACACAGAGAAAGCACCTCCCACAGCACAGAGGGCGGAAGACACGCTGTTTCCCACTGCAACACCACACAAAGCCCTGGGGTCGGGCTGCCGGTGGCGAAAACCAGCTAAAGCCACGGGACAGCGCCGGCCACGCCTGACACGGGAGAGCAGTGGCTGTTCGGGGCGAGACGATTCTTCACTTTAGTCTCTGCCATTCTTTTCCACACGATGTCTGGCTTATGATAAGAAATTATTATGATGTAGGTGAAGAGACAGGAAGATGTGGCTTCTAATTAGAACAAAACACTAGAAACAGACAGACCCACAGATGACCGGGGCTGGAATCAGCCAGCAAAAGCTCTTAATACCTACTATAAACATGCTCAGAGATGACAGCAAATGTGGATGTAAACAGCAGAAAAATGGAGGCTTTGGAAGATGAAGGGCAACTCTATAAAGACCCACACAGAAATTCCAGAACGAAAACATCCCTCTGCAACGGAACTCCCTGGACGAAGCTAACCTCAAGAAAAGGATCGGGAGCTTGAAGGCAGGGGGTCAAAGTCAGCAGATGGCTGCAGAAGCAGAGAGAAAAGAATTTAAAAAACAAATTTTAAAGAACAGGCCTTGGAGGCTGACGCCTGTAATCCCAGCACTCCAGGAGGCTGAGGTGGGCAGATCATGAGGTCAGGACTTCGAGACCAGCCTGGCCAACATGGTGAAACCCCGTCTCTACTAAAAATACAAAAATTAGCTGGGCGTGGTGGCGGGTGCCTGTAATCCCACCTACTCGGAAGGCTGAGGCAGGAGAATGGCGTGAACCTGGGAGGCAGAGGTTGCAGTGAGCTGAGATTGGGCTGCTGCACTCCAGCCTGAGTGACAGAGCAAGACTATCTTCCACCAAAAAAAAAAAAAAAAAAAAGGAACATATTTTCAGACAAACAAAAGCAGAGGGAATCCGTCACTGGTGGAGCCACATTCCTAAGACAGTCTTTAGGCTACGGGAATGTGACACCCGACGACAGAATCGGGGGCGGGATAAACAAGGCAGAAAGGGTGGATGTGTTGGTTGATATTCAGAAAGAAAAATTACTGAAAAATTCCTTGACAGACTCATGACTAATAGCTTTTTGTACGGTTTTCTGCATAATAGATGTGGAAAATCGGCCCGAGGGTGAGAGGAGCCGCCGCAGGCCTCTGGCCGCCCTGGACGAGTCTTCACAGGTTATGCTGGACGGCAGTGAGTTATGAAGGCGTATCCTAATCTCTAAAGTAAAACTAAACACGATCACTAAGCAGAGTATAGATTAAAAAGCAACAACAGATGCAAGGAGTCATTTAACACCTGATTAATATAAAAGAAGGCCAGAAAGGAAAAACAAGGATGAACAGAAAACATGTAGCCAGATTGACACCGAAACCCAAATGATCAGCAATTACACTAAAAATAAATGAACTGAACACTCAAGAGGCAAAGACCGTCAGACTGAAAAAAGAAAGAGGAACCAACTATATACTATTAATAACAGACACACTTTAAACGTGAAAGACAGAATTCAGGTGCTGTGGCTCACACCTGTAATCCCAGCACTTTGGGAGGCCAAGGCAGGGTGACCACTTGAGCCCAGGAGTTCAAGACCATCCTGGGCAACACAGCAAGACCTTGTCTCTACCAAATAATAGTAATAATAATGACAATTAATTTAAAAAAATTGCAGTGGCACGCACCTACAGTCCTAACTTCGGAGGCTAAGGCAAGAGGATCTCTTGAGCCCCAGTGCTCAAGGCTGCAGTGAGCCATGACTGCACCACCACACTCCAGCCCGAGTGACAAAGCATGACCTTGTCTCTGAATGAATGAATATAAGAACAGAGATAAGCTGAAATTAAAAGGATGAAAAAAGACATACCGGCCAGGCGCGGTGGCTCACGCCTGTAATCCCAGCACTTTGGGAGGCCGAGGCGGGCAGATCACGAGGTCAGGAGATCGAGACCATCCTGGCTAACACGGTGAAACCCCGTCTCTACTAAAAATACAAAAAATTAGCTGGGCGTGGTGATGCATGCCTGTACTAGCATGCATGCAGCTACTCGGGAGGCTGAGGCAAGAGAATTGCTTGAACCTGTGAGGCGGAGGTTGCAGTGAGCCGAGATTGTGCCACTGCACTCCAGCCTGGGTGACAGAGCGAGACTCCGTCTCAAAAAAAAAAAAAAAAAAAAAAAAAAAGACATACCACACAAACACTGATCAAAAGAGCTGGGACGGCTGCCTCAACATCAGACCAATTAATTAGACCACAAAAAGACCAACAGCAAATGTCCTGCTTAATGGTGAAATGTCAAAAACTTTTTCTCTCACGTCGTCAAGACAGTAACGCCCACACTCACTACTGCTGATGATTGTAGCTAATGCAAAAAGGCAAAAAGAAAAAAATTAAAGAAATAAAAGGCACAGAGATCAGAAAGGAAAATGTAAATCTGTGTTTATCTGCAGATGACACAGCAGTGTGTGCAAGAGAAAATTCAAGAGAATCTGTTTTTGGCAGAGGCAGGTTTCATTATGCCATCCAGGCTGGTCTCTAACTCCTGCTGATCCTCCGGCCTCAGCCTCATAATGCACTAGGATAACAGGCACAAGCCACTGCACCCGGCCTAACAAGGAGAATTTAGAAGGCTGGGGAATATGAGGTTGGTTTACAAAACTCAGTGTATTTCTACCCACTAATAACCAACCATCAAGTAACAATTAGGCTGGGCACAGTGGCTCATGCCTGTAATCCCAATACTTCGGGAGGCCAAGGTGGGTGGATCACTTGAAGTCAGGAGTTCGAGCCTGGCCAACATGGCGAAACCTCGTCTCTACTAAAAATACAAAAATTAGCCAGGCGTGGTGGCGGGTGTCTGTAATCCCAGCTACTCAGGAGGCTGAGGCAGGAGAATTTCTTGAACCCATAAAGTGGAGGTTGCAGTGAGCCAAGATCATGCCACTGTACTCCAGCCTGGCAATAGAGTGAGACTCTGTCTCAAAAAAAAAAAAAAAAAAAAAAAAAAAAAGGCAGAGATTGCAGTGTGCCGAAATTACGCCACTGTACTCCAGCCTGGGCGACAGAGTGAGACTGTCTCAAAAAAAAAAAAAAGAAACAAAGAACTAAACATTTATAACAGCATTACAAATGCCAAATAATAAACTTAATGAACTACGTGGAAACCTTCTACTGGTAACGATGAAACACTGTTAAGAAAAGCTAAAATAAATGGAGAGATCATATTTGTGTCCCGAAGATTCAATATTATTAGGAAGTCAGCATTCCCAAAACTGATTTTAAGGACTCAACAAAATGAAAACTGACGAGCTGATTCCAGAATGGAAACGGAAATGCACAGCAGGGCCTAAGACAGCCGAGACCCTCGTCAAGAACACGGCGGAAGATCTCAAGACTCACAGCCGTGCAGACAGCGTCACACGGCAGAAAGGGAAGAAAAACAGGTCCACGGAACAGAAGGGTCCAGACGGACCCACTCACATGTGGCCAACTGCCTTTCCGCAGAGGAGCCAAGCCAACCAGAAGGAGGGCTCCTCTGCGCATTGTGCCGCAGTGACTTGCCATCCCGGGAAAGGGCGGGCCGCCATCCCAGCCTCACACCATGCGTGAGTGGCAGCCCAGAAGACCCTGGACTAGAGGTAGAGGCTTCCAGAAGAAAACACAGAGAACTGGATGACCCTGGGGTAAACAGATCGCTCAGGACACAAAAGGTATTCACCTAAAAAACGGGTGATACACTGGGCTTCATAAAAACTGAAAACGTGTTCTTGTCACAGAGAGATGTCAAGAAAGTGAAAAGTCAAGCCATGGCCTGAGATATTGGTAAATAAGTAAAAACAAAAATCTTGAAATGATGAAAATATCCACAGTGCATGTCCATCTGACAAGAACCTGACGCAGACCACGTGAGGGCTTCGTAACCAACATGAAAAAGACTGCCGGAGGCGCTCCGAGTGGCCAAGGGCACAAAGAGGTGCTCAGCCTCCTCAGTTATCAGGAAACTGTAGGTTAAAATAAAAATATCACAAAATACCTGCTGGAAGGGCTAGAATTACACAGACTCCAACACGGAGTGCTGGCAAGGATACACGGCTGCCGGAGCATGACGCTGCGCACCTGCCTGAAGAACAGCGACTCCTTCCAGGCGAAACAACGTCCTGCTCTGGGACTCAGAAATTCTACTCCTAGGTACAAACCCAAGAGACATGAGTCTGTGTGCACAAAAAAGATGGGCAGAAATGTGTTCACAGAAGTTTTGTTTGTAATATTAGCCAAAAACTTAGAAAATGCGTCACCAAGAGTCTGGAGAGCGAATCGTGCTGTGTTCACACGATGGAACCGTTATCGGAAACTGCTGGGTCGTGCGAAGACACAGAGGCATCACCCCGACTGACGGGCGGCGGACACAGAAGGCCGCGTGCCCATCATCCCACCTCGGCAGAGCTGGGGAAGGCCCTCTGCTCTAGGAAGTGGGACCCGGGTCCTCGCAGATAAGTCGCGGGGCCGCCAGAGAAGGGGGCCCGAGGCAGCTGTCTGTGTGTAGGCACCTGCTCTGCCGACGTGCTGGTGGGTTCTTGGGTGTGAATGTGTACAATATTTTCCTGTGTGCACCTGAGACAGTGCATTTTTCAGAAAGAAGGAAGGCAGGGAAGGAGAGAGGAAACAAAAAAACAAGGAGATGTAAGTCACGGGCACCAGAACCTTGTAGAGCAGAGGTAGCGGCCACCCCCTCACCTGCGCCGAGTGGCACCAACACCATGAGCCACACGCTGCCCAGGGCTTCCACATTCCTGTAGCCACCACACACATGGATTCCACGCTAAGAACAACCCGGACACAGGGTGTGCACAGCAGAGGGCAGATGGGGACATGCACGCCCTGGGACAGCCTGAGTGGCTGGTGCCCAGCACCGGCCCCGCCTGGAGCACGAGGCTGTCCCACAGAGGGTGGGGATGGGGCTCAGGGACAAGGGCGAGGGGCGAGGCGGGGGGACGGGACGCAGATGCCTGCAGCCAACGGTGCCAGGTGGGCAGCCGGGGTGGGGTAGGGGTCAGGTCCACAAGGTAGAGGCTGCAGCATCAGGGGGCTTGTGTCCCTAATGACAGAACTGCTCTCCTCAGCTCCCGAGGCCGAGGGAGTGCTGACCTGGCCTGGGTCATCACGAGATCACCACAGACAGAGGGGCCTGCGCCAAGAGCGAGGGAAGCAGCTGCACCCCAGCAGCTCCAGGGGGGCCTGCCCGAGAGCCCACAGGACGACCTGGGCCAGTGCAGGGGAGAATGCCCATGGCAAACCCCCACAACCTGCCCGGTCCACCCTGCACTCCCCAGGACGCCAGGAGTCCCTGCCCCTGCAGTCCCCACCCACACTCAGGCCAGGCCTGGGTGGGGACCTCGGCAGGTGGGGTCCTTAATGAAGGGGGTGGCCACAGCCCTACCCTCTGAGGGCATCCCGACCAGGGTGCTCCAACCCCCACTCAGCACGGGGCCCTGGGAGGGGCTGGTTGGGCCCAGCTCCACACTCAGCCTGGGAAGGCGCCGTCCTCAGGCCTCAGAGTGGCCATAGGGAGGGCCCGGGGCCTTCAGGGCTGGGACCACAGACCCCGACACCAGGAGAGACAGGACACGGGACTCTGGAGGCAACACACCCACCTACTCTACCAGGGGAACTACAGACATCCCTGGCCACACACAGACACAGCCCATAATCCCCCCTCCACATCCCACAGTCCCTCGTACACCCCAGGGGAGGTGTCAGACCTGTGGCTGCAGGACAGGCGGTGCCCTGCAGGCAAGGCACACACGAGGCCCCTCCCGTCCTGTGGGCTTGCTCTGGAGACAGCGGAGGCACCGCCCCTGCACAAGGCCAGCGGGCAGCCCACGGAGCTGAAGGTCCACAGTGCCCCGAGTCCCTGGCCCCTCCCGACCTCTGCCCCCACCTGGGCTTCCTGCCCACCCTCCTTCCTCCCCTCCCTCAACAAACCACACATGTGGGCCATGGCCCTGGGATGGGAGGGGCCGCCCAGGCCTCAGACGGGCAGAGGTATGAGGAACGGGCACCTCAGGGCTCTGGGATCCTTGCAGGTTGCAGCCAGCCCTGGGGTCCTGGTGGAGGCACCAGCGAGACCGTGAGAGATGTGTCCAGGAAGAGACAGGCACGTGTTCCATGCACATCCGTGAGCCAACCTCCCCCACTAACCTAGGTGTGGCCGCCTCACCGAGACCACCCGCAACGTCCGATTCCCCAAACGCTGGCGGGACAAGGACAGCGGTCAGCAGGAGTGGGCCGCCTGGATGTTTGGGAAGCGGGGGGCGGCCAGTCAAGGGGAGTCCCTGGCATGGCAAGGTCCTTGCATCCCCACGGGGCCTCCTGGGGAACCCGTGATCTGGGGAGACAGGCACCTGGGCCAAGGTGTCCAGGGGGTCTTCAGAAAAGGTGCAGCACCCCCGCCCACCCTCTCCACGGACCCTCTAAGGGAGCACCTTCCCACCCCACACCAGGGCCCCGCCCAGATGCTCCCCCTCCCTCATGGGGCTCCTCCCCTGGCCCCTCCCAGCTCCACTTTCCCTTAAGACATGGCTCTACTCCCAGGATCACACACACACACACACGTGCACAAGCATGCACACGCTCGCTGGTCTGAGCTCAACCTGGGCCTGGCTGTGTGGGACCTGCTGACTGCTGCATGCTGGACCCAGGACAGTGCTGGGCCCAGGATAGGCAGCTGCAGAGCGAGTGGGCAAATGAAGAGCGAGGGGTCGCTGAAGGGCAAACCACTCCCTGGGGACAGGGCCAGCGCCAGGGGCAGCTGCTGGTGACCACAGAGGAAGCCAGCGGCTGCCCGAACCCTGGCCCCAGCAGGATCCACACAGCCAGCTCCAGGGGCCTCAAGGGGTGAGCACGTGCTAGACCGGGGTTGATATGCGTGCCCACACGTGTGCCCGTATCTATCTGCGTACGTGCCCATGACTGACGTCAATGTGTGTCCCTGTGAGGTCATGTGTATGCTGTGATATCCGTGTGTGATGCCCACGTGTGCCATGTGATATCCGTGTGTGCTGTGACATCTGTATGTTCCCGTGCGGCCCACGTGTGTGCTGTGACGTCCATGTGTGATGTCTGTGCAGGCCTGTGTGAGACCCATGTGTGTGCTGTCTGAGGCTGTGTGTGCTGTGACGTCTGTGTGTTATCTGTGTGTGCCCATGTGAGGCCCCTGTGTGTGCTGTGACATCCGTGTGTGATGTCTGTGAGGCCCACACGTGTGCTGGCGTGACATCCGTGCAGGCCCGTGTGAGGCCATGTGTGCCGTGACATCCATGTGTGATGTCTGTGAGGCCCACGTGTGCTGTGACGTGTGACATCTGTGCAGGCCTGTGGGAGGCCGTGTGTGCTGTGACATCCGTGTGTGATGTCTGTGTGTGCCATGATTGTCTTGTGTGTGGCCCGTATGTGTGCTGTGGTGCTGTGTGTGACATCTGTGCAGGCCCTGTGTGCTGTGACGTCCATGCAGGCCAGTGTGAGACCCATGTGTGTGTTGTGTGTTGTGATATCTGTGTGAGGCTGTGTGCTGTGGCATCTGTGTTATCTGTGTGTGCCCGTGAGGTCCACGTGTGTGCTTTGATGTCCATGTGTGATGTCTGTGTGTGCCCGTGAGGTCATGTATACTGTGATGTCTGTGAGGCCTACATGTATGCTGTGGCATGTGTGACATCCGTGCAGGCCAGTATGTGTACTGTGACATCCATGTGTGATGTCTGTGTGTGCCATGATGTCTGTGTGAGGCCCACATGTGCTGTGGTGTTGTGTGTGATATCCGTGCAGGCCCTGTGTGCTGTGACCTCTGTGCAGGCCAGTGTGAGACCATGTGTGTGCTGTGATGTCTGTGTGAGGCTGTGTGCTGTGACATCCGTGTGTTATCTGTGTGCCCGTGAAGCCCACGTGTGTGCTGTGACGTCCGTGTGTGTTATCTGTGTGTGCCCATGAGACCCATGTGTGCTGTGATGTCTGTGTGAGGCTGTGTGTGCTGTAACATACGTGTATGTTATCTGTGTGTGCCCGTGTGAGACCCACGTGTGCTGTGATGTCCATGCATGTAGGGCACACAGCCTGGGATTCCCGGGCCCTGGTGCCTGTGCTGTGCGCACTCAGTCCTGTCCTGGGTTGGGACCGACACCTGCAGCAGCCCTACTCCGCCCTGGGCCTCTCCTCCTGGGCACAGCTGAAGAGCGGCAGCGCCAGATGCAGGGAGGGGCACAGGCGCGGAGCTGTGGCCGACGCACCGAGTCCGATGATGCCCAAGGTCTCCCCGCGGATCCTGGCGGCGCCGGACGCCACCTCGCGGATCTGCTCAACGCTCTGGACTCGCGTGCCCTCCCGCAGCGCCTGGTGCAGCCAGGTGGCCCGCCGGTACAGGTTCAGGATGTGGCACAGCGTCGAGTCGGCTGTCTCCTCCACAGACGCCGCAGGCACGTTGCAGACGGCAATGCCTGTGGGGACAAGGACACGGCGGTCACCCCCAGGCCGGGCCCAGCCTCCGGGAGGACACCGGGGCCGCCGTGGCTGGAGCGGGTTTGAAGCTTCCCAAGGAAGAAGCCAAAGGCCGTGTCCCCAAGGCCACCCTGGGAGGCCACGAAACGAACACATCGCTCACAAGTCGGGGGCAACAGAGCAACTCCAGGAGCCCCACCTCCACTTTAGGTTCACGTGGCAGCACACGCATGGCAACTGCTCGGTGTGTGGTAGGGCTGGGGCATGAGACGCTGCCCTGACCCCTCCCAACTCAGCGCTGGGCGCCCAGGAAGAGTCAAGCACACGTCTCCCCGCGTCACCCCGCCGCCCCGATTCCTCTCAGGGGTATTCTGCTGGGAGGCTGTGGCCAGATCAGAATCTGGGTGCTGGCTCCACCTGCACACCCCCACATGGACATCCGCACATGTCCTCAGGCCTCTCCCAGGCCAAGCCGGGCCCCCGCAGCCCCTTCCGCCCTCCATGCCCCACACCCTGCAGTCGGTAACACTGAAGCTGAAGCCATTCCCGGAAAGCAAGTCCATCCCATTTCTCCCGAGTGGCCAGGCACGCCCATGTGTGACCCCTACTCCCTGCTCCCGGCCTGTCCCCGGAGACAGGCCCTTCCCCGGCCAGTGCCCCTCCCTAAGCCTATTTACCCTCATCCCTGGCCTGTCCCCGGCCAGGGCCTCCCCTGCACAGCACTTCCCGCCCCATCCGGAAGATTGCACTCCTGTGTCTGACTGGCCGTCTGTCTCCCTGGGGAGGAGGAGGGGGTAGGAGGCCAGGACAGGGCTGCATTCATGGGCCCGAAAGCTGGACAGGACCGCATGGTTCCGCGAGGGGTCCCGAGGGCCGGGAGAGGGCCTGACGTGGGGCGGTGCGGGCAGGGGCTGCAAGAGGTCAAGAGTGGGGTCCTGCACAGCCCCCAGACACAACTCACTTGGACGTAAAAATGTTAAACAAGGGAGACTGAGGGAGAGCCAAGCCAGGCGCCACATGAGATTGGAACAAAGGCCTCCTGAGGGTGGGCCAGATCCCAGGGGTGCCCCAGACCATCCCCGGCTGAAGAACAGAGCCGAGGCCTGGGAAACTCCACGAGTAACGGAGATGGTAAACAGCAGGGGCCGCTCAGAAAGCGCCAGGCCTGCACCCGACACCACGGCCGGCCCTTCCCAGGACGCCACCACAGAGACAAAGGCGGGAGGAGGCTGGCACACGGCTTTGGCCCATGGGCGCCGGCGGAAGCAGCTGAAGCCAGTGCAGGAGGAGACCCCCGAATGGAGGCATGGCTACCGACACCACCTGCGTCTCCCACAGGAACACAGACGGTTCCGACTTTGCAATGCCATAAACCGTATCCTAGGAAAAGCGAAGCAAAACCGTGAGGCGCTGGCCAACCGTGGGCAAGGGCAGGGTATGACCTCGCCCGTTACCAGCATCAAGAAGAGGAGAAAAAACAGACCAAGCCTGGCAGAAAACAGAAAGTGCGCTCCAAGCAGGACAGCCGAGCACTGCCCCGAGTTTGTTCTAATGAGTGTCCATGCATGGGTGCAGACACGTGTGCATGATCCGTGTGTGTGTGTAGGTACACGGGTGCAGGTGTGTGTGTTCTATGAGTGTTCCATGTGCTGAGTGTATGAGCAGAGGTGCATGTGTTCATGTGATGAGCGTCTCATCCATGTGCTGAGTGCACGTGCACGGGTGCAGATGAGTGTGCATGTTCCGTGTGCTGAGTGCACATGCACGGATGCAGATGTGCGTGTTGTGTGTGTGTTCTGTGTGCTGAGTGTGCGTGATCCATGTGCTGAGTGCATGTGCACAGGTGCAGACATGCATGTTCTGGGTGCTGAGTGTGTGTGATCCGTGTGCTGAGTGTATCTTCACGGGTGCAGATGTGCGTGTTCTGTGTGCTGAGTGTGTGTGATCCGTGTGCTGAGTGCACGTGCACAGGCGCAGACATGAGTGTTCTGTGTGCTGAGTGCACATGTACTGGGTTGCGACACACACTGCTGTTCCCACTGTGTCTTGGGACAGAGACCTATGAGCTCTACTACAGCCACACACTGATGCCCCTGCCCCTCACCCCCAGGGCCCCAGTACCCAAGCAAGGGGCACCAGCCAGACACGCATGCAGACCTGTGTGGCAGCAGCTTGCATGCGTGTGAAGCCGCAGCTGGATTTCCTGCTGCCCAAAAGAGAGGAAGTGCCCTGAGATGAAGATCTGTGAGGAACAGAATGGCTGCAATCTCACACCGGCCCCAGACGGGACCACACACTGCCGCCAGCCACACCAGGCGATGTGCAACAGGGTCCTCAGTGTGACAGTGAAGCCTCCATGGACAAGCAAGACGGGACGAGCTCGCATGAATGGGCACAGGAGAGAATTCGGAGCCGGCCTACCTAAATCCCCGGCCGACTTGATGTCGATGTTGTCAAAACCACTGCCGATCCGGACGATGATGCGGAGGGCTTTGAACTTCTCCAGGTCCTCCCTGGTGAGCGTGATGGTGTGGTACATCAGGGCCCCCACAGCCTCATTCAGGACCTGCAGCGAGGAGAAAGCACACAGGCTCAGCCCGGCACCTGCAGACCCTCAGGCTTGGCCTTCGGGGGTGGGGCTGAGCCTGGCTGGGAAATCAGCCTGTGGCCCTCAGGCTTGTTCCCCAAGCACCAGCCCGGACACTGGGAGAGGCTACATGATGCTTCCCCGCCATGCGCGGCCCCTCAACCTCTGCCCAGGCGTCCTGAGTCCCAGCAATTCCCGCCACAGCCTCCTCAGCCGCATGTAGGCTGCAGGCCGGCACTGGTCAGAGTCACCCGCTCCCCACTGTGGTGGCTGAGATGCTTCCTTTTGAGCGTGCGCCCCACCCTGAGACTCTGCTCAGCTTTGTGGAAGAAATGGGGTCCCACCAGGCGAGGACACAGGAGGGGGGTGCGGCAACACCCAGGAAGGATACTGAGCAGGTGCAGCTGGGTGGGGCGGCCAGGGCACCTGAGACCTGCAGGCCCGGGGGTGCGGGTAGGAAGTGGTGAGTCCCCGCGGCACACAAGCATGTGGGCAGAGGCAGGCAGACGCCACCCAGCCGTAAGGACACAACCACAGGAGCACGCACTGCCCCCGTGTCGCCCGAGAACCCGCCCAGAAATGCTGCCCATGGCGGGCACAGCATGGCTGGCGAGGCTCGGGTCTGTGTTCACAACAGTCACGTTTTTAATTTCAGTTTCCATGACAAATCCTACACCGGAACAGCTCCGATGAACGCGGACCCGGCACACAGCACAGCAGCCCAACCCTGGCACCTCCACTCAGCCAGCACATGGCATCGCTGTGGTCACAGCCAACCCCGCCCTGCCAAGGCCTCCCAGTTACCCCCAGCCCAGCGAGGGCAGGGGCAGCGTGGGGTGCAAAGGCACACAGGTGGAGGAAGTGCCCAAGGCAGAAGAACCAGGTGCAGCACTGGGCACGGGGTGGCGTGTGTGTGCACCACCTGCGCGTCCACCCACGCCACAAAAACACCCACCCGCACACGTCCATCCCACACACGCAAACACACCCACCCGCACACGTCCATCCCACACTCCCGTGCATGACAGTGCCCACCCATGGGTGCAGAGATGCACTGTGCAAACAGCCATGGCTGAGGACACCAGGACACACAGGCCTCGTCCACGTGGGCACGTCCGATTCCTGGGAGACACCACTGAGGCTCCCATGAGGACATGACCCCCACCCACCACCTGTCCAGTGGGGCCCCAGTACTCCTGGTGGATCAACAGTGCAGGCTCAGCACAGAAGTTGCCGGGGCCTAGGGGACATCTTTCCCTCCCTTCCTGCCGTGCACGGAGCCTGTGGATCCCAGGCGGCAGTGCCTGGGTTGCTGGACCGCAGGGCGTCCTGTGGGAGCTGACCCTGCCCGGGTCCTGGGCAGAGCAGCTGGTTTTGGGCAGGCATATGTGGGCAGGGTGAGGGCAGCCCCCAGGAAGACGCTCACCACCCAGCTACAACCCCTTCTCCTACAGTGTCTAGACCTCCAGCTTCGCCAGAACAGACGATTCCCTTTGAGGCTGACACAGCCTCGCTTCCCTCCTGCCCACTGCAGGGGACCTAGAGGAGAGGACCATGGAGGACCACGCAGACCAGGGCCACAGCAGAGGCTGGGCGGCAGGGCAGGGGAGCCCCGGGCTGGCCTGGGCATTCTCCAGGAAGAAGGCTGGAGCACCTCGGCTGCAGGAGGCAGGGAGGCATCTACCCGGACCACAGAGGAACAGGTGTAGCACTCATCAGTTCATGGACAGGGCTGATGGCTGCCCCGGGCCTCCTGGGAGGGCTTTGAGGCTGCATGCGTGCAGACCCCTGGGGCACCAGACGCAGCGTGGATGGGGTGACCCCTGGGGCACCAGACGCAGTGTGGACGGGGTTACCCCTGGTGCACCACACTTGACCAGACGTAGTGTGGACGGGGTGAGGCCACAAGGACAGCACGGGTGGGCAGAGGCCAGCAGTGGGCGACTGGTGCACAGCTGTGGTGGAGGCGAGAGGTGCGGCCAGGAAGACCCCTGCGCTGCATGGACTGGAGACAGGCGCCCACACACCAAGGAGGTGCCTCGGGCAGCTTGGCAGAGCAGCTGCAACTAAGAGGGAGTCACCTGCAGGTGAAGCTTCGTCGGCACCCACTGTGGGCAGGAGGGGCTGCGCATGCAAGCAGTGGGCAGAGGCGCAGTGGGAGATGGGCCCTGGGGTCAGGCACAGGCCTGGTGCCAGACGTGAGCCCAAGGGGCTGGCCCGGGCAGCAGGATGTGCGGGGGCCCCTCCCACGGTGTGTGTGCAGAGGCTCGGCATGGACAGGCTGGACAGACCCACACCACACAGGCTTGTGTGTACGCAGGCAACGGCCTGCTTTCACCCTGAGCATTGGCCATGGGCTTCGAAAAGTTGATTCTGAACTGCGGCACGTCACCTCCCGCACATTCGGATGAGACGGCATCAGATTCATGTGAATATGATGAATATTCATCTGCGCAGCCTTAAGGTTGCTTCCCGCGTTGGCTCTTCCGCGATGAAAATTTGTTTATCTCATCGAGATAAGTTCTGAGAAGCCAAAACGTGCGCCGGCCAAGGGCCCTCCTTCGGGCTCCGGGTGCGCCCACCCAGCTGCAGCGGCTGAAGACCCAGCTGAGCTGTGAAGCGCAAGCTGCCTCCCTGACGAGGCTTTCATCACTTGCCTGTGCACGATTCTTAGTACACTTTTTTCAGGTCCTTGCCCTTTTCCCTACTGAATACATGTTTAACAACGTAGTATTAGGTGAAAGCATTCTCACTACAGGAATCTGAACACGGCTTGGGGACCCCATGCCCCAACCTCCGCCACGTACCAGCTTGGCCTGTGCTCAGCTGCAGGGCCAGAGCTGCTGGCGTGCACGCTTTACCACATGGTGGCCACGTCATCCACAGGTCCACAGGCCAGGGTGCCACAGTGGTCGTCAGCCTCAGGGTCTACCCTCCTTTCCCCCTCGTGGCTCCACGTGGCTGCTCCACCCCGCCTGTTGCATTGGTCTCCCATGGAGGAAGTCTGCAGGAGGTGGGTGCAGCCAGGTGTGTCCCTTTAGATCAGGACCCAGCAGCCTCCCAGAAACCACCTCCAGCCAACACCCACTGATGTGTACCCTCCACCGCCAGGGGCTCAGCCCCACTCTGCTCAGTGCCCTCAACTCCAGTGCTCAGAGATGCTGGGGAAAGCCAGGTGCCCAGGAAGCTCGGCTGCCACCAGGCTGGTAACAGACCCCAGGACGTGGCATCCGGCTCTTGGGGGTCAGGAAGGGGCCTGCCAGGCCCACCTCCTGCCATGCAGTTCTGCCACCTGCTTCTCCTGTGCTCAGGACTTGATGACGTCGCACTTACCTTTCCAGACCTCGTGCACAGGTGTGGCTTACTCTGTGAAACTGCTGCTCACATCAGGTCACCATCAGGGCAGATGTTTCTCTACAACAAGCAGCCACATGCAGGCCCAGGGTGGGGCTGGGCCGAAGACCGCAGGTTTCAGATTTCCAGAGAAACTGCCAAAGCACCACCGAGACTGGCACGGTCGTTTCTATTCCATATGAGGGGACAGGCTCAGGCTCCCTCAGCACGGCTGGTGCAAGGCTCGGCGCAGGCCAGGCCAGTGGTTACCGGCGGTGACTGCTGCACCTGTGAGAACCCGGGAGGCGCACCCCAGTTCTCATACACCGCTCTGTCTGTACCAAACGCCACCACCCTCATCCATTTTCTGTCGGGGTTTTTCTGTTTCTGCTGATTGGGAGGAGACTTTGAATGCATAAACTTTTTCATTTATTTATTTTACAGCCACGATCTCGCTGGACTGCAGTGGTGTAATCATGACTCGCTGCAGCCTTGACCTCCTAGGCTGAAGCAATCCTCTGGCCTTGGCCTCTGGATATGCTGGGATTACAGGCACAGCCCCTGCACCAGCTGAGTATATCAGACATTCACCCTTAGGCTGGCACACAAATTGAAAATACCCAACCCCTACCTCTCACCTGTTTTTATTTTTAAAATTTATTTTGCTGTGTCATTCTTTCTTTTTTTCCTTTTTGAGACAGAGTCTTGCTCTGTCGCCCAGGCTGGAGTGCAGTGACACGATCTTGCCTCACTGCAACCTCCGCCTCTTGGGGTCAAGAGATTCTCCTGCCTCAGCCTCCTGAGTATCTGGGACTATAGGCGTGCCCCACCACGCGTGGCTAATTTTTGTACGGTTAGTAGAGACGAGGCTTCACCATGTTGCCCAGGTTGGTCTCGAACTCCTGACCTCAAGTGATCCACCCGCCTCAGCCTCCTGAAGTGCTGGGATTATAGGCGTGAGCTGCTGCACCCCACCTTGCAATGTTGTTACTTCTAATTGCCATTTAATCAAAGTGACCTTTTCCTCTGTAATACCACATTTTCTACAGAAAACATTGTGTTTTCTGTATTGTCATAACCTCAGGTAATAAACACATTCTCTTGCAAATGTTCCTCTAACTGCTCTTCATTCAAACACGTGGCCGCTTCCGTAGGCAATGAGCATCTGTAGTCAGGGGAGCTGCGGCAGTTCCTGAACGGCCACCCCAGGGGCCCCAGAATTCACCGACTCCCCAGTCCTCGGCCCACACACCTGAAAAGCCACTGCCTGAGTCCTTGGGTCCTGCCGGTGGGGCGGCCATCTCTGGTCCTCTGTCCTGTCCACTCTTGGTGGTACCAACGCTGCCCAACTGGATATTCTAGAACCGAGAGTGGGTCCTGGGGTCTGGACATGCCCTGCGGGGGCCGCACTGCACCCGAGGCTCAGCTGGGCACTGGGCAGCCTGGAAACAGGCCCCTGCATACGGCGATGGGGTCTCTGTCCTCTTGGTCCTGGAAGCCACTGTGACCCGGTATTAGGGTCAGAGCCCACGGCAGCCTGTCTCTGTGCTGGCCGCCAGCAAGAGACTGAGGGGCTCCGGGCCTGTCCCGCACTCCATTACCACGACAACGCCAGCCTGTGTGTTTTTCCGGGATTTCTAATCACTTCGTTTCCTGCACAGCCCCAGCACCTCTGTCTGGCGGGGCTTTCTGGTGGCCTCCCCACCCCCAAGGCCTGGAGATGTTTGTCTTGCAAGAGTGCAACTGTCCAGCTGGCTGCAGGTCCTCGCAGGCCACTGCGTCCTGTGCCCTCCCGGAGCCGCCCTGCCGCTCCAGGCCCTGGAGCCCACACCGGACGCAGCCTCCGGGCTCCAGGGCTTCCTTTTGCTTGCTCAGCAGTTTGCTCAGTTGCGCGGTGCTGCGCTGAAAACCCTTCTCCTGTGGAAATTCCAAAGCGGGCGGGTGGGGCTGGGCTGAGTCTTGTGTCCCAGTGGGTGACAGCCCCCACCCATGGTATCAGTAAAACCCTAATCCTGAACCTGAACAGTGGGGCGCCTCCCAGGCCCCGACATGCTTCCCGTTCTTCCTATGAGCACATGACGGTATCACATTCTCTCCCTCCACGGCACTCAGACAGCGGCGACATCCAACCAGCTATGTGGGAAGTTTCTGCCCCAGGAGGCAGAAATTCCTGACTAACGGTGGCACATGAAGCAGGCGTTCAGTTTCCTCCCACGCCGAAGCCTGGAGACAGGTGGCCTGCGGCCCCGCTGCCCTCTCCACAGCCATGAGGGTCCCTGCCTCCTGTCTTGTTGCTCCACGGTTCCCAACACGCGGCTCCCCTCACGGTCCAAGGTGGCTACCCAGGGTTCCAGCCAGCAGGGACAGGGAGGGGACGGCAGGGAGAAGCCCTGCTCCCCTCTGTGCTGGAGCTCAATCCTTTGGCCACCCCTAGTGGCAAGAAAGCGTGGGCAGCCAAGTCCTCCCGCAGGACCACACACTGTGAAATGCGGACTCGGCATCCAGGTGACCCCCGCTGACTCCACACGCAGCCCCGGGAGGCCTCGGCTTCTCTTCCCATCTCTGGCTTCTGCAATGTCCCTGTGTCTTCGAGCTTCCTGTTTTTATGAGACTTTCACTCATGTTTTTAATTTCAAGCTCTCCTAGTTCTCGGGGGCTCCTCTCTGTGGCGCCAGCTCTGCTTCTGGTTAGGGGCTGCTTCAGGCCCCTCCGGGATGCCAGGACGGTTCCCAACACTCTCGTCTCTTCCAAGAATCCAGCTGCATCCCTTGGGGCAGTTTTCTGTGTATTTACCTTGTCCTTTCTCTGCCCTGGGCTGTGCAGCCTGGGTGGGGAGCAGGAAGTCTGTCTCATGCCAGGGCCCACGCCGGCCCCACCCGACCACTCATCTGCATTTTATATGAACCTGTCGAGGCAGTTTGGGATTACTGCAATTTTAGAAAAACATCTGTTTTGCCTTAGTTTTCCATCTGTTGGCAAAACTTGTGAGTATTGTTTATGACACTGGAAGTTTTCTACGAGCCTCTTTTTCATTCCTACGTGTATATCTTTAATACGAACCCAGCTTCCCAATGAGAAAACTGTACCTAACAAAGGGCACTGTCAAAACCGAGCTGGTGCCACACACTCCCTCAGGTGTGCACCACGGGCAGTTCACCCGCAGCCCCTCGCATGCGTGTGGACACGCCCATGTGATGGGCCAACGTGCCCATGTGCCGATTCCAGACACCGGCCTGCCGACGGCTCCCCCACCCACACCCCGGGCCACTGTTTCCGTCACGCTAATCCTATCACCTGGGGATGAAGAGATTATACAGTGTGCACCCCTTGAAACCGGCTTTTTCACTCACCATCACGCTGCTGAGATCACCCAGGGTGTGGCAGGGACCCAGAGTTCATGCCTGTTGCTGAGGAGGACACTGAGGGAGGTGGCCGGCATTCGCCTAGCCACTCACCCACTGAAGGGCAGCCGGTAGGGGGTGTCCTTCTGGTTTGGTCTATGGTGAGTTAAGCTGCTAGGGAGCGTGACGTGCTAGGGAGCTGCGTGTGGACGCGCATTCCGAGTCTCCCGGATAAAGGTGTGGCCACTGGGCGTGTGGACGCACATTCCGACTCTCTGGGATAAAGGAGTGTGGCCAGTCGGCTGCATTACAAGCACGCATCTAACCACGTGAGAAACCGTGAAGAATCTTCCAGAGCGAACGCCCCAGCAGACGCTCCCGGCAGACCACGCATATTTTTAACATCAGGTTTTCCTCTGTCCGTTTTGGAAATGCTTTTGCTGTCGTCATCACTTCCAGCCCCTTCCCTCTCCTGTTCTGAAGTTTCTGCAAGAGCGACCCTTCCTCATCTCGCCCTCTCCCACGTTCCCTCCTTCCCTCCTGTCCACGGCTGCCTGGTCAGCTGGTAAACCCGCCCCTCAGTTCCCCGGTTCAGCTTCGGCGTTTCTCAGATCCACATCTCATTTTCTCCCCTAACGACGCCCGGTCCAGGGTCATCGGCTCTTAGTCGGGTGTCTGGCCCAGCCTCCCAGGGGCTGGGCTGGGGTGATCGGCCCTTGGGCAGCATGGAGAGCTCCTGTGGGCGGCACCGCTTCCCTGGCTTCTGCGTTTTGCGCATCTCCTTGACTGCCTGGTTACCTCTGCTTGCATGTGATGGACCCTGCACCAGACGATGATTTGTAGAAATGACCCGAGGCCTGGGCTGACGCTGTCTTCCTCTAAAGGGGCCGTCCCACTTCTTCCTGCCAGGCACCTGGGGCCGGCAGAACGGGGTCCCCGAAAATCCAGATTCAAGGTTTCCCGGACATCAGCAGGCTGGGTGCCGATCGTGTGGAGCGTCAGAGTCCAAGTCACCCTCACTCCAGGTATCACCTTTTGGGCCATGGATATCCCGGCAGGGCCCCACACCCAGCAGGCCAGCGATCAAAGCCAAATTCAGCCTCTCAGCCACTTCTTCCAGAACAGCCAACACCCCAGGCCAGAGTTAGCAAGGCCCGCCCGTTCCTGCAGGTTCTAGGCCTCTCCGGGTTGCAGCCCGGGCCTGGCTCTATTCTGTGAGCTCCTGGGGGCCCACCTTCTTCGTCTGTCTTCAGGGAAAAGCTGCTCTGAATCACTGATCCCCGGCTACAAGTGGAAGCCAGACCAACCTAGTTCTCATCACGGAGGAGCCTGTGGGTCTCCCGAGCAAACGCGAATCAGGAAAGCTGCCCAAAGGCTGCTCACTGCTGGACCACAGCCAGGTCGCGGGCAATGCCGAGACCGCCCATGTGAAGACCGCTGCGCAGCTGGGGCCGGGGGAAGCACCTCACTTCACCCCCGCCACAAAAGCTGGCATCCCGAGGACCTGCTCTCTGGGAAAAAGCTGAAAATGAATCAAGAAGCCTCAGGACAAACCCCGTGTCCACCTCCTGATGGGGCTCAGGGCAAACCCCGTGTCCACCTCCTGATGGGGCTCAGGGCAAACCCCGTGTCCACCTCCTGATGGGGTGCAGGAAAAACCCCATGTCCACCTCCTGACAGCGCAGGATGACTGGGATAGAGGCTGCTCCTGCCCCAGTGGCACCCAGACCTGCTGCGGCCTGGGCTTGCCGTGCTCCCGTCCCTCCCCACTCCCCTCCAGCGTGCGGTTCTGCCAGGCCCAGGCCACCACGTGGTGGTACCTTCTCGTGGATCTCCTGCGTGGACTGCGCGTCGCAGAAGGCCACAGTGGCCACGTCCTTCAGGATGGGCATCTCCACTGTGCAGTCCCGGCCATCCAGCAACGCCACCAGGGGCCGCGGGTGCAGGGGCCCGTTCATGATCGGAGGTCGGACGCCTGCAAGACAGAGGCAAGTGCTCAGTCTCGCACCACTGCGGCCCCGTGGCCACAACCCACTCCGCGCCACCCACTGCACACGGGCCAGCGAGGGCCGACCGCCGGGGGTCTTCTAGTCTACGTGTTGTGATATTTGTAAAAAGTAAATTAAAAATCCACGGGAAAGACACACTCGTGTGTGCCTCAGCTCGCCGACTTGAGTGGACACAGACTGTGGACACCCACTACCATCTCCCGTGGGTGCAGGACCTCCGAGACCCTCCAAGGCCCCTCCGAGACCACCCGAGACCCTCCCAGACTCTGAGATCCTCCCAGATCCTCCGAGACCTTCCACGCCCTCCAAGACCCTCCGAGACCCCCCAAGAAATCTCCAGACCCTCCCAGGCCCTCTGAGACCTCTCAGACCCTCCGAGACCCCAGGGCAGCTCCATGAGGCAGGGGGACAGGAGGGACCCAGGACACTGGAGGACACAGATGGCAGCACGGGGCTTTGGGAACACAGTTGTCCCTTTCCTGCCTGGGCCACTGCGTGGCTGCCCGAAATCCCTGATGGGGTCACCAGTGTTTCATGTAGGACGCCCCCCACCCTCTGCCTGGCATCACTTCCAATTATAGGTGTGAAGGGAAAAGAAACAGAACAAAGGAAGAAAAGGGTTAAAACCTATTAAAGTCCACTCTGCGCCCCTGACCTTCCCAGAAAGAGACGATTAAAGATCATTAACACCCATTCCTTTCGCATATGACGCAACTAAGCTTCTTCGGGGCCAACTGGAGAAATAAGGGCTCCGAGGCATCACAGAAGCACGGCAGCTTCCAGGCACCGCCCGACCGCCCCGTGCCAGGCAAGGAGCACCAGGTGGGGCCACTGTCAGCCCCACGGCAGCTGGGCAGAGGCAGAGCTGGGGCCAGGGCCCAGCCGGTCCACCCCAAAGACCGGCCACAGGAGACCAAGCAGCCCCCAGGACCGTTCGGCCAGCAGGAGGGGAGGCGCAGGACAGAACCGAGGAGCAGAGTGACCCAGCAGGCTCCCCAGTGGCCGCAGCCACAAGCACGCTCGGCCCAGTCTCCCACCCCATCCGCCGCCTCATCCGCCTGCAGGTGAGCAGAGGCCACCGAGCTGCCAGTATCCAGGAAGCAGGGGAGTGCCTCCTGGAACCCACGGCAGAGAAAAGAAACGCCCTGGTGGACAGCCCAGGGGTGCAGTGGGCCTGCAGCACACGCCTGCAGGGGACGGGGCATGGGTCTCCACTGACCACCCCAAAGCCGAGGGCTCCCAGTACGGCTGGGCCCATGCCCCTCCCGCGAGGTCCTCGCGCCCTGGCATCCTCGGAGGAGCCACTGGCCATTCCACCCACTTGCCTTCAAGACAGGAAACCAGATCCCAAGCGTGAGGTCTGCACGGTCAAAACCGAGTCCTGGTTCGCCTTTTCCTTCATTCCCCCTGGACTGGAGCTGCCCACGAGCACCACAGGCAGCCACCCAGTGACACTGCACACGGCCTCCCGCTGCACGCGGCCTCCCTCCCCGCTGTGTGTGGTGGTGATGACTTCTCATGAGCATAAAGGTTTATGTTGCTGTTTCTGAGTGAGTGGATAGACACCTGCTCTCAGTATCCTTTGATTTCCCTTCTGATAAGGAAGGCGTGGACACGCGGGACCGCTGCAGACGGCTCGGCTGCGTCAGAACCGCCTGGGGGCACCGTCGGGTGCTGGGTGGGTGGGAACCGGGTCCCTCCGCTGAACAGTGGGGAGGGGGGAGCAGGTGGAGACACCAGGCCCCATCAGGCTCAGGCACCCAAGGTGCCTCCTCACATCACCCACGAGCTGCCCCCGACCACCGTGCCAGGGTTCTCCTGGACAGCCCACCCTTGCAGGCTTGGGGACACACCCAGGAGGCTTCACAGTCACACGGCCTGTGCTGAAGCAGGCTTTGCAGCACCCCCCCAGCCCAAGGCTGTTTCCGACCGCACGCACTTCCGGGCCAGAGACCACAGACCAACCACAAGGAACAGCTCCGCAGGGGCCGCGGCCCTGCTCCTGGGCCAGCCGGGTGGACACCTGAGATTTCCAGGGTTCCGTGTGGGGCTCCGCCCTCGTGCTGGTGGCCTCCACGTGGAGGCCCTCCATGCCTCTCAGACACTTTCCGACAGAAACAGACAGCAGACGCCATGGACAGGCCTGACCACAGCTGTGCTCTGCCACCAGGAGTGCAGGAAGCCCTCCCTCGAGGGACACCTGTCCTCGCCCAGAGCACACTGGGGGCCGGGTGGCAGCAGTCGGGCCCGACGCCCGCATAGCCCAGGTCCCTCGACTTGATCCGAGGCAGTGCCTCCTCCACACGGTCGCAAAGAGACCGGCCGGCTTCACTCTGCTGCCGCCGCCAGGAACCCCTACCAACCTGACATCTCTTAATATGGGCTCAGCTTCCACGACCATGAATTCGACTTTTCAAAGCTTTTTATCTTCAGGATCCCCAGGCAGAACCGCGTCCTGTCTCGGAGCCTCATCCCACGTCCTTAATTGTCTCGAGCCAAAGCGCTCAGGCTTCTGATCCGCGGCAATCACTGAAGCCTGCGTCGGGGTCAAAGTCTTACTAAAAATCAAACACAAGAGACACATTAAAATGCCATCAAAGGTCCGACCAGAACTCACAGACTCCAGGGAACGCCTCAGAAGTGGACCTCACTGCATCTGCCACACCCGGGGCTGCTGTCTGGGACCTACCTGGACTCGGGGGCCTGCTGCCAGCCAGGGGCCCTGGCTCCTGCCGCACACATGAAGGGCGCTCACCCTGAGGTCGCAGTGCCAGGCCTGAGGCCGGGCCCCTGTGGCCCCTAGGCCAACTCCTGGGAACAGTCCCCCAGGGCTGCGGCCACCCCCACAGGCTCTAGCCGCACCCAGATGTCCCCAGTGTCCAAAAACCAGGGAGCGGAGGGCACAGGGTGTGTGCTGTGGGCAGGGTAACTGCGGAAAGGCTCTGCTTCCTGTTCTGGAAGCTTCTATCTCATGTCACCGATTCCCGGATCTCTGTGACCAGACAAGGACGTGGAACTTCCCAGGAGCCACCGGGAGAAGTGCTGCCGGCTTTCCAGCATCCAGCCTGGCACTGCCTGCCCTGAGCCACGCCGGCTCCACCTCCGACCCTCAGTGCATCCCAGCGACGCTCCCTCGATTCTCGCAAAACCACTGCTCAGCTCTTCCTGACCGCTACGGCCAGAGCCTGGTGGGAAGCTGAGGGCACGAACCCCAATGGCTGAATACACAGGGACAGGGGGCACCTGAGGGGGCCAAGCCTTCCAGGGATGCAGCCCTGCAAGGTGGAGGGTGCTGGGAGTGCACAGATCGCCCAGCCCTTGGGAGGGTGTCACTGAGCTGCCCACACCTGGCCCGTGCTCTGGCATGAAGACACAGCACAGGGGCTGACCCCAACGTGCAGCTGACATCAGGCTGACCAGGACAGGAGCTGGCCACCACCAGCCCGGCAGCGTGGCAGGTGTGGGCTGAGACGACTGCCTGCCAGGCCAGAAGGGGCCACTCAGCCAAGCCTAAGACCCTGGTAGTGTGCCGTGAGGCCGCCCCTGCCAGAGGTCTCGCAGACAAATCTCCGCCCCTCAGTTCCCTCTGCAGGATTCAAGCACACTTGCCGACCGTCTCCAGCTTCCAGAGACACCATCACAGGCGCTGGGGTGCAGCCCCATGCACGCACCTCCCATACAGGGTCCCCAACACCACTCCTCATGGCAGGTGCTGTGTGGGGCTCCCCGATGGAGGGCCCAAGAGCAACACTGGGGAGAGGGATCCCCATCGCCTGCGCCTGGGCCCCCAAGACCTGTGTTGCAGCCTCCTGCCCTGAAGGCCGGATCTCCCCGTGGCACCTGTATCCCACATAAAAACAGAAATTAAAAGGACAGGAGAAAACTGCCTGAATGTCACATTTCACCCACGAGCTAGCCTGGCCAGGGGACAAGGCACCGTGCCACCCACGTCCAGCCAAACCCATCAATGCCAGCCGATACTCATCAATACCAGCCAATACTCATCAATACTGGCCAAACTTATTGATATGGGCCAATACTCATTGATAACGGCTGATACTCACTGATACCGGCTGATACTCATTGATACCGGTCAATACTCATCAATGCTGCCCATGGCGGCCCAGTACCGGCTGCTGCTCGTCAAGCCCGGCCAATACTCAATACTGCCCACAGCAGCATGGCACCAGCCGCTGCTCCTGGAGGCTCATCGATACCCATCAATGCCGCTCAATGCTTATCAATACTGGCCAATACGTGCCCACACCTGTGGCTCTGAGGAGGAAACGGATATGGCAAGGCCACCCTGGCCCTCCTGAAAGGACCCTGCAGTGAGGAGGCCATGAGCTCCCGAGCTGAGGAACCTGCGGCAGGGCTTCCGTGGCCCTGCACTCCCTGGGCTGGCCCTGCCAGACCTGAGAGGCTGCACCCCATGCCACAGGGACCTCCTGCAGCTCCTTGCTCCGAGGCTGCCCCAGTTCAGGACAGACACCTGAGGCCCAGCACCTGGTTCTCCTCCAGGGACCTCCGTCTCAGAAACAGCCCTGGGGCAGGTCTGCGCACCATCTGTACCACCCTGGGGCCACAGTGCACCCACAAAGCAGCCCCCTGCCGGGCCACACCTGCCCCACTGAGAGCCAGCGTCCGAGTCCTGGAGCCCCCACCCAGGGCAATGCTGAAGGCCACGCGCACCTCACGCCAGGGAGCTGGCCGGTCAGGGTCCAGGACTCCGGCTCTTACCTCCCCCACACACTCCGAGGTGAAGGCACACGGCTCCCAGAGGGGCCTGTGCTGTCCAAACCCAGGACCCACACTGCTTTTCCTCATCAAAAACTCACAGCCGCACACGGCTCTCAGCTCAGCGGCACGAAGACAGTCTCCAGGTTCTCACCCTGCAGATGCTTCACCTCATGTTGTAAGGAAGCACTCAACCGACCCAGGAGGGAAGTGAGCGTAGAGCACGTGGGAAGCTTGTGCTAGCTTCCTATTTTCCTGTAAATCTAAGACTGTTCTAAAACAAAAACTCATTTTAAAGCAAATGGGGGTGAGGTGAGGGGCAGCAGCCTCCAGGTTCTCTGGAGGCATCAAGTCCTGGGGGGCTGCACGGTGGTGGCCTGATGACCCCAGAGCCTCCTGGCCACGTCAATGCCCTGTCTCTGGACGCACATCACCAGCTGCTTGCCGGATCCTCCCTCCTGTTGGCCGGTGCCTGCCTACTCGGCCCTGATCCACGTGTGTGCTAGGCTCAGTCCATTCTGGTCTGGAGAGGGACCAGGGTTGCCCCAGGCACACTGGGGGTCACCATGGGCTGGGACCTGCCCCGCTCCAGACAGCCACAGCGGGTCTCTGGGCACTGGGGGGGGGGGGTTCCAGGAAGTCCCAGGGGACACCAAGATGTGCCAGGACCAAGGGGCTGCCCCCGTTCCTTCCCCAGCCTCAGCACCTGGTCCCATCCCCGCCTGCTCAGACCCAGGCTCGGCAGCCACCAACCCTCCATGACCCTCCACCCGCCAGCCCCACTGGGCCAACCAGTCCACTCCCCTCCCTCGCGGCCTCTACCAGGACACTGTGTCCCAAAAGCCCCTCCTCACCAACCCCATCTTCTTCCCCTTCCCCACAGCAGCCCCTAAAGCCGCTGCCCAGGAAGGGCTCCCGACCACCAGAAGGGCACCCTCGGGCTGGGTGGTCTCACCGGCCCTCACCCTGCCCTGTCCCCATAAGCCCTGATTACTCCGGGCTGGAGTGGCCCTCTCGTGACAAAGCTGTCCTGCCGTTGAGTCCCCGGCAGCCATCTGGGCATTGGTGAGATGCCCCCTCTGGCTGTCCAGGCCTGGAGGCCCAAAGACTAGGGCCTGGCTGTGCTGTCCAGCCAGGGGCTGATGTGAACGAAGGCTGTACACAGCCTGACCCGGAGCCTTCTGGTCCTGAGATACAGCCACCTGCCACCCAGAGGAAACTGAGCCACGTCCTGCAATGGCAGAGAAGGCAGGCCCCCAAGAGGGGGCCGCACAGTAGCATGGAGCCACTGGGCTGAGAGCATGCGGCCACCAGAACCTCCCCCAGACAGACATGGCCCCTCACCCACAGGTTGATACAGCTCCTCCGACGACAGCACCCTAGACACTGCCCAAGTCATCCACGAGCTGATACGGCACCTCGGACAGCAGCATCCCTGTGAGCCAGGGAGCCACGGCACTCCACGGGGCCTGCAGGGCCACGTCACAGCTCAGAGAACACAGCGTAGGGGCTGCGATCAAAGGCACGGATTTGCCAGCAAGATTCCTCTCCAGGACATCCATGGAGCCGCACGTTTCCCTGTTTGTTCAGCGAGCAAACGCACATAACCTGTGAGCTCCAGGAACCCCCAGAACGCCACCTTCCTCGCTCCTACCATGCGTGGGTATCAGGGATACACCCTTCCTCCCCTCCCCAACATTCTACACACAACACCACTGGAGAGGCAGCCTCGGATGCCTCTGAGGCTCCTGCCAGCCATGCAGACGGGGCAGCCCAGCAGCCCCCACACCCCAGACGGGCGGCAGGTCAGGGTGGCACGGGAGGGCAGGGTGACACGGACAGCAGGGAAGAGTGGCATGGGAGGGCAGGGTGACACGGGCGGGCAGGATGGCACAAGCAGGTCAGGGTGGCACAGGCGGGCAGGGTGGCACATGTGGGTAGGGTGGCACGGGTGGGCAGGGTGGCATGGGCGGGAAGGGTGGCTTGGGCCACACCAGACCTGGAGAGTTCATGGCGGTGCCGGGGAGGATGCAGAAGGGGCCTGGTCCCAACACCACCCACACCTCTCTCAGGGCCATAGCCCCAACGCCTCCCCATCCAAACCAACTGGGCTTCCCTCAGGGCCATCCTCACTCTCCTTCAACACCATGAGAACTGGCACCACCTGGGGCCGCCCAGAGAGACAACTCAAGGTTAATGTTTGGCTCGACAAAGGGCCACCAAGAGATTTCTGGCTTCACAGGAAAAAAAACGAACATTTCCTCGTGGGAGATACCACGTAGAGTGTGTGGCTGGAGAGGCTTCTGGAAAGGACGGTCAGTGATGCAGGTGGCACCTCATGGGTTACCCCGACCCAGTGCGGGGGACAGCAGTGGGCTCCGGCCACTGCAGCCGACAATGGAGGACCCGAGGGTCCAGACACTCCCGGCACAGAGCTCTTACCCACAACTACCAACATCCAGCGACCACCAGAGGACCCCGACGCTCCGAGCAGCGTTCAACCGCAGAACCCCTACGACACCGCCTGCTGCCTCCACCACCTCCTGGCCACCCCTGGGCCCTAGGCCAGGCCTGCACCGTCAGCACCACCTGGACGGAGCCCTCTCCAGGCCCGAGTGGAGTGAAAAACGTTAAGTCTTTCTACAAGGAGAGTCACCCGGGGTAAACACCTCACAGGGCACACGCCTTTGACTTGGGCACTGCATGGGGAGCACCAGGGCACAGCCGGGCACAAAGCGCTGCCTGAAGAGTTCTCAGCAACACTAGTGGTGCCAGCCGCACGCCTCTTGGCTCAGCGACGCCACCGCCAGCTCAGACCAGGTCACATTCTGGGGGCACTGGCCACAGGAAGTTGAAAGGGCAAGTGACAGAGGAGAAAAACCAGAAAAACTGCCAGGCTGGTGGGGAACCAGGTGCGGCTGGACGGCCACCTCTAAGCCCTGAGGGAAGAGACTGGGCCTCTCGAGCCTGGGGCCCGTTTCCTGGAGAGCATGACTACTTCTGTCCAGGGTTCCTCCAGAAAAAGTTTATTAACAGAGTGACTGTTAACTGTGGCTGTCTGCTGGGTAATGGAACCTTACACTACAAATGTCCGAAGAGTGGGGGCTCCCAGCCCTTGGGGGAGGCAGACAGGACGAGCCAGCATTTCCAATCCCCCCAGGACATGGCTGGGGTCGGCTCTGCGCCAAGCCCACAGGACTGGGCCAAGGCTCATCCCACTCTGATATCAGAGGGACAGGCCCAGCTCACAGTCCTGTGCACCCCGGGCCAAGCCTCCCCTCCCCCCCTGCCATGTTCTCAGGTTAATGACAAGTGTATAGAAGAGAAGATCCTACTCGCTGACATCCCCAACAACACGCCCACCTCTCAGAACTAACAGCTGCCCTGGTCAAGGCTGACAGGAAGAAGTGCATGTTGGGGACATGGCAGACACCACAAAAATGGCCGGGCAGGCGGACGAGGCACCCCCAGGAGTGACCAGTTGCGGCCCCCAGTGCATGACCCTCCCAGAGCTCCGCAGAGGACGCCTGCATGGAAGCAGGTGCTCAAAGATGGGCGACAGAATCACAGAGAGCAAAAGGCGTCTGCGGAGCCAACAGCGCCAACCAGGAGCCAAACCCAGACCCTAGAAAGAGGTGGCCAGGCCTGGGCAGGCAGGGGAGACCTGGGAGGCCGAGTGCTGAGGCCCAGGGCAGAGCCACGCCCTACAAAGTTCCAGGACACAGAAAGGGGGACCCCCAAACCGCAGCTGTCATCCTCAGCTGCAATGGCAAATAGCTACCCCACGGTTCTGCCACAACCCTGCCCCAAGCTGCAGATGGGGACACAGACGCGCAGAGGCCACGCGCTAGAAGCTCAGCGAGGACGGCCGCGGTGCGGGCCCAGCCGCCAGCGCCGTTTTCTTCCCGAGGGATGTGTGCTCCCTGCCGAGCTCCTACAGAAACGGTAGAGAGGCCGGGGACTGGGGAGGGGGAGGGGGGGCTCGGGCTCCACGGAGCACCCTGCGCACCCGCCGCCTCGGCCCTGGCTCCGGGCTCTCTAGCCCCAACTCTAAGGGTTTCACCTCCCCACTCAGGGCACCGGGAAGGGCGCGACCGCCTTCCCTTTTCCCCACTGGAAGAGAATTCTGTCCCGGCAATCACGGAGACCACAGCAAAAGGGATCTGGCCCAGGCCGGGCTTCTAGACATCGGCGCCCTTGGAGGCCGCCAGAGAACGCTCCAGTCTCGGCCCGGGGCTCAGGCGCACGGACTCTGCCTTTGCTGCCGGGTCGAGGGAGAGAGAGGCTCCGCGGAGCGGCCCGGGCCGGCTCAGGACGCGGGCGCTGCAAGATGGCGAAGGTGGTAAGCCCGGCGCCCGCCCGTGCTCCCTGCTTCCGCGGCCGCAGCCCGCAAAGAAGGCACCCCAGGACCTGGGCGGGCCCAGGCAGAGGCAGGTGGGGGCGCTGGGCCGGTCCGGGACCTCGCGGAGTTCGCGGGAACGGAGACCCCGGGGCCTCCCGCGTCACCGCCGGGGGCTGCGCTTTGGGCCCGGTCTGAGGGCGGCGGCCTCCCCCACGGTCAGACCCGGCACCCGCGCCCCGTCCCCTTCCCCCACAGCGCGCGGCCACGGTCGCCGGCGGCCTCCGGCCGGGAAAACGCACGCTCCCGCGAGTGGCCCGGGAGCGCGCACCCCAGGACACCCCGAGCTGCGCACGGCTCACGCCCCACCCCGGCCCCGCAGGCCCAGCCGCGGGGTCATGACCCGGGACGGGGTAGCGGACGGGGATCGGGACTCGGGGTGCCGTCCCGGGTCCCACGGGGCTGGGGGTCGGTGGAGCTGGGGGTCCGGCGGGGCAGCCCAGACGCCCACAGGCCCTTTTGTGTCACCTGCGCGGGCCGCGGACGGGGAGGGCAGACTGCGGCGCTCGCGCACACGCAGCGGCCCGCGCATGCGCAAGACCCTTCCCGCGGTCCCGCCCCCGACCACGGCCACGCGCGGACGCCGGCGCGCACGCGCACTCGCACACAAAGCCGGCGGCCCGCGGGCGCGCGCTCGGTCCGCCCCCGCGACCCCCGCCCGCGCGGCCCCCGCCCCGCCCCGCCCCCGCCCGCGGCCGGAAACGCGCGCGCGCGCGGCCTTACCAAGCGGCAGGCCCTTGTTGAGCAAGTGCGAGCTGCCCATCGAGAGGCGCGAGCGGCCGCGGGCCCCGACCACTCCGGCGCGCTGCGCCGCCGCGAGCCCGGCGCGTGGGGCGGCCTCGGCGCCGTCCGCTGCTCCGCCCGCCCGCCTGCGCCTGGCCGCCGCCGTGCCGAGTCTCCGCCGCGCCGCTGAGCCGCGCTCCGACGACCGCGCGGGCGGGGACACGGCGGCGCGCGCGGGCGGGGCCTCGCGGTTGGTCTCCTGGTTCCCGGCGCGGGCGGCGCACGGACTCACGCGGGCGGCTCAGGGCCCGCCCGGCCGGGACGCGGCTGCGGGGCGGGGCGGGAGCCTGGCGGGAAGCTTGCGGAGGCTGCAGCCCGCCAGAGACCCCGGGCTCGGTGTTCCGCACGTTCTAAACCGCCTGTCCCCGAGGAAGGCCGGCAGGGTCGGGCCGGGCTCAGCGCCGCTGGGGGGAGCGCCGTCCGCCCCGAGGACCCCTGCGGGACGGCGCCGGGCCCGGAAGCCGAGACAGGGCCGCCCACGTCAGCGCCCGGCGCGGGCCCCAACGTAAATGGCGCTTCTCCGCGCCGCGGCCGCCCCACTCCCTTCCCGCTCCGCCGGCCGCCGCCCTCCCGCTTCTCGCCCCGCGGCCTGGCCCGGGCGCCTCCGGGGAGTTTGTCCTTGCGGTCCCGCTGGCCCCTGGGCTGGCCAGGGGCACCGAGGCCGCGGGCCGCCATCGCCCCCACCTGGGCCCTGATTTACCGTCCGAGAGCCGGCGGCACATGGGGCCCCGGGAGGAGAAGCGCGCCCGCTCCAGTGCGTCCCCAGGCGAGGGGGCCCCGACTCCGGGAGGGGCCGCGTCCTGCCCGGCCCGGGAAGTTCAGGGCTGGAGAACCCCCTCCCCGACCCCGTCTCTTTTAACGAGTAGGGTTTGTAGCTAACCAACGTCCTGGCAGCTCAGCTCTGCTTTCCCTTTAAGCATTAATATCAAAGCCCTGCCTGCTGCCGGTGACGCCCCGACCCGGGAGGGCACGAAAGTCCCTTCAGGGAGAGGCCGCACCGGGCCTGCTCACCCAGGGGCTGCCCCTGCAGACTCTCCCAAGGGGCCCAGGGATAGTCCTCGCGCCGCGAGTGGACCCTTCCATCCACCCCATGGAGAGGGCCTCTGCGCGTGGCTACTCAGCCCTCTGGAATGCTCAGATAGTTGCATAATTTCAGAAACCACGGCATGGAGACGGAATGATGCAGACTGCTATCCGCGAGACACCTGCTGTAGTTTCGCTGTGGTTCGTGAGGACGCATCCTGGGCTGCCCTGAGAAGCCCACGTCTCCCCTTCGAGGCCTGGGAAGACCTCCGACCCCGCTGACAATGCTGGGCCCTCAGCCAGACCTGCCCTGCGTGCCACGTTCTGTTCTAAGATCGGGCTGCCGAGCTGTGGCCTGGAGGAAACCTGGCAGGTGTCACCAGAGCTTTGGGGAGGGTGGGGCCCTGTCGGGGAAGCCCAGTGGGAGTCATGAAGGAGGGAACACGTGTGGAGCCCTTGTAGGGGGAGGGGCAGCCCTGCAGAGATCTGAGAGAAAATTCCAGAAAAATGAGCAGTAACCTCCAAGGCCAGGCATCGGTGTAGGGGACAAGGGGTTGCAGCTGGAGGGGCCTAGGTGAGGCTGCCGGGAAGGGACGACGTGCTTCGTGGAGTGCACAGGCAGGGACCTCACTGGACTTTCCTGTCTGCTCGGCATGAACAGGCCGCCCAGGAGAAGGCAGCAGGTGGCCGGGCGCTGGGACGTGCCACCCCCCTTCCCCAGGGGAGCTGGGGTCAGACGAGTCCCAGGCACTCCATCCTCTGCAGCAAGTCGGGTTGTGATTTACTAGGGGGTGGTGAATAAAATGGAGAGGCTTCTGGGGAGAAATTCCTGGCTCCCGCATGGACTTACAGAGCTCAACAGGCAGCCACGTGGCTGAGTGTCCAGCAAACATCACATAAGGCTTTGGGTCCTGCAGGTGGGGCTGCCATGAGCAGCAAGCTCAGCCCGGAAGAGCAGTTCCTCTCCAGGATCCACTTCCTGTGCACTTTTATGTGCAGTGTAGCTGGATGGAGTAGAGCTCCCCGGAATTCCACAGGCAACTGAGAACGGAGAGGGATGCAGGCCAGCCAGGGATCCAGCGTCTTCCCCATCACCACTCTCCATGGCCTCCGTCTGCACACAGTGTCCTTCTGCACAACTTGTCGGCGTGTTATCACGACTTATATTTGGCCCCGGCCCGTCTGTCCCACTGTCCTGGCTTGTTCCAAGCGCTGCCGTCTCCAGCGGTGGTTCTGGCTGCAGAGCTGTCTGCTCCCCACGTTGGGCAACTCCAGCCAAGATTCCTACACCCAAATGTGACCGTATTGCTCACAAAGAAGCCTCAGCTTTGCGTGCGCCCGGCCGTGTGCACAGCTTGTCCCAACTCCTGCGGGCACCACCTGCCTCTCCCACCTCCAGTGTTTCCCCTGTGATGAGCAGATGACCACCGCCCTCCAGGGTCAGTGTTTGGCTGTTCGTGTGCCTGCCCACCCACCTCCCTGTGCCTGGGCCTGCCATGTGCCTGCACACAGGAGGGGCTCACTGTGTTTGCCCTACACGGATGGGCTGTCCTGGGAGCTACTGGACAGCCACCTTGGTGGGGGTGCCAGAGGCATGGGCACTAGGTCTCCCCGGCCAGCCTCTGTTCCCACATGGGCTATTTTTGTCCATCGCGTGGGACAACCTAGTATTGGGGGAAAACTGAGTCCACTCTAAACAAGCATCGGCGTTTTGGATGGACGAATGCTGCTTCATGCGACTCCACGTCAATGGACTATTTTATTCGACTCGGGTATTTATGAGTGTCTCCTCTGTGCCAGCCACGTGTGAAAGAAAAACTCCAAGTTACTTAACACCAGGACAAACCAGGTAGATCACTGCGTCCGGTTCCTCCTCTTTCTGCCGACTCTCCCGGGCAACCGTTCTGATTCCTGGCACGGAGTCGGGGGCGAGCTCGTTAGTACCCAGAGCGCCTGGTGTGCAGCCAAAGGCCCCCATTTTATTGGTCGGTGTGTTCAGTATCACGCTGAAGACAAGGGCCACCCTATTACTTCACACACCTCAAATACAAAAAGTGCCTGGGAACGTTGATGAGGTATTAAAGGTGTTGTCAGTCATGTACACACAGAAAAAAAACAGTCATTTTTATTTTTATTTTTTGAGACAGAGTTTTGCTCTTGTTGCCCAGGCTGGAGTGCAATGGTGCAATTTCAGCTCACTGTAATCTCTGCCTCCCGGGTTCAAGCCATTCTCCTGTCTCAGCCTCCCGAGTAGCTGGAATTGCAGACACCCATCACCACGCCAAGCTAATTCTGTATATTTTTAGTAGAGATGGGGTTTCACCATGTTGGTCAGGCTGGTCTCGAACTCCTGACCTCAGGTGATCCACCCGCGTCAGCCTCCCAAAGTGCTGAGATTACAGGCTTGAGCCACTGTGCCCAGCCAAAAACAACCAAGAATTTTTTAACAATAAAATGACCAGCAAGTAAACTTGAAACAAAAATGGACAAATATCTAAAATATTTTTAAATGTATGTATTTTAATTGGCAAGTAATAATTGTATATATTGTTTACAACTTGTTTTAAAATATGTATACATTGTGGAATGGCTAAATCAAGTTAATTAACATGCATTAACTCACATACTTTTTGTTTTTTGGTGTGGTGAGGACACTTAGCATCTACTCTCTTAGCAATTTTGCAGTCACCATGTCCTACTATAGAGCCCTAAAACATATTCCTCCAGTGTAACTGAAATGTTGTATCCCTTGACCAAGATCACTGCCCAGCCCCAGATAAATACCATTCTACCCTCTGCTTCTGTGAGTTCAGCTTTTCTAGATTTCACCTGTAAGTGAGATCATGCAGCATTTGTCTTCCTGTGCCTGGTTTTTTCACATAACGCCCTTCTTGTTCATCCAGATTGTCATATATGGTAGTATTGTCTTCCTTTTTAAGGCTGACTGGTGTACCATTGTGTATATACACCACATTGTCTACCTAAAGTATTTTTTAATACAGTCGCTGAAAACTGCCATATAACTTGTATAACTGCTGTAAGGCTTGGTTTTCAGCCATAAGATGGGAAGAGAAATAACATCTACCCTGCAGGATGACTGCAAGCTGTAAAATGCCACAAAGCCCAGGGGAGCTCAGAACCACCGCAGCAGGACAGGTCCTCTGGAAGCAGACAGACCTGCCTTGTTACTTTAGCCCTCCAGAGTCCAGTTTAGCCAGTGATGAAATGGGTACAAAAGAACATCTTTCGTGTAGGATTGCAAAATGATACAGAGGATGTCTTCATCCATTCTGTGCTGCTATAGCAGACTCCTACAGACTGGGTAACTGATAGTTTACAGAAGCTTATTGGCTTATGGTTCTGGAGGCTGGGAAGTCCAACCTCAAGGGGCTGCATCTGGTGAGGGCCTCCTTGTTGCATCATCACATCGCAGAATAGCAGAAGGGCAAAGAGAGAGAGAAAGAAAAGGGTGCTGAACCCACCCTTTTATAAGAAGCCCACTCCCATGATAACAGCTCCAGCCCATTCAGGAGGGCAAAGCCCTTGTGGCTGAATCGCCTCTCAAAGGTTCCACCTCTTAAGATCGTCACAATGACAATCAAACTTCATGAATTTTGGAGGGGACAATTATTCAAACCAGAGCAGAGGGGGATGGCAAATGTTCTGAAAACAAGCCTAGAAACTGATCTTAGAAATAGTGCGAAAGTAGATTTCCACTTCTGTCTCTACCTGTGATGGTCTAACCCCAAAAGCCTCCCAGAACAGAATTTGTGAGCACAAGATAGAAACAACAAACTTGATGCAGAGCTGAGCTCACAAGGAGGTCAGGGATGTGACAGGAACCAGAGATAAACAGAAGGCTGAAAACCAGGTCTTAAAGTGTGAGAGCCAAAGGGCAGCAGCCCAGGAGAGTGTTGGTCTGGAGCCTCGGGGTTTAAGTCTCCACACTCACATGGGAAAGGAGACGAGGCCTCCCTGGATCCATGTGAATCAGGAACTGGAACAAGGGCACTCAAAGGGCTACACCGTCAGGAGAGATGTGAACGAGTGTGCCCACAGGAACAGGAAGACAACAGGATGGCTTTGTGTTTGCCTGCCTGTTGCGGTTCTGTGAGACAGAAACAGTTTTGTTGACAATTGGTAATCAGGACTCAGAGCCTCGTTAGACTTCAGGTATTGAATTTTTCTTTTTTGAGACAGGGTCTAGCTGTGTTGCCCAGGCTAGTCTTGAACTCCTGGGCCCAAGCTTTCTCTTCCTCATGCTCCCCACTTTGCTGTGAGGTCTTTAAAATTGTTACTTCTCATCTCTGCTCCCATTCCCAACTTGTAGGTTTTGCTCAGATAGCTTTCCACTTTTCCTCTCGGATTGTTATTAGGCATCTGTTGCAGCACATTGACATCCATCTTTGTAAGAGTCCCGTGGAGCACACCTGTCACCAGGAGGGAATGGGGCATGGGACTCTGGAGCCAGATGCTGGGTTTGACTCTAAAACCTCCAATTACCAGCTGGGTGACTGTGAGCAGAAGCTCATCTTCTCTGGGCCTGCTTTTCCTGTCTTGGAAATAGAGATTATGGTGGCAAGTGCCCTCCTCATGAGTAGTTGGAGATTAAGAGAAATGATGTAAAAGGGAGATTATGATATGCCTTCCCCATGAGTGGTTGGGTGAAGTGGGTTGACAGAAAATGGATGACAACCCCTTGTCGTGTTTGCAAGAGAGAAGTGGAATGATGAAACATGGAGATTATGATAATCCTTCTCTGTGGATTTCAAGAGCCAGAAGAATATTGATTGGAATTGAGATGATGATATGTCTTCCTCATGGGCAGTTGGGAGAGTAAAATCGGTCATAGAAAATGGAGATTATGACAATTATCCAGGGAGTCAAGTGGGTTCTGGGAAATGAGAATATTACAATAGCTCCCTCATTGTAATGGGAGAATGAAGATGAGTTGAGGTCACGCTGAGATTATGATAGGCCTCCTCCGTGCGTGTTCCGGTGGAAGTCACGGGTCGATGCATAATTGAAATTTCTTTCCTGTGTGTGGTTGGTGGGCTGAACTAGATCAATGGGATGATGAGATTATGATAGTGCTGTCCGCTTGGAAGGTTGGGAAGGTGAAATGGGTTGATGGAAAATGGAGATTATGACAACATGGGCATTTGAAATGGGTTGATTGGAGGTGAAAATTAGTACACTCCTTCCTTTCATGTGATGGAGAAGTTATTATAGTGGGTTGATGGAACATTGAGACAATGCCATATCTTTTTTTGTGGTTGGTAGAGTCAGGCAGGTTCGTGGACTAAGGAGATGGTGCCATGCCTTTCTGCAGGTTGCTGGGAGGATGAAGAGGGTTGAGAGAATGTGGGTTGGGAGATTAGTACGATGCCTCCCTTTCACGTAGCCGGAGGGTAAAGTGAGTTGATGAGATGATGAGGATTATGACCTGACTATCTCCTGTGGGTGCTAAGAGGATGAAAAGGGTTGAGAGAATGCGGAGACTGGACAATGGCCGTAGCTACACAGTTTCTTGGCATTTTCTTTACCTCTTTTCTCACAGTCTCACTTTGGCTGCTACAGCTCCTAACATTGAATATTCACCCTGCCAGGCCGTATGCAAAGAGTGGTGCCTGATTCCCACCCTTTGCCTTTTTTTGGTTAAAGAGATACAACTTTCCCAGATATCACCTGCCTCCTACAGCAGACATCTCCTCAGGCCCTACTGGCCAGAACCGTGTCAACCCCCGCCCCCCGACCCCCAACAGTCCTAGCAAAGGGGAAGGGGAGGCTCATCACAGGCTTCCTTCAGTCCCGGCGTATTCCCCGAGGACAGACTGACTTCCTCAGAGCCCATCGTATCAGGAGACTGGAACAATTTACATTTCCATTTATTAGTAGTATCGTTATTCTGTGTGGAAGAAACAGGCTGCTGCTGGGAATACCAATAACGTTTGCAACAGAGAGCGAGGAGGTCAAGGAGCAAACGTCTAGGCACAGAACGGATCGTCTTCGTGGCTGTAGAAATCACAGTGACGCCGGCGCCACTAGCAAGAGGGGCTGAAGTCTTGGCTGCTGACTGCTGCCATAGGAGGGGACAGACAACAGCGCGGGACGCGGGGCGGGTGCCGTTTAGGAGCTAGCTACGTCCACGTTCTCAGGCAGGCAGCCCACTCCCCCATTGCCTGGCCCCTGGTGCAGAACCTTCCTCCTCCTGGAGTTTGATCTCCTCTGTCCTGGCCCAGGCACTGGAATCCCACCCACGTGGCACCTGGTCTTCCTTTTGGTGAGGTCCCCACTCCTCAGACCCAGGGGTCTTGACCTTCAGAAGCTCCAGCAGCGGAGGAAATGGTTGGAGCATAAGGCTCTCAGCCAGGGTCAGGGTCACCTTGGAAATCCCAGGGCAGAGCTTTGTGAGGGGCGGGGCTCCAAGCTGGGACCTGCACTGGGAGACTAAGGAGCCCACTCCTCCTTGCGCTGCCCCGCACCCTCGGCCCCTGACCGGGGCCTCTCACCTGAGCTCTGCTGTCCGCCCTCACGTCCACAAACACCTTTACCCCTCCTGGGTGGTACCGTGGGCCCCATGTCCGGGACCCCTGCCCAGCTGCAGACCTGCCATCCAAGGTCTCTGTGTGGACTCTGTGCTCGGCAAAGAGCCCCTGTTGACCCAGAGTGAGGCCCACCTGCTTTCAGACACTATCCAAGCCCTCCCTGTCCCACCTGCACCGTAGCCCAGAGCCTCCAGCCCATTCCCCCTGCAGACCCTGCATCTACCTCCTCGGAGCCCCGCACAAAGTCCCACGGGCTGGGGCCCTGCTGCGTATCCTAAGTCCCTGGGTCCACCTTGGACTCCCCACTCAACAAAGGGCAACTGTCGCCGAACATGGAGAGCCCCCTGGACCGCTTCCCACCGTCGGAACCTCCGTCCCAGTTCTCTGCATTTGACTCGCTGGTCAGCTGAGGGCCACCACCCATCCACAGCTCAGGACCGGCAGCCTCCTGCCCACCTGTGGACTCTAAAGCCATGGTTTTTGAACAGGGGCCCCTGGCTCAGCAGAGTGGCCTTGACCCACATTTGTCATCCTCTGGAGTCCCACCCACCTGCCCACCTGGCATCCAGCACCACAGTTTCACCTGCAGTTCCCCGTGACCTTATCTGCCTGTGGACAGCGCCTCTGCAAAGACCAGAGGACCCAGCTGGAAGTGGCTGCTGCCTGGTGGATGAGAAAGGCCTCCCAGCAGTCCCCAGGTGCCCACCACACTGTTCTCCAGCAACGCGAGCACAGGCATTGCAGAGCGTGGATGGCGACCTCGGGAACCATCCATCGCCTCCCAGCATCCCTGACCCTGGCCCTGGCCTTACTCCAGCTCTTGGTGATGCCCCAGCAGCTGGCACATGGTCCTTCTGGTGCCACCACAGTACAAACACAATTATAATACAATAAATGGAGGGCTAAGAAACAGGGTCGGAAGACAACAGAAGCCTGGTATGTGGAGCCAAAAGTGGAGCATCGTTACCCTGAAGCAGAAAGTCTGAGACCCCAGCCCAGGTGGAAACATGTCTTTCCGTGGAGGGCCCAGGTCAGGGTTTACCTGTGAATGAAGAGGGGGCCGTCCTTATGTGAGGCGGGCACAGAAACGTCAGCCACTCAGGGCCCAGTGCAGAGGCCTCACCAGTGGTTAGTGCTCCCTGGAGCTCAGCTCCCATCGGGGCCCACAGCACTGGGGTGCCACTGAGGCCAAGGTGACTGAGGCCGGCCGAGGCCCAGGACCAGCTCTGCCTGCTGTTCTGGTGTGTCCTTTGGGCTGCCTCCTTCTCTGGGTAGTCCTTGTTCAGCGTGAGACAGGAATGCCTTGCCATGAAGACACCGATCCAAAGTTGGAAGAGTTGTCTAAAGGAATGAAACAGCCAGATAAGATTTCATTAGGATTTGGTGAAAAACTGAGATTTATAAAAGCAACTTTTATCACAGCCAGGAAAACCAATGCAAGCCTCTTCAAGAGGTGTCTGAGCTAAAGGATTTGTGAGAACGTTGGAAGAAAAAAATCCAAGGTTGAAAGATCTGCCTGTTAACAGGAGCCCCCAGGAGGGACAGGATTTAAGGAGCGTGCTGGCCACGTGGCAAGATGGTCAGCAGAATCGTGAGCAAGCCCAGGAGGACACCCCAGCCCCGGCAGAGCTGTGCTGAGCGAAGGGACACCCTTGGCCAAGCTCCGCCAGGCTAAGGCAGATATGTAAGACTGGAGAGGGAGGTGGAGGTGAGGCAGTGGTGTGAGTGCCACGCGGGGTTCTGTGAGCTGCAGCTCTCATCCTACAAAATCAGAGAGAACTGGAAGCTTCTGTCTCCCAGCCAACATCTTCATGATATGCAGGGGGCAAGATCCCTGCTCGTGCCCATCCCCAGGAGGGCATGGAAGTGGAGCGGGGGCAGGCAATGGGCCCTTCTGGATTCGAGGTGGCTTTGAACTTCTTGGTGTATGGAAGAGTTTAAATAAGCACTTCTGGGGAATCACAAGCATCCGCAGGTGGTTTTCACTTGTGGCGAGCATGTCTAAGGTGACCCTCAGAACAGTGTCTCGAGGTGGGTAGGAAACTCCAGGGCTGTATCCATTGCTGAACCGCAAGCTAACACAGCACAGACTGCCCACCCTACACGCCTGTCACCCAACTACGCGTCCAACTCTGCTGAACCCCGAGCTAACACAGCACAGGCTGCCTGCCGCTGCCCTAGACGCTTCTCACCCAGCTAGACTTGCGTCAAACTCCAAGCAGGCTGGTGAGACAGCGCTGCTACAGTACAGGGTACAGGAGCCAAGGGGACGGCGCACAGGGACTTCTGCGTAACCATTTGTGGCCTGGGACCCCAGAGCTAGTGTCTGGCAATGTTTGGGTTTAGACCGAGAGGTGATGGCTCCAGTCCTGCCCACTTTGCCCCATCCTCTGGGTCCCGTGCCTCCCCTGGGCCTTTGGACTCCTGCCAGGCCTGGCAGCAGATGCATCACACTGTCGGGTTCCTAAGTGCCACAGGCCTGGGATCAGCAGGTGTGAGTAACGCCAGCAGTGTCCCTGGAAAGCAATCCCCGGGGCTGGGTGAGGCAGGAGGAGTGTGGCAGGTGGGGAAGCTGGATAGAGGTGGCCAGGATGGGAGCTGTGCTCTGTGGGCCGTGAGAAGGGTGGAAGGACTTGGGGGCAGGGAGATTTTGGGTTTGTCTTCATAAGGGTCACTCTGGCTGCTCTCACAGGGGGATTGAAGAAGCAAGGCAGGGAGACACAGTGGCGTTCATGGTCACAGGGGAAGGGCTGCTTTCCAGTGGTAGGGCTGAGACGCGGTGAGGAAGAAGCCTGGGGTGGCGGGTGGCTTGCACTGACTCTGGGCTGCTGTCCTACCTAAGCTCCAGGGAGGACGGGGTTTCTGAGGAGACCTAGGGAACAGGACACGCCCATGGAACCCCCCGGTGGAGGTGGATAGCCGATGAGCCTGGGGCCCAGAGGCAGCACTTGAAGTCACAGGAGCTAAAAGCAACAGTGGGTAAGCCAAGGAGAGGGGTCAGAGAAGCTTGGCCTGGGTCAGAGTGTGCCTTCCAGGGAGGTGAGTGAACCCGAGGGCAACCTGGCAGGAGGAGGGATGAGTAGGGTCTGGAGTAGAGACAATGGGGCTGGCAGGGCAGAGTTCGGGCAACACGGACCTGCCTGGGGAGAAGCGGCTTGAAGCCGATGTGGACGGGTGCACATCCAGTGAACCACAGTGTCAGGGCGTGATCACCGGGGTGGGGAACATGAGGACCAGGAGGAGGGGCTGTTTGGGCAGGGAATTGGGTGCAGGGACCTTGGGCGCAGGTCTGAGGAGGGGGACACGGGCGACCCCTTCCTCTTCTCACACCGGGACCCCGGGGTGTCGCTCGTGGAGGATGGGGGATGGGGTTGTTTCTTCATCCATGCATCTTTTCAGGGATGGTCCATTGTTTCCAGGTGTTTTCGTTTTGTGTTATTTCAAAGACATCTGCGAACATTTGCACGTAGGTTTTTATGTGAATGTAAGTTTTTGATTCTCTGGAACAAGTGTTCAGCTGTGTGATTGCTGGGTTGTGAAGTAAGCGAATGTTTCACTTTTTAAGGACCCATCAGACTGTCTCGCCCGCGTGACTGGACCAGCTCACCTTCTCACCAGTGATATGTGAGAGCTGCATTCTTGCCAACATTTGGTGTTGTCACTATTTTTAATGTTATCCGTTTTAGCTGTTCTAATAGGTAGGTAGTGATCTCTCTCATTCGGGCTTTCCTTTGCATTTCCTGTGTGACTAGCACCGTTGGATGTCTTTTCATGCGCTTATTTGCCATCTGTATCCAGCTGTCTCTCAGTATCCATGGGGATTGGCTTCAGGGCGCTCCTCAGATACCAAAATCCCCGGATGCTCAAGTCCGTGATATAAAATGACACAGCATTTGCACATAACAAAGTATTCTCCCATGTACTTTAAACCACCTTAGATTATTTATAATATGAATAAATAATAGGGAGCCAGGAGGCCTTTACTGGAGACATTTACAAACAGATGTTGTGAAGATAGCAATTGTGTGGCTTGAGTCGATTCCACCTCTACAGCTAACCATAGGAACTAATTATAGTTTGTGTTACTAAATAATTTTAAGGGAAAATCGAATGCTATTTTCTTGCCAACAAAACAGTCAGCGCCCAAGCCCAGGAGTTTGAGACCAGCCTGGGCAATGTGGTGAAACCCTGTCTCTGCAAAAAAAACTTTAAAAATTAGCTAGGCATGATGGCATATGCCTGTAGTCCCAGCTACTCAGGAGGCTGAAGTGAGAGGATTGGTTGAGCCCGGGAGGTAGAGGCTGCAGTGAGCTGTGATCGTGCCACTGCACTATAGCCTGAGTGACAGAGCAAGACTGTCTCAAAAAAAAAAAAAAAAAAAAACCAACAGAACAGTGAACTGTGTAAAATCTTCTCACCTGATGTGAGGTACATGTTTCATTCATTCCAGAATTAAGTTTTTCAGCAGGTGTTAACCACCTCTTACGAGATGTGTGGATCAAAATAACGACAAGGGCAACTCCAGCGCAGAAAACTGATCTGGCTGGGCAAGAGGAAGTGCTGTGTCCTGCAGCTCGGGGCAGAGTCACCCCCTCGACCTTGAGGGGGTTACCTTTAAGTAGCAGAGCCCTGCTGTCCATCAGTGGAGATAAGAAGGGCCCCAGGATGTGGACCCCTTGCAGCATGTGATGTGAGCTGGCTATGATAGTGCGTCCCTGAGCCAGAGGTCAGGTCCTCCCACACAGTGGCCATGCAGGAAGCACCCAGCACCACCCGTCTTCTGGGCTGCTCTTCTCTGGGCGCCCCTGGCCCACTCACACAAGGGAACCACGTGTGCCCCACAGCTCATTCCTGGCATAGCTGATTAGTCCAGATGGACAGCCGACCCACGCTGGGCAAGACTTTGGAGCCTAAGATTTTGGAAGTTTGAACCAAGAGACGCGGAACATAGCAGCTGTTGAATGCTATACTACAACAAAAAGTATATTTGGTCTTGGTCCCTGGTTCAGTCCCCGAGTGTCTAGAACCCTTGCGATTTCCTGAGTGTAGGAGTGTCTGCTTTCTTCATGAGGAGCCCCTTCCCACCACACCTGAGTTTATGTTAATGAGGTGACTCTGGGTGGGGCCTCCAGATATCACTAGAAAGACCCAGAGATTCGTTGGCAGGAATTCTCAGCCCCTCTCCCACTCCACCTTCACCTCTCGGGATAAGGGGGGCTGGGGATTGAGATACGAAAATGTGTGAATAATGAGATTCAGGAGAGCCTCCTGGCTGGTGGATGCCCTGAAGTGCTGAGCGGTTGCCACACGGAGAAGGCTTGGGAGCTCCTCGCTCCACCATGCCCGACGCACTCCCGTTAGCTGTTCCTGAGCTGTGTCCTTCATAATAAGCTGGGAAGCAATAAGTGTTTCCTGAGCTCTGTGAGTCATTCTAGCAAATTATTGAACCTGAGGAAGGGTTCGTGGGAGCCCCAAATGTGTCATCTGCCTTGTGGGTGGCCCGGGCACCCCATGTGCAGCCGTCACCTGGAGTGGGAACAGCCTCGTGGAACGGAGACCTTGGCCTGTGGGGTCTGTGCTAACTCTGCGGGTGAGTGTGAATGGGGTTGGATTGTAGGATACTGAGTTGGTGTCAGAGTCTGACAATTGGACAATTTCAAGTTACGTAAACCAAAAATAAAATTCTAAGCTCCCCCAACTGACTGAATGGAACCCCTTACCCCCACCTTCAGCCAAGGGGGTTTCAAAGACACTTGAGAAATTAGTTCAGGACACGATGGCGACGCAGGACTTTTCTTGGTCATTTGTCAGCCAGAGACCCCCAGCCAGTGACACCCTTGCCCAGGCCTTGCTCAGGCCCAGGTTTGCCACAGGAGATGCCCATTCACTTGGCCTGTCAGGTCATGCCAGGCCCACACTCCGGTGTTTGCGGCTGTTGCGACTGTGCACTCAGCCCCCACTGGGAGGGGGTGTGTGAGCGAGTGAGTGCAGGGTCCAGCCAACGGTTCCAAGTGACAGCACAGAAGCAGGCTCCGTGCAGGGCTTGTGGCTGGACCAGGCATGTTGCAAGCCACTCCCATGGTGGACTCCGGCGTCCAGACAAGGGGAACATAGTGGCACCCAGGTAGGGGTGCTGTGATCCTGAAGCCCCAGAGGGGTGTTACAGCATGCTAATTAGCTCTTTTAGTCTGCATCCTGATGGACAGTGGTGTGTCAGTAGCTCTGTCAGCCGCTTGCCCCGCATCAGCCCATGGCTCCAGGGCTGGCTCAGTCCTGCCACTGCTTCTGTCACGTGGGGTGGCTGCCCTCCGCTGGTGAAGGGCAAAGGGTCATGGTGTTACAGCCTTCTCTGTATTCACATTTGGTGCATCCCGAGCTCTTGTCCTGCATCCAAGAAGAATGATGATACATTGACAATTGAAGGGTGAGGAAGATGGAGAAGAATTTTATTTTATTTATTTATTTATTTATTTTGAGACAGAGTCTCGCTCTGTCGCCCAGGCTGGAGTGCAGTGGCGCAATCTCGGCTCACTGCAAGCTCCGCCTCCCAGGTTCACGTCATTCTCCTGCCTCAGCCTCTCCGAGTAGCTGGGACTACAGGCGTCCGCCACCACGCCCGGCTAATTTTTTGTATTTTTTTTTAGTAGAGACGGGGTTTCACCGTGGTCTCGATCTCCTGACCTCGTGATCCGCCTGCCTCGGCCTCCCAAAGTGCTGGGATTACAAGCGTGAGCCACCGCGCCCGGCGAGAAGAATTTTATTGAGTGACAAAGCAGCTCTCAGTGGAGCAGGGATGTGAGAGTGGTCCCCCACCTGAAGTTGGATGGTTTCTTTCTCCACGTGGCTGGGTTTGGGGCTTTCATGGGCTCAGAGTGCACACTGATTGGTTTGTGAGGATGCAAAAATGGCTAAAACAAAGGCATCACGCAAAGGTGGGGACAACAGTGTAAAAAACCAATTGAGGCCGGGCGCGGTGGCTCACGCCTGTAATCCCAGCACTTTGGGAGGATGAGGTGGGCGGATCACAAGGTCAGGAGATCGAGACCATCCTGGCTAACACGGTGAAACCCCGTCTCTACTAAAAATACAAAAAAAATTAGCCAGGCGTGGTGGCAGGTGCCTGTAGTCCCAGCTACTCCGGAGGCTGAGGCAGGAGAATGGCGTGAACCTGGGAGGCGGAGCTTGCAGTGAGCCGAGATCGGGCCACTGCACTCCAGCCTGGGAGACGGCGAGACTCCAGCCTGGGAGACGGCGAGACTCCATCTCAAAAACCAACAAACAAAAAGCCAATTAGGGAAGGATAGGTATATGTAAAATAGGTGAAGGGTGGGGACCAATCAGAAGAAAGCATGCCAAGCAGGAAGACAGGTTCCCAATCCAGTCCATGGATTTACCTGGGACTTGTAGGTCGGCTTTAAATTGTCTTTGGCTTGAAGGTCTGGTTTCACTGGGTAACTGCTCTGTCTGCCTCCTGCCACTATTAACGTGAAGGGAGGGTCGGACATGCCTCAGTATCCCCTCCTCCCTTTCGAGTTCAGGCACAAAACTTACCAGCATTAACATTAAAACAGAGATCTTAAGACTGACAAAGCAGACTCTTCGTAGCAATAAGACACTAAATTCCAACTTGACTCTAGGACAGTGTCACATGACAGATAGCTGGCCTTGAAGGAAATCAGTGTTTTACCCCAAAATATATTTATTTGACATATTTTGAAAGGGCTCTGCAAAGCTGTCTCTTGTGGGAGAAATTTACATTCTGTAGGGAATCCCTTGCCCTCCCTTTCCGGGTCTTTTCAGATTCTGAAGAAGTTAACGGTTAACTGAGAGTCTAGCAGCTCTTTTTTTTTTTTTTTTTTTTTTTTTAAGAGTCTCGCTGTGTCACCCAGGCTGGAGTGCAGTGGCGTGATCTCGGCTCACTGCAACCTCTGTCTCCCAGGTCCAAGCGATTCTCCTGCCTCAGCCTCCCAAGTACCTGGGACTACAGGTGAGTGCCACCACATCCAGCTAATTTTTGTATTTTTAGTAGAGACAGGGTTTTACTATGTTGGCCAGGATAGTCCTGATCTCTGACCTCATGATCCGCCAGCCTCGGCCTCCCAAAGTGCTGGGATTACAGGTGTGAGCCACAGCACCCGGCCAAGTCTAGCAGCTTTTAAAGATCTAGATAGGAAACATTTGCCATCTATTGCCTCTAATGGTGGCCACCTATGAGACTTCATCTACGTAATAAGAACGTTGGTCTCCACAACCCATTTTAACCAGATGCTCCTTTCTTTTGATTCCAGATCTTTAGATAAGCAGGCTTTCAACCAATTGCCAATCAGAACATCTTTGAATCCACCTGTGAGCTGGAAGCCCCGCTGTGCTTTGAGTTGTCCTGTCTTTTCGGACCAAACCAATGTAAATCTCACATGTATTGATTGATGCCTACATCTCCTTAAAACGTATAAAATTAAGCTGTAACCCAACCGCCTTGGGCATGTGTTCTGAGGACCTCTTGAGGCTGTGTCACTGCTCATGATCCTTGACCTTGGCAAAATAAACTTCTAAACTGATTGAGATCTGTTTCAAACACTTTTTGGTTTACAAAAGGACTAATTCAAGGCCGGGCGCGGTGGCTCACGCTTGTAATCCCAGCACTTTGGGAGGCCGAGGCGGGTGGATCACGAGGTCAGGAGATCGAGGCCACGGTGAAACCCCGTCTCTGCTAAAAATACAAAAAATTAGCCAGGCGTGGTGGCGGGCGCCTGTAGTCCCAGCTACTCGGAGAGGCTGAGGCAGGAGAATGGCGTGAACCCGGGAGGCGGAGCTTGCAGTGAGCCGAGATTGCGCCACTGCACTCCAGCCTGGGCGACACAGCGCGACTCCATCTCAAAAACAACAACAACAACAACACAAAAGGACTAATTCAAATACAGTTTTATCTTCCAACATAAGAAAACCTAGAATGAATGACTCAAAGGTTGTAGAGGGTTAAACAACCTCTCCAATGTGCAAACCTGACTTATAATTCCTAAATATTTCTGACTGTAGATGGTACTAGGATGGGATCATTTTACCATGGAAATGAAACCCGTGTCCTTTCCTTTGGGTTAATCTTGAATCCCTGGTGAAGTGAAGGCAGAGTCTCTAAGAGGACGGCAGTTCATCCAACTGCGGCAGTGCTCCCGTGTATTACTGGGACCATCCCGGAGAGTGGCAGGCACGATGCGAACTGCGAAGGGGTGCAAAGAGTACAGAGCGCCTGCTTCCATCTACAGGAAGGTCAGGAACGCTGTTACGGGGAGCAGGGTTAGAATGACGGGGATATAGCCTGGGAAGGGGCAGAGGAGCTTTCTGTGCCACGGGAAATGTCCTCAATCTCAACCAGGACATGGTTAGATAAAAGTGCAAATATGGGTGAAAATTCATTAAAGCTGTATAGTTAAGATTTGTGCACTTCACTGTAAAACTTACTTCAAATGTCTAAAAGACTGGAGTCTGCGGCCACACACTTGAGGAATAACAGTCCCAACTCCTGTTTAAGTAAGACAGAGAAAGATTCCACAGTGCGGGTCGGATGTCTTGTGTTCCGGCTGTAACATGTAGCAGGCTCCAAGCGGAGGTTCTCGCTTCATCGCTGCGTCACCTTAGATATTTTTCCTTTGTTTGAACACCAAATATTTTAAAAGTTGTTTAGAAATGTGTTATGTGAAACACAAGGTGGTTTAATTAGGACGTCATTTCCTAATTAATAAAACCTAATTTCAGTTTTATTTTGGAAAGGAGGGAGACGGGTGGTGTCTGAAAGGCTGAGAATGTGAAGTGGCTGAATTGAAGGCAGGGCACGACCCGGATGCCAGCGCTGCCCGCCCTGCAAGGAGAGGGCGGAGAGGCCACACGCTTCCCATGCTTCGGGAGTTTCTGTCCATAAATCAATTTTAGGTACTGGGCCTTTCCTCTTCCAGTTGGAAGTCGGAGATTCCGCATCAGGATTCCAGCAGCTGTAAATCGGTAAAAATAGGGCTAAAGAAAAATAGTTGGCTACAAGCGCATGTGGCCAGGCGTTTTGTCGGCGTTGCCCTTGTTACCTCAGGCACGAGGGACCCAAAAGGGCCCACCTCGCAGGAGCCCCGAGTAACTGGACGGACGCCAAGTCCCCCAACCCGCTCGGCCCCAGCTCCACCGGCCCGGGCCGCAGCCCGCACCCCATCAGCCCGCCCCGAGCCGGGAACATCCCCAGGCCCGGCGTCTGCGTCCTGAACCCGGTAGCGAATTCAAGGAGGAAACCGCCAGTTTGGGCTATCGTTGATTGGCTGAACGAGAGGAAACCCGGCAGCGATTGGTTCGCGCCGTCTTCCGCCTCCGGCCGACTGGACGGATACGATTGGTGAAGGCGCATCGGCCCGCCCCCGCCCCGCTCCGGCCGGCGCGCGGCGTCATTTCCCGGCGTGCAGCGCGCTCGCGCGTACCCCGCCCGCTAATGTTTTGGCCGCTTCAAGATGGCGGTGCAGGAGTCGGCGGCTCAGTTGTCCATGACCCTGAAGGTCCAGGAGTACCCGACCCTCAAGGTGGGCGCCTGCGCCGCGCAGGCCGAGGACAGCGAAGGCGTCTCCAGCCAGTGCCCTCGGGCCGCGAGGGGCCGCCCCAGGAGGGCCAGCGGCGAGGGCGGCGGGAGCTGGGCGCGGCCTCGCGGGGCCGTGCGGGCTTCTCAGGGGCGCCCGGTCCGCGCCGGGCAGGTGTGGCGGGGGCGGCGGCTTTGGCTCTGCCAGGCGCCCGACTGTGGCCCCTCTGCTTGAAGACTGCGTGAGCCGAGCCAGCGACGACTCTGGCAGCGCGAAGGGTGGCGAATTTGGGGCTGGGGTGGGAGCCGGAGTTTGCGGGGCGTGGGGGGGTCTCTGGCGCCCAGGCAGACGGAGTGCGCGCCGTTCCCGGCCGGTGTCCGGCCGCCCTCCCGGGAGCCCAGGGCTGGGAGGTGCCGGGTGCTCCGGTCGCTAGTTAGGAACTGTAGGGGGAAATCTCACGGCCTGATGGCACCCAGCGACCTTTTTGATGGGCGTCACCAAACCTGAAATACAGCTCTTGCCGTCTGGCCGCTGGTTGCGTGACCTTGGGTGGTCACCTAGCCACGTCGCACTTCTTAGAATGAAATTTGTGCTGCTAGTAGAAGGAGCCGATACTTGTTCTTTACCTAGTTAGTAGAGGATTTGATATGAAGCACCTGGGAAGGAATTCCTTAAAAGATCAAGGTCATAGCTTTCCTAGAGCTGCGGCTGAGCTTTGTGGTTCTGTGTTGCCTTCCTGGAGAGCTGCGTAGCTTCTCTCTCCTCCCAGAGCGCCCTGGTGTTCCCGTCCGTCTCAGGACGGACGGTGTCGCGACAGGTGTGGAGGATGCAGTATGGCCAGGTTGCTGTGCGTTCCCCCAGCCCCAGGGCAGTTCAGCAAAGGGCTGAAGAGCACAGGCTGTGAGCCATCCTGCTGGGGTGTGAATCAGGCTCCTCTGTATTCATCCTTACTGGGAGACATCAGGGCCCACTTGGTGACTGTTTATTCTTGTCAGATTTAAGCAGTGGTAGCGCCTGTGTCACCTCAGGGTGAAATGAGTGACCACGTATTGTTTCAAGCAGTGCCTGGCATTCATTAAAAGGTCCCTGCTACAGTTAGCGCTGCTGAAGTCAGGCTGTACCCTGGTGTAGATGGTCTTCATAGGAAAGCAGAAACAAGCTTCTCTTCCTCTTCATTAACTAGCGGTTTATTTCATATTTTTAAAAAGAAACGGGGTTTGACTGTTGCCTAGGGTGGTTTTGGATTCCAGGACTCAAGCGATCCCCCTGCCTTTTGACCTCCCAAAGCGCTGGGCTGACAGGTGTGAGCCACGCGCCCGGCCCACTAATGGTTTCGCAGTGGGGTTTCATGGTGCTTGTGTGTCCAGCACTTCATTTGATCAAGGAAGGGAGGGCAGTGTTGCTGACGTTACCAAAGGTCTAGCCTCTTGCTAGATCCCTCCAAGATGTAGGTGGTTGGTTTTTAATACTCAGTGACATTGGTGGATCTCTGTTGGTTTAGAGATGGAGACCCTGCAGCTGAGAGAGGTCTATACAAAGACATTGTGGTGACATTAGCAGGGAGCTCTAACCACTGACCACTTTGTCTCACGCAGTGCAGCTCCAGGCCTGTCATTTCAGCTAACACACAAGAAGGCTTGAAGATCAGAACCGTGGTGGTTTGTCACTTCTGGTACTGGCTGGTGAATGTGGGAAACACCAGATAGGAAAGGTTTCCAGAAATCCTTTCATTGTGTATTGAAGGAACTAGGAAGGGAGATGGAAGGTCTCCAGAAAGGATTCTTCAGGTCTTCCCCTGTTTTGTAATCGTGAATGTAATTTGCATTCCAGAGTGATTGCATAGCTTCTGATTAAAATAGTCATGCAGATAGTCATACAGGTAAAGAAATATTATAGTGTCGTAATTCTTCTGTTGACACTTGTGTCACTACTGAGTTAAAACTTTTTTTCGTTGAAGTTTTCAGGAGTGATTCCTAGTGGATAATGGAGGGGTTTTGCTGGGAAACCAGGGATCCTTGATTTAGAAGCATTTATTGGTATAGAATTAAACAGAACATGCTGCGCTCACAGCTCAAGAGCTGCACTCTTCAGTTTCCAGGAGGGGCCAGTGCGGATGTCAGAGAAGGGACCGAGGGCTGCAGGACTGGGGTTGTGGAAGGTGGGGGGTGGATGTCGTGCTTCTCTAGTCTGAGAGCACGTCCTCCTGCAGGGTGGTAGCAGCTGGCATGCTCTGGACTGGATCTTCACCTGGTAAGAGTTAAACTGCTTTCCTGCCAAGTGAGTCCTCCACAGACTCACAGGGGATTCCTTCCTCTTCAGAGGGCTTGGGAGCCCTAGGTGGGTTTCAGCAGTAACACCTGGGATGTCTGCTTCCTCACAGTGTCAGGGCGGCTGGTGGGGCTCCTGGGTGCCTGGCAGGTACTTATTTTTCTATTTTCCTGGTGAAGTGGGGTGGGAAGAGAATGGAATAGACGTGAATTGCTGCAGCCAACACGCACTGACCTTGGGCACCTCTGTCGTCAGGAGCTTCTATTTCCACCAAAGGGGTGGAGCAGCCTGTGAACATTTGGGCTGGATGAGCCTTTGTCGGGGGTGGGGGCTGTGCAGTATAGGATGTTTAGCAGCGTCCCTGGTGTCTGCCTGCCAGATGCCAAGAGCATGCCCCCAAAATGTCTCCAGACATTGCTAGATGTGCCCTGGGGGCATGCACACACCCATGAGAATTGCTGGGCTGGATCCTGCTTTAAGGGACTTGTTTCTTCCTCTTACCAAACGGAGGTGTGGCTCATGAGGACACAGCCTTGCGTCCTGGCTGTGGCTGTGTCTTTTTGCTGTCAAATGCTGTGAAGGCCGTCTGGTGTAGGGTGGTGGGTCATGCCTTGTGGGGGAGGGGAAAGATGAATAATTCACCATCTTTTTTTTTTTTTCTTTTTTCTTTTTTGAGACGGAGTCTCGCTCTGTTGCCCAGGCTGGAGCACAGTGGCACAATCTCAGCTCACTGCAACCTCTGCCTCCCAGATTCAAGCAATTCTCCTACCTCAGCCTCCCGAGTAGCTGAGATTACAGGCACCCGCCACCATGCCCAGCTAATCTTTTGTATTCTTTAGTAGAGACGCAGTTTCTCCGTGTTGTCCAGCTGGTCTTGAACTCCTGACCTCAGGAATTCACCATCTTTCAATTCAACATGCATAGTTTACCATCTTGAATTGGAAGCCCTTGTTTTCATTATTTTATAAAAGGTTTTTTTTTTTTCCTGATTATAAAAGTAATTTGATGAGTTGGGTGCGGTGGTGTGCGCCTATAGTCCCAGCTAATTGGAAGGCTGAGGCGAGAGGATCACTTGAGGCAGGAGATCCAGGCTGTGGTGAACCGAGATTGAGCCACTGCCCTCCAGCCTGGGCGACAGAGTGAGACCCTGTCTCAAATAATAAATAAATAAAAGTAATTTGTTTTTTCTTCAAGTTACCCTGCTGCACAGAGAGAACTTCATTAGCATTTTGGTGTATTTACTCCTACTATTTTCCTTCAGATAGCCGAAGAAAAATAATAGTAGAGAATTTCACATGGGTGTCTGCACGGCCCAGGGCGGGAAGCGGCGTTCGTCACCTGGCGACCCTGGTCTGGACCTGGCTCCTCTCTATGAGCCCCATCTGGGCCCACCCCTCCTCTCCTGGAGCCCCAGCAGGGGTTCCCAGCTCCAGTGAGTCCTCTCACACCCCAGGTGGTGATGCTGTCCTCTCCCCACAGGACAGGCTGAGAAACACCGGGCCTGTGGTTGCATTGTCAGGTGTCTGAATTCTCTGCAGGAAGATTCGCCTGTTCTGCCTTTGGTTCGATGACAGTCTGGTTGTCCAGGCACGGCCCTGATGCCTCACAGCCTGGGTTTGTGCCTGTGGTGGGAGTTTGGGCGCCAGCTGTGTGCTGAAGTTGTAACTGCTCCTGCGCCTTTTGCAGTTTTCTTAACTCCATCTTGGCTGGATTTGGGAGGATCATGTGTTCTCGAGTGTAAGAAACACAGGCAACCACAAAGCGTTTGACTTAATGACACACACATTGGGTTGGACCCTGGTGACGCTGTGTCTGAGGAGTCTTAGGCCGGGTCTCCACCTCTTCTATGGCCGGCTTTTTTGATGTACTTTATCTGCAGTCATGTCACACAGTCCTCCAGAATCCTCCCAGTCTCTAGAGCGCAGTGGAAATTCTTTCTGCCCAGAAGAGCCATGGTCTGCCCTTTGTGGCTCCCAGCTCCACTCCCCTCGCCTCTCCCACCGTTCGCTGGTGGTTTGGCCCTGGGCCGGCTTCCACGGCCTCTGCGCTGCACAGGTCTTCCCTCACCGGCCTGGGCCTTTCCAGCTGGATGGGCAAGGCTGAGATGAGGATGTAGACTTGAATTCACTGCTAGCTGGGGGGTTGGTTTGTTTTTGTTTTTTTTTTTGTTTTTTTTTTTTTTTTTTGAGACGGAGTCTTGCTCTGTCGCCCAGGCTGGAGTGCAGTGGCGCAGTCTCGGCTCACTGCAAGCTCCGCCTCCCAGGTTCACGCCATTCTCCTGCCTCAGCCTCTCGGAGTAGCTGGGACTACAGGCGCCCGCCACCACGCCCGGCTAATTTTTTGTGTTTTTAGTAGAGACGGGGTTTCACTGGTCTCGATCTCCTGACCTCGTGATCCGCCCGCCTCGGCCTCCCAAAGTGCTGGGATTACAAGCGTGAGCCACCGCGCCCGGCCTGTTTTTGTTTTTTTAAGTATTATTTTTTAACACATTTCAAGTCAAGAAAGGGCTTTTTAATGCCTGATTCACCGTAATGGCGGCCGTGGGACCTGAGCAAGGCACCGCCGCCGGGCTGCAGAGCAGGGCTGCGGGTGCACTTAGCTTCTCCCATGCCCTCCTCCGCAGCAGCGGTCTGAGAGCCTGCATCGGCCAGGTACGGTCAGGCCCTGTATAGTCAGGCCCTGGGCTAGCATGATGGGGAGACAAGTGAGACCCCGGTCTACACTCTGGCGGGAGGGAGGCGTCAGCACAAGCACACACAGACATCTCATATCCTTTAAAGACACTGATGAGGTTGAGGTGGATGTTGGACAATGGCAGTGGGCGGGGGCAGGGGCGGGGGTGGGGGTGCGCCTCCTCCAGTGAATGTGATATTGTGAGCTGGTTGGCGGAGCTAAGTTTTGGGGTGAAGCTCTGTGGACCATGTTGAAGTCCTGGCCGACTCTCACCCCAGTAGGCACACAGCACCGTTGGGATGATGTGGCTGGGGGTGTCCCAGAGCTGTGCAGGGAGCGTCTTACAATGAGGCTGAGTGCTGGGCAGTGACTTGCTCTCTGGGTACAGGGCTCAGCAGAATGGGAAGCAAGCCCAAGGAGACACATTGGCCCAGAATGAAGACAAGGCCGGCCGGTGCCTGTAGCATGTGACTGCCCTGTCTGCAGAGAGGCCGTGCCGCAAGCCGCACCCTCTGGGGGCTTCAGGTGGAGTGGGGATGTCTGGGTGCTGACCTCGGCATAGCAAAGCACACTTCCTGTCGGGGTAACTGCTGATGATTTTTAGGTCTGTTATTTCAGAATCGTTGTAGCTAGGGGCCATTATTTTGAAAACCTGAACAAAAGAATTATTCACTGTGTTAATACCACATTTAGTGACTGTTGAGCTGAATGTGGCTGAGCAGAAGAAAGCACCTGCTGTGCAGATGGCTGGCTGTGGACCCAGACCAGGACCCTGAGTGCTGCCCCACTCAAGGGAGGGGCCCAGAGCAGTCTCCTTCCTCTCCTCCCAGGCGAGCCTTTCATACCTGTCCTTCTCTCAGACTTTCTCTCCTACTTCATGCTCACCCATGCCTGTCTCGCAGACCCTGCCTGACCTGTACCTGCTCCCACACCTGTGGTGGATGAGCGCCATCACCCGTGCCTGTGCCGCCCTCACCCGTGCCTGTACCCCCCTCACCCGCTCCTGTGCCCCCCTCACCCGCTCCTGTGGCCCCCTCACCCGCTCCTGTGCCCCCCTCACCCGCTCCTGTGGCCCCCTCACCCGTGCCTGTACCCCTCTCACCCGCTCCTGTGCCCCCCTCACCCGCTCCTGTGGCCCCCTCACCCGCTCCTGTGCCCCCCTCACCTGTTCCTGTGCCCACCGTCGCCTGTGCCCCCTCACCCGTGCCTGTGTCCCCCTCACCCGCTCCCGTACCCCCTCACCCGCTCCCGTGCCACCCTCACCCGCTCCCGTGCCCCCTCACCCGCTCCCGTGCCCCCTCACCCTCTCCCATGCCCCCCTCACCCTCTCCCATGCCCCCTCACCCGCTCCCGTGCCCCCCTCACCCGCTCCCGTGCCCCCTCACCCACTCCCGTGTCCCCTCACCCGCTCCCGTGCCCCCTCACCCGCTCCCGTACCCCCTCACCCACTCCCGTGCCCCCCTCACCCGCGCCCGTACCCCCCACCGGCGCCCGTGCCCCCCCACCCGCGCCCGTACCCCTCTCACCCGCGCCTGCGCCCCCTCACCTGCGCCTGTGCCGCCTCACCCGCTCCCGTGCCCCCCTCACCCGCGCCCGTACCTCCCCACCGGCGCCCGTACCCCCTCACCCGCGCCCCCTCACCCGCGCCCGTACCCCCCTCACCCGCGCCCGTGCCCCCTCGCCCGTGCCCCCTCACCCGCGCCTGTGCCCCCTCATCCGCGCCTGTGCCCCCTCACTCCTGTACCCCCTCACCCGCTCCCGTGCCCCCCTCACCCGCTCCCGTACCCCCTCACCCACTCCCGTGCCCCCCTCACCCACGCCCGTACCCCCCTCACCGGTGCCTGTGCCCCCTCACCCGCGCCTGTACCCCCCTCACCCGCGCCTGTGCCCCCTCACCCGCGCCTGTGCAGCCCTCACCCGCACCTTTGCCCCCCAACCTGCACCGTTCCTCACCTGCGCCCCTCACCCATGGCTGTGTCGTTCGTCACCCATGCCTGTGCCCCCCTCACCCATGCCTGTGCCCCCCTCACCTGCGCTGTGCCCCCTCACCTGCACTGTGCCCTTGCCTCGTGGCTGCTCCTGCACTTGGTTCTCCCTCCTGTTGGTTTTCCCGTTGGCGGTGCAGCTTCGTGGTGTGCACATGGCTCTGAGTCTTCCTCTCGTGAACTAAATCCCTTCCTTGCCCCACGTCCTCCTGCAGCTACTACTCCCTTTCTCTGCCCCTTCGTGTCTCTCTTCCTGTTTTACCTAAATCAGGTTTTTGCCCCCCAACACTCCACTCAAACGTTCCTCTTGAGGACAGGATGATGCTTCCGAAAGCGGTCAGTCCACAGCGAACCCCACTGCCTCGAGACGCTCCCGTCACTCAGCTCCTGTGACACCGTCCTCTGGGCTCTCTCCACCCCTCGCTGCAGGTCCTCACTTGCCTCCTCTGTCTTCTCTAGTCTTGGAGGCTTTTTGTTTTATGTCACCAGCCAGCCCTCCAGAGGTTGTGTGGCTTCACAGACGGCCTCTAAGCTCCTGTCCCCACACTGCTGCCCTCCCCAGGCCTCTCCCTGAGGCCATCCTGTGTAGTCGCCTCCTGGAGCCCTCTTTGCATGTCTGGGAGGCAGTTCAAAGATACGATACCAGGCGTGAAACCAAATGCCGCATCTTGGCCTTGGAGCCCCAGACGAGCGCCAGACCTGCCTTACGAAGCCACCCTTCCCAAGTCAGTTGACAGCGAGGTCCCCCGGCACTTGTTCAGTGACAGCCGAGCACTCGGAGTTTCCTCCATTTCTGTTTCTCACGTTTATCCTTGAGTCCACGAAAAAGGAGCCAGGAGGAGGGTAAGGGGGAATCAGTGCCGCCCTGCGTGGCCAGCTCCCTGCATGGGGCCTTAGCGGAGATCCTCCCGAGTGTTTACACTTCAGCTCATTACCCCAGAGCGTGGGGCTGGCCATTTCTAGCTTTGAAGGAGCCTGAAAAAATACATACATGTGTGTGTGTGTGTGTGTGTGTGTGTGTGTGTGTGTGTGTGTGTATGCCTATATATATATAGAGAGAGAGAGAGCACGTGCCTGAGTGTGGGCTCATTGCTGCCCTAAATAAAATTGGGATGTGGTTCCTTTTGCCCTTTGTCCCTCGCCTGCCTGGTTTCCTTTGCAGCACTCGTCGCAGTCTGACGCGGTCGCCTGCATCTGTCTGTGCTTTGGTTAGGCGTCTCCTTTAGAGCCTCTGCTCTGCGAGGGCAGGGGCCGGCCTTTGTCGTCGTTCACGTCACACCCATGAGTGTCTGGCACAGGAGTCACAGTCAGTGGCTGTTGGCTGAACCAATTTTTCCCCCGTCTGTCTGGGAAATTCCTAAACTTCGCATCTCACTTTTGTCCACTTGCCGCATTCCAGAGTACGTCTTGGTCTCATGGCCTGTGCCCTCATCTGGGTGTGGTCAGCCTCTTGCATTTCCTTTCTGCCTCCCCTCCACACCTCGCGATGTAGCCCCAGCCCCTGCCCTTCTCTCCTTCCAGTTGTTCTAGAACATTCCAGCATGGAAACCCTGCTGTGCAAGGCGCCTACACTGGCCACAGAAGCTGCACCTAACTGCTGAGGAACCCGGTTGCTGCCTGGAGTGGGTGCCGAGTACTGTCTGGCAGCATGGCCATGCTTCTTGAGGCATTTTAGCACCCTGTACCCCAGGTACTGTTGCATATGCCTCGCGTTCTCCATGAGCCTGCCATGCTTGCCCCCATCCTTGTGCTCTGCTCGTGGCTTGGCACTGTCTGTCCCCTGCCCGCTTGCGCTCACTGTCTCGTTCCTGTTACTGGAGATAGGTCCTTTGTGCCCCGCCCAAGGCCAGACTTTGTTCATGCACCAGACCCCCTGCCCCATCCCTGTGACCTGAAGAGGCACGCACCATCTTCTGGTTATCCACGAAGAGGCACGTGCGCCGTCTTCTGGTTATCCGTGAAGAGGCATGTGCGCCGTCTTCTGGTTATCCATGAAGAGGCACACGCACTGTCTTCTGGTTAACTGTGGGCGGGACCCACAGGTCCCCTCTGTCTGAGCCAGCCCTGCCTTGGGGTCACTGGAATTGCTTCTCATCTGGTTTTGCCGCCATCACAGTGCTATAGCCAGGGCACCAGGTAACCCCAAGACACTGCTGAGACCCATGATGGATTCTTGCTGCCCATCTCGACCTCTCACGGGGCTGGAACACAGCTCACCCCCTCGGGCTTCTAGAGCACCATCCTTGCGTTTCCCCCGGGTCAGTCCTTGGCCCTGGGTGTTGCTGTGAGCACCACTGCCTTGGTGCTCTCACAGGCTCTAGTGGACTCATAGGACCCTCTGTGTATACTGATGACTCCCAGGCAGGTATCTTCCAACCCCAGAGCCTTGTGTCCAGTAGCCTGTAAAACATACCCACTTGGCAAGGCACTTTGGCATTAAAATTATTATTATTTTTAAAGATGGGATCTCACTCTGGCACCCAGGCTGGAGTGCAGTGGCACGATCACAGCTCACTGCAGCCTTGACCTCCTGGGCTCAGGCGATCCTCCTGTCTCAGCCTCCCAGGTAACTGGGACCACGGGCGCCTGCCTCCGTGCCCGGCTAATTTTTTTATTTGTAGAGATAGGTTCTTGCTCCGTTGTCTAGGCTGGTCTCCATCTCTTGGGCTCAAGCAGTCCTCCCTCCTGGGCCTCCAAAAGTGTTGGAATAACAAGTGTGAGCCACCATGCCCACCTCCTTGGCATATTTAGATCTGAGCTTTTCATCTTAACACCTGCTGCCCAAACTGATTCTACCAGTCTCCCTTCTCTTCGGGAAGGGCAGCCCCTCCATCTCCCTTGGTCAGGCCAGAACCTTCAGGTTGGCCTTGATGCCTCTGTTGTCACAGCTCATGCCCAGCCCGTCTGCCCCTCCACCCTGGCGTCAGGACATGTCCAGGCCCAGCTGCTGTTGCTCTTCGCTCCTCTGCCCCTGCTGCTCAAGTCGCATCTCTCTCCGGAATATTGAATAGCCTTCTGGCTGCGCCTGCTCTTCCCATGCTCACCCCGGCTGCCCCAGCACCAGATCCTGTCATCTTTTCATTCTAGGAGTTTCCTGTCCTGGGGATGAAGGCCAGGGTCGCTACAGTGGCTCCCAGGCCCTTTGCCCTGTAGGGCGCTGGGCCAATGGCTTTTCTGCCACCATTCAGCCAGGCCACCATGCCGAGTCCAGGGTTTTACTGACACCCTCCTCTGTCTGGAGCGCTCCTTCCACAGATGTCTGTGGTCCCATGTCCTCACCTTCAATCTTTGCCGATGTCCGCGGTCCCATGTCCTCACCTCCTTCAATCTTTTGCTGAGCTGTCACCTTGTGAAGCTTCTCCGACTCCACTGTTGAAACTGCAGCCCCAGCATCTCCCACTTCTGCTCTTTTCCCTCGTGAGTTGTGACCGCTGTCTCACATAACTGTATTTTGCTTGGTTCTGACCACTGGGATTATAAGCTCTTTTGAAGGATAGAGAAGAAATAAATTCTCCAGTTAACAAATGAACAAAATAATATTAAATATTATTTTGGCAATTCTGTCTAAAGCAGTAAGAATTGAAATAGAAGTAAATGTAACCATTGAGAAAGTCAGCACAGTAACGGGGCATACAATAAGTGCATGAAACCCAGTCGCCATTCTCTATCCCACCGCCAGCCAGTTAGAACACATCCCATTCACCATAACCCAAAGCAGCAGAGACAGACGATCCAACAGCGTCCTCAGCAGGCAGCTGACTGCCACGGAGCTGTTTCAGGAAAGGCCCGAAGGAAGATTGGCACTAGCAAAGGATGCTGTGTTTCTGCATGCAAACCGTAATGATATCGTATTGTTCTTTTTGTGTTTGATAAAATATTCTTTATTTATAATGAAAGAGACACCAAGAAGGGCTGGGCCCTGCCAGACACCACAGCCAGGTATGTAACTGCCAAAGTCGTGACCTTGTGGCAGAACAGCTGGCTCCCTTTATGGAAAGGTGAGAGAGGAAGCTCTGCTAACATTGTGAATATGAACTGACATTCCTGCCCACTTGTGGTCTCTGTTGTTTGGTCAGGGAGTGACCTGGGGATGAGGGCACTGGACCGCGTGGGGCACGGCCCCGGTTCTTCTGTGCTGCCGGCTTCCGAGGCTGGGGCTGCATGGCGTGCGTGTGTGCCGCTGCCGCAGGTCGCATACCCTTTCCAAGACGGACCAGTGGCTTAAGAAGGTTCCCGCAAGGAAGTGGCTGGCTAAGGCTGGGCCTAACTGGGCATGCACACAACAGGGAGCGCAGAGCTCAGGGCCCACAGCGCTCTTCCCACTGCGAGCTTTGTGGGGCGTAACATCAGTCTGGTCACATCCCCTCAGAAGTTGACTGGAAGTGTCATCTTTTCAAGAAGGCTCTTAGGGGATTCGAAGCATTTTTGGCCTTGGTGAGCCTCCCTCAGGGTATGTGCTGTGCTTGGGGAGATTAGCGCAGGATGGCAGGAAGCTACTGTGATTACATGCCCCGCACCAGAACATGAGACTGGCCCCTCCAGGACGGAGAGGGATGTAAGCTGCTCCCAGGGCTTAATCCAGCACTCCTGGCCCTGTGATGAGCTTCGTGATCAATATTTAGAAACCTCTTCTGGTTAATTGCAAAAGTCAGAGAGCCTCATGCCATTGGAGAAATTCTTCCTTCCTGTGTTGGTGAAAACATGATGATGACACACTAAAATGCGTTTCTTTTTGTCAGCAAATTCTGTCAGAGAAGCACGGCAAACGCTGGAGAAGGTTTGAGGAAGCGCATCCTGAAGCTGATGGCACCATGTGGGGGCAGCGGGCAGGCAGGTGCAGACGTTTCACGCGTGTCTCCACTCAAACGCTGCTTGCCACATTCTGTTTCAGTGATGAAATCAGGGAGGATTACTTCTGTGAGTCACTGAAGGGGAAGATGTGCTGGAGGAAATGTAATTTAACATTTGCTAAGTAGAGAAATCCTGTGATCATAAAAAGCTGTAATGCAACAAATTACTTAGGAAAAATTGGGGAGATGTCATAAATAAAAGTTTAATTCTTTGGTATAACCAGATAAGATAGAACCAGAATTTAAAAGCAAATACCAAGCCAGACACAGTGGCTCATGCCTATAATCCCAGCACTTTGGGAGGCTGAGGCAGGAGGATCACTTGAGCCAGGAGCTCAAGGCTGCAGTGAGCTATGATTGTGTTACTGCGCTCCAGCCTGAACAGCAGAGTGAGACCCGTATGAATGAACGAATAAGTAAGTGAATAAGTAAATAGAAATAAATAAGCAGTGGACAAGGGACACAGACAAAATGTGTAGAAGGAAAAATGTATTAGGTTGAGTCATACACAGTTGTTACTTTTGTAAGTTAAAAGTGATGGCTGAATAGACCTATAACAGGTGAAGTTACTACAAAAAACCTCACAAAGAAAAGCCCGAGACCAGATGGTTTCACCGATGAATTCTGTTAAACATTTAAAGAAGAATTTATACCAACTCTTCCTAAAAACAGTTAAGGAGGAAGTACATCCCACCTCCTTCTATGAGGCCAGTATAACTTTGATACAACCTTGAACCAGACAAAGGCATCACAAGAAAACCATAGACCATTTTTCCAGATGAAAGAAAATAGATGCCAAAATGTTCAACAAAATCTTAGCAAACTGAATCTGGTAACATATAGAAAGGATTATGTGTCAGGACTAAGTAGGGTTTTTCCCAGAAATGCAAGGTTGGTTCAACGTGTGAAAATCAATGTCATGTATCATATTGATAGAATGAAGGACAACAACCACATAATCATCTCAATAGATGCCACAAAAGTACTTTACACTGTGAGAAATCAGTATTTGCTGTTTAAGTTGCCCAGTCTGTGATATTTTTGTTACAGCAGCCTGTGCTGACTAAGACAGCTGCTCAGAACAGGGAGAAAATCTTTGCCAGTCATGTATCTGTTAAGGGTTTAGTATTCAGAATAGGTTAGGAACTCTTCTAGTTCATTAATACAAAGGCAAAAGAAAACTTTGTTTTTTTTTTTTGAGTTGGAGTCTCACTCTGTCGCCCAGTCTGGAGTGCGGTGCAGTGGCGCCATCTCGGCTCACTGCAAGCTCTGCTTCCCGGGTTCACGCCATTCTCCTGCCTCAGTCTCCCAAGTAGTTGGGACTACAGGCACCCGCCACCATGCCCAGCTAATTTTTTTGTATTTTTAGTAGAGACGGGGTTTCACTGTGTTAGCCAGGATGGTCTCGATCTCCTGACCTTGTGATCCGCCTGCCTTGGCCTCCCAAAGTGCTGGGATTACAGGCGTGAGCCACCATGCCTGGCCAAGAAAACATTTTTTAAATGAGCACACAATTTTAGCAAACTTCTGCAAAGATATACAAATGGCCACTAAGCACATCATTAATCCTTAGGGAAATACAAACTAAAACCACAGTGAGGTGCTGCTTCCTACCCCACCAGAAGGGCTGTAGCAAAAACAGTGGTGAGTTGTTGGGTGTGAATGTGGGGAATTGAAATCCTCATACGCAGCCACCTTGGAAAACAAGCTGGCCGTTCTTCAGGTGACACGTGGAGTTACCATAGGACGTGGCAGTTCCCCTCCTCAGCTTATCCCCAAGAGCAGTAGAAACTTAAGAATGTCATCCTCGGGCCGGGCGCGGTGACTCATGCCTGTAATCCCAGCACTTTGGGAGGCCGGGACGGGTGGATCATGAGGTCAGGAGATTGAGACCATCCTGGCCAACATGGTGAAACCCCGTCTCTACTAAAAATACAAAAAAAAAAAAAAAAAATTAGCCGGTCGTGGTGGCGTGCACCTGTAGTCCCAGCTACTTGGGAGGCTGAGGCAGGAGGACCCCTTAAACCAGAGAGGCAGAGGTTACAGTGAGCTGAGATTGCACTACTGCACTCCAGCCTGGGCGACAGTGAGACTCCATCTCAAAAAAAATAAAAAAGAATGTCATGTCCTTCTCGATAGCAGCCAGAGGTCCTTCACTTGTGAATTCCTAAACAAATAGGTATACGAATACCATGGAAGACCATTCAGCCGTGAAGAGGAATGGAGCGTCGCTGTATGTCACATCACAGGGGAACCTGGTAAACATGCTGAGTGAGAAAAGCCAGATACAAAAGTCCACATCACGTGTGATTCCATTTATATGGAATCGGTTGATGGTGGATAGCCTGGGTCTGGGGACTACAGTGGGTTCCTTTTTTGGAGTGATGAAGATCCTCTAGAAGTAAAGAGTGATTTGTACAACCTTGTGCTTATTCTAAAAGCTACTAAATTGTACACATTAAAAGGGTGAATTTTATGGCCTGTGAATTATATCAGTAAAAATTGGTAAAATTAAAAATGACATTGGGATTTTTTTGTATGATTCAGCTTAATAGACAACTGAAGAGCATGCTTGCACAGTGCCGGCAGGGCAGGGGGGTCCAGCAGGGCAGGGGGGTCCGGCAGGGTGGGGTGGGGGTCTGGCAGGGCCGGGGGCATCCATGGTGTGTAGTTCTGCACACAGGAGTCAGGAGTTTTTAGTCCAGGTCCATAGAAGTGGAATACCTGGGTCGAAGGATGAGGCCTGGGTTCTGTGGCTCCTGTGAGACCCCACGCACCCTCTTCCCCATCAGTAGTGTGGCTCCTGTTTCCTTAACCTCACCAGTGTGTTTTCTGTGAGCCCCGTGTGGCTGTCGAGCACTTGAGATGTTGCTGGTCCAAATTGTCATGTGCTCTCCATGTAAAATATGCCCTGGCTTTCAAAGATTTAGTACAAAGAGGGTAAAGAATGTAAAATATCTAATGATTATTTATTGTTTGTTTATTTTGTACTTTTTTTTGTAGAGACAGGGGTGTCTCTATGTTGCCCAGGCTGGTCTTCAACTCCTGGCCTCAAGCAGTCCTCCCAAAGCACGGGGATTCCAGATATGAGTCACCATGCTTGGCCCTGAAAATTATTTATTTATTTATTCGAGATGGAGTCTCGCACTCTCGCCCAGGCTGGAGTGCAGTGGCGTGGTCTCTGCTCACTGCAAGCTCCTCCTCCCGGGTTCACGCCATTCTCCTGCCTCAGCCTCCCGAGTAGTTGGGACTACAGGCGCCCGCCACCACAACCAGCTAATTTTTTTGTAATTTTAGTAGAGATGGGGGTCATCATGTTGGCCAGGATGGTCTCCATCTCCTGACCTGGTGATCCGCCCACCTTGGCCTCCCAAAGTGCTGGGATTACAGGCATAAGCCACCACGCCTGGCCCCTGGTAATGATTTATATTGAGTATTTTAATGAACATATTCGGGATGAATTGGGTTAAATAAAATATATTAAAACACATTTCATGTGTTTCTTTGTACTATGGCTACTAGAAAATTTGAAACTATACAAATGTGTCTCACGCTAGACTCTGTTGAATGGTACTGCTTTGTGGCTTTATCCTTTTTTTTTCTGCTTCGGTTTCTCAGAGATGTTTTAAAAACATAAACCTTGTACTGATGTTTCTGTCTTTCCATAGCCATCCAGATTTATGATGATTACTAATATTGTGGACTTCTCTTCATCTTATTTTGCTTTCTATTTCCTATGCTTTTGTCTTTTCGTTTTTTCATTTTTTTTGGTGGATCGATAAGGTTTTCCTTGTTCCAGTTAATTTCCTCTTGCGGTTTGTCCAGTTCACAGCCATGGTCCAATTTTGGCAAATCAAAAAGGTCTCCACACATTGCCAGATGTCCCCTGGGGAGCAAGTTGTCCCTGTGGAAAGCTGCTGCACTAGGTGAGCCCAGCCCTGGTTAGGGTGCCTCGTGAGTGGAGCCTGCGTGTGCTCCTGTGCCCGGCTGCTTCCAGGCGGCGTGGCCCTCCCTCTGATTGCTGGAGGACTCTTCTGTGTGGGCACACCACGGTTTGCTTACCCATCCTGGTCAATGGACACTTGGAACTGTGGTGAACAAGCATTCCTGCACCTGTATGTGGATATTCTATGTCCATTTTTCTTGGAAGTGGAATAGCTGAGTTATCTGGTAGGTGTCTTTACCTTTTAAAGAACTAAGCGCTTTTTCCAGAAGGATCATCCGAACTGCTGCCAGCAAGAGTCCAGGTATCCCAGCTCCACCAGCATGTGGTGGCGGCCTCTTGACTGGGAACTGTTCTTCTGGGTGCCAGGGTTCTCCAGAGAAACAGAGCCAGTGGCACCCGCATGTGTGCACGCGCGCGTGTGTGTGGGAGTGTGCGTGTGTGTGCGTGTATGTGCGCATGCGTGCGTGTATGTGCGCATGCGTGCATGTAAGGAGCTGTGTCACAAAGAATTGGCTGGTGCAGTTATCAAGGCTAAGTCCCAAGCTGGAGACCCAGGAAGGCTGAAATGTAGTTCCAGTCTGAGTCTCAAGGCCTGAGAACCAGGAGGGCTGACAGTAACAGTTTTAACCGGGAAGCTGTCGGGCCGGCGGGAGATCCAAGAAGAGCCAGGATTTTAGACCAAGTGCAAAGGCCAGGAAAGACCATGCCCCGCCCACACGAGGAGTTCCTTCTTACCCAGCCTTGCCGTTCCCTTCAGGTCCTCAGCAGATTGGGCAGGGCCCCTCCCCAGCGGGGAAGGCTGTGGGCTTTCCTCAGTCTATCCATTCAGATATTAGTCCCATCCCAGAATGCTCTCACAGATACACCTAGAATAATACTTGGCCAAATGTTTGTTGGGGAACCTGGGGGCGTCAAATGGACCCGTAAAATTCACCGCGCCTTCCGCTGTGGTCTAATTTGCATTTCCCTGATGACTCATGATGTTGCACGTCTTCCTAGAGATTACCTGCCCCTCATAGAACTTCTCTGTGATGTTCCTGTTCACACCTTTTCCACATTAAATAAATGGGATTGCTAACCGGGGGAGGTGGCGTGCGCCTGTAGTCCTAGCTACTCAGGAGGCCGAGGCAGGACAATCACTTGATCCCGGGAGGCGGAGGTTGCAGTGAGCCGAGATCGCGCTGTTGCACTCCAGCCTGGGTGATGGAGTGAGACTGTCTCTCAAAAAAAAAAAAAAAAAAAAAAGCGGGTTGAGGGGGCTTGCTGGTCCTAATACTGAGGCTGCAGGAGTTGGCTGTATTCCAGATGGAAGCCCTTTGTCAGCTGTGCTGTGAAGGCTCCTCCCAGCCTATGGCTCGTGTTCTTTCTTAGTTTTCTGAGGAGCAGAAGCTTTAGTTTTGATAAGGTTCAGAGGATGGGTTTTTGTTTTACAGTTGGTGCATTTTGTATCCTTCTAAGAAATCGTTGCCTGTCTCAAGGATGCAAAGATTTTCTCCCATGTTTCCTTCTAAGGAGTTTCACAGTTTGAGCTTTTGTGTTTAGGTCCGTGATCCATTCGGAGGCACTTTTCATGGGATGTGAGGTTTGGGTTGAGGGCCATCCCTTCCCTGTCCTGGCTGTTGCAGAGACTGTCCTTCCCCTCAGTTGCCTTGGCCCCTTGGCTGGATGTAAGTGGACCCTGCCTGTGGGTCCTTTTCTGGGTTCCCCCACCTGTATTGACCCCTGCATCCATTCCTAGACCGGTGCTGTACCGGCTTCAGCACTCTAGCTTTATAAGCAGTCTTGCAGTCAAGTGCCATTTATCAAAATTCATTAGAATTTTTTGTTAACATTTTTTAATTTAAAAAGTTAGTGTTATATATATATAAAATTTGCCATCAACCGTTTTATACAGCAACCACTTTATCCATTTATAGCGTAGACACGGTTCCGTAAGCACACAGTACAGTCATACCATCTATATCACCAGGACCCTCTCATCTCGCAAACCGGAAACTCCATAGCCATTGAACAAAACTGCCTCCTCCCCACCCCAGCCCCTGGCATCCACCATTCTGCTTTCTGTGTCTAAGACTTGGACTGTGTGAGATACCTCATACAAGCAGAGTCATGCAGATTTGTCTTTTCATGGTTGACTTATTTCACTTAGCATAATGTCTTCAAGGTTCACCCATGTTACAGTGTGTGAGAGGATTGCCTTCTTTTAAAAGGCTGAATACTATTCCACTGTGTATTGTGTTAGTTTTCCCCAGGGGGACGGAACTCATAGTATATATAGGTAGATGAGGGGATTTATTGGGGAACTGGCTCCTGTGATTACACAGGCTGAGTCCCCCAGCAGACCTGCACCCCAGAGACCCTGGGAAGCTGGTGCATGGCTCAGTCCAAAGCCAAAGGCCTGAGAACCCTGGGGGATGCTGGTGTAAGTCCCAACGTCCAAAGGCCAGAGACCCTGGAGTTCTGATGCCAAAGGGCAGGATCCCAGCTCCAGGAGGGACAGGAAATTGCTTATCCTCTGCCTTTCTCGTTCTGTCTGGGCCCCAGCGGACTGGATGGCGCCACCTACCTGGAGGGCATCTTCCCACTCACCCACCAGTCTCCTCTGGAAACACCCACACAGGCACACCCAGAAGTAATGCTTCACAGGTTCTCTAGGTAGCCCTAATCCCATCAAGTTGATGCCTGAGATGAACCATTACGTGTGCAGATACGGTCATGTGTCACTTACACGGAAAAGCTCTGAGAAACGCATCGTTAGGCGACTTCATGGTGCAAACATCGTGGAATGAACTAACAGGAGCCCAGACGGTGTGGCTGCTGCACGTGGTACAGCCCGTGACTCCTGGGCTGCAAACCTGTACAGCATGTCACTGCGCCGAATACTGCAGGCCGCTGTTCCACGGTGGTGTTTTGCATCGAACACATCGAAACATAGAAGAGGTGCAGTGAAAATGCAGTGTCCTAATCTTAATGGGACCACTATCACCTGTACGGTCTGTTGTTGACCAAAATGTCGTTATGTGGCGTGTGACTGCCACGTTTTCCTTCTTCATTCCCCTCGTGATGGACACTTGGGTTGCTTCTGCCTCGTGGCTGCCATGAACACAGGTGTGCAGATACCTCCTGGGACCCTGCCTTCGGTTCTCGTGGCCTGCTGTGGACTCAGGAGCCCTGTGCCTAACGTTCTGAGGAATTGCCTCGCTGCTCTCCACGCTGCGCCGGGCACGTTCCCTGGCACTGCACGCGCGTCCCGCTGCTCCGCTTCCTGCCGTGGCATAGCTTTCGGTGTTGAGTGATCGCCGTCCTAACAGGCACGAGGTGATGCCTCACGTTTGCATTTGTGTCTCCTGAGCAGTGGTTGGTCGTGTTGAGCATCTTGTCACGTGCCGCTTGGCCATTGGTTTATTTTCTCTGTAGAAGTGTCTAAGTCCTTCACCCACTTTAAAATTGGACATTTCCTTTGGTTGTGGAGTTGTGGGAGTTTTTAAAAGTGCATTCTGGATACCAGCTCCATATGCAGATCCCTGGGTTGCACCTATTTTTTCCCATTTTTTACTCTGTTGGTTTTTCCTGCTCTGCAGTTTTTAAGTTTGATGTAGTCCCATTTGTCTCTTTCTGTTGCCTGTGCTATTAGGAATCTATTTTTAATGCTTTGCCCCTTTTCACAGTTCTTCCTGTGATACGGTCTGTTAGGTTGCCCGTCCTCATTTGGGCGAGCTGTATCTTCTGCGGGCTCCTCTCTGCAGTGCTGTTCCTTGTGTCTTATGTTGTCTTTCTCCGTGGATTTATTGTGTTTGATCACTAAACAATATTTCTGAGTAGTTTTTCTCCCAGGAAGGTTTGTGTGTGTTCAGCTTTCAGCCCTTGCGTATCTGAAAGTAACTTCAGTTTGTCCTCATTCTTGAGTGATAATTTGGTTCGAGTTAGAGTCTTTAGCATTTCTGAAATTCCACTCACTCGGTCACCAAATGCCCTTTAAGGAGCCTGTGAAGGGGCTGTTGCTAACCAGCCAGCCCAGGCCAGTGGAGGGGAGCTTTTAGGGCCGGGAGTCACGTGCTGGGTCCCCCGGAAGAGGAGGCGCTGCTTTCCGGGGCTGGCCTGGCTCCTCTGGGGGGCGTGGATGCGGGGAGGAGCTGCTGTCTGGGTCAGCAGCTGCCCTGTTGGAGTGAGAGGGGGTGCTGCGCTTATCCCCTGAACTCAGATTGGATAGCCCCGGGCCAGCGCTGAAGGAGGAGCAGAGGCAGGGAGGTGGGAGGAGCGTGCGCAGAGGCGTGGGAGGCCTGAGGAGTAAGCGGCTGGATGTGGACCCTGAGAGCCACTGGCAGGGAGGTGGGGTCTTTCCAGTTGTGAAGACACCGTGGCCCCGGTGAGCCCCTCCCCGGCCTCCTTCATGCTTGCGTCCTGCGTAACCGTGGCGCGTTCTGGGCAGGGCCTCTTTCCCTTGCACTGGGAGCACAGGGTTCCTGTCTGCAGCACACCAGCTGCCCGGAGCTCTGCCCTGTGCCTGAGTGGTGTAAGCAACGCGGTGAGGCAGACGGCCCGGCAGGGGTTGGAAAGTCCAGGAAAGCCCCGTTCCTGCGTAGAAATTGAATGCAGCTAAGGGATGTCCAGAGAGGCCTCTCCTTTTCTGGTGGCGGTCTGGAATGTGCTGGCGTGTGGATGCTGTATGCGTTCCTCTGCGCGAGCTAGGGTGGTTGTGCCGCTTTGTCTAATGGTTTAATGGCGAAGACCTTCTGTCCTGCTCACCGTGTGAGGCCCCTGCACAGGCAGAGCAGAGACTGAGTATGCTTCGCGTCCTTCAGAAATTCCACCTCGTGGCAGGACACACTCAGATAGGGTCTCCAGTGGGAGAGTCGTGCAGGCCGGTGTCGGGCTGTGGTGTCAGGGCCTCGGGGGGCCTTCCCCAGTGGGTCTCGTTGAGCTCGCTTGCACTGGTCAGGTATTTATGGAGAGCTGAAGTGCTGTCTGCTGTGACTTCCCATCCACTGGATGTAGAGCAGACGAAAAGAATCTTTCCTGTCTTTCCTAAGCGGTGCCGAATCCTTGGGAGAAATCTTGAAGGCGGGCAGTGTGGGTGATGGGACCCCAGGCCACGTGGCACCAACAAGCTTGGTTCCAGATGCCACACACACAGTGCCTGACTTCGAGTCCATCTCCTGTTGTCACTGCTTTGTGAGTTGGTTAAACATGTTGTGTCTTGATAGCTTCCCTGCCCTCCTTCTCAACATCCTGACTCACTTGCTCACCAGCAAGTGTGAGTTCTGCTCGGTAGCAGACGGTGATGCTGGCTGCCATTTGCAAGCCCTCCTGTGTGGCTGTCTGGTGTGGACAAGAGCGTGTGCACCCTGTCACCCGCGGTGGGTCGTCGGCCCTGGGGGACGTCTAAGTGGAGGGCAGCTGGGGCCAGGCTGAGTGGGGAGTGGCAGCCGGGGGGACGGGCTCAGGGCTGGCCTTGCCACCCGCCTCCTGCCCCTGCTTTTGGGGGGAAAATGAGTCTGGGAAGAGCCCTGCTGTGTGGTTCCTTCCTTGGCTGAGGCCAGCCCCGTCTCTGTTTTCCTGGCTGTCCCTACTCCTGGGAAGCCCAAGCGCCGAGCTGCGTCCAGGTCTCCCTCACTGCTGCCCTGCCTCCCTCACGTGCCCTCACGGCTAAGCACAGTGGTTGACACGAGGTCGAGGCCTGCCCAGGGTCGGGGGAGCAGGCGGTACCCAGGAGTCTGTCCCCCATGGTTGGGCACGGCTGGAGAGGAGGCGGAGGTGGAGCGCTTGTTCTGGCACAGCTGCGACGGCAGAGTTGGGCCCACTGCTCTTGGGTGGCAGCATGGCCATGTTGCTGACGCGCTGTGCGGTGAGCTGCCGGCCGCCAGCGCAGCCAGGACCATGGGCAGTGTTTCCTGCTGGAGCCCGGCCACGGAGGCCGGGGAGCGCTGGGGCGTGATTCTGTCATGCTGCTTTCAAACCGTAGAGCACAGGAAATGGGCAGAGAAGAACTCAGCAGCGCTTCTCTCAGAGGGACAGAAAACTAACGATGACTTTAAGATTCTCCTTGATAGGCTTATTTTCCACAGGGAATGGATGGTTGTTATGAGTGGGGAAGGCAAACGCTGTCACACAGGAGAGGTGTGAGTTGTGTGCTTGTGGCTTCACATGCGTGTTTGAGGCTTGCTGTGCCCAGCCCCAGCCCGTGTGGAGCCCACACCCCGTGCACCCTTGTCCCTGCCCGGCCTGGCCTCATGTGGTGGCGCCTGTGGCCGCACCAGCCTGGTTGATCACCGGCCAGTCCTGTGGTTTACTGTCAGATAGCCTCACACCCCGGTCGCTCCTCTCCTGTTTGGAAATTTCTTTAACTGTTGGTTATTCTGGATGCGCTTTGGGATTATTTTGTCAACATACACTGAAAATGTTTTTGGCAAACATTGGGGTTGCTTCTCGTCCAGGGATGTGGAATGGCTCTCCATTCCCCAGGGCTTTTGTGGGTCTTGGTTGAGGTTTAGAGGAGATACTTTGAGACCACGAACCTTCTGAGACTTCTGCCTCTACAAGTGCCATGAGGAGACCTGGTGTGTTCTGGGTGTGGGGCTGGTGGGGCTCACACCAGGGGAGTGGATCCCTCACCATCCTCCTTCCTCTCCAGGTGCCCTACGAGACACTGAACAAACGCTTTCGCGCCGCTCAGAAGAACATTGACCGGGAGACCAGCCACGTCACCATGGTGGTGGCCGAGCTGGAGAAGACGCTGAGCGGCTGCCCCGCCGTGGACTCCGTGGTCAGCCTGCTGGACGGCGTGGTGGAGAAGCTCAGCGTCCTCAAGAGGAAGGTTGGTCCCGCCCAGCGGTCCCTCTTCGGTCGGGGCATGGACACCCCTTTGTCTCGAAAATGAGTCCTAAGACAGGCAAGCTGCCGTGGTGGGAACGCGGGAGGTGCGGTTGGGGGCCCCCTTCCCTGCTGTCTGCCCTCTGGGGCCACTGTCGGCTGAGCAGGCCAGCTTCTTGTTCCTGTAGGGACCGTGTTGTCTTGCTCCAGGAGTGTCCAGAGCCCAGGCCACAGGGAGACCAGGATGTATAGCAGGTTGATTGATTTTTTTTTTTTTTTTTTTTTTTTTTTGAGACAGAGCCCCACTCTGTCACTCAGGCTGGAGTTCAGTGGTGCGATCTCGGCTCACTGCAGCCTCCACCTCCCGGATTCAGGCGATTCTCCTGCCTCAGTCTCACGAGTAGCTGGGACTACAGGTGCCCACCACCACGCCCGGCTAATTTTTGTTATTTTTAGTAGAGACGGGGTTTCACCATGTTAGCCAGGCTGGTCTCGAACTCCTGACCTCAGGTGATTCACCTGCCTTGGCCTCCCAAAGCTGGGATTACAGGCGTGAGCCACTGCACCCAGCCTGATTGGTTATTTTTAGATGGAATTTCACCTCCAAGGAGCATGTGGAGTTCCTTGTCACTGGGATGCGTGGACAGGGGCGTTGGGTCTAATCTGGCCCACCGAAGACACCCAGAAAGTGGGATAAGATATCTTGAAACATCGCACTGAAAACACCCAATAGACGATGAAACAGAAAGGAATCACCAGGCCAGAACCGGAGGGCAGGGGTCAGAGGTGAGCGGCAGGAGACTGCTGTTGCCCCTGGAGTGTTGGCCAGGCCAGATGGAGGTGAGGACCAATGACCCAGGCCTTGGAAAGTGGGGCCCAGTGGAGAGAAGCTGGGACCCCACGGTACTACAGCTCAGGGTGGGGTGTACCAGAAGTGGCTGGCGTTGACACAGTGTTGCAGCTAGGTTCAGAGGACTGAGGTGATCGGAGACCCTTAGCCTTCACTCCTGTGAGGTGGTCCCGGCTGGTGGTGCCTTCCAGCTCCGGGCAGAGTCAATTCAGATTCTTTCTTGGGGAGGATACCTTCATTATGGGCATAAGATGATTCTTAGATTCTTAGTTTTCATGTACAACATCCAGCACAGAGATAGCCTGGGCGACAGTGAGACCCTGTCTCAAGACACCACGATGGACTGGAGACCCAGCAGACAGTAGACAGAGGGCTGCACGGACTGCAGGTGTGGGGGCTGCCAGGTGCCACACCTTACTGTGCTTAAAGAACAGAAACAGGCTGGGTGCGGTGGCTCACACCTGGAAAGCACTGTGGAAGGCTGAGGCAGCAGAATCACTTGAGTGCAGGAGTTTGAGACCAGCCTGGGCAACATAGGGAGACCCCATCTCCACAAAACATAAAAAAAATAGCCAATCATACTGGTGTCCTCCTGTAGCCCCAGCAGTTACTCAGGAGGCTGAGGCAGAAGGATTGCTTGAGCCCAGGAGGTCAAGGCTGCAGTGAGCCGTGATCATGCCACTGCACACTCTAGCTGGGCGACAGTGAGACGCTGCAGTGAGCCGTGATCGTGCCACTGCACACTCTAGCTGGGCGACAGTGAGACGCTGCAGTGAGCCGTGATCGTGCCACTGCACACTCTAGCTGGGCGACAGTGAGACGCTGCAGTGAGCCGTGATCGTGCCACTGCACTCTAGCTGGGCGACAGTGAGACGCTGCAGTGAGCCGTGATCGTGCCACTGCACACTCTAGCTGGGCGACAGTGAGACGCTGCAGTGAGCCGTGATCGTGCCACTGCACTCTAGCTGGGCGACAGTGAGACGCTGCAGTGAGCCGTGATCGTGCCACTGCACTCTAGCTGGGCGACAGTGAGACGCTGCAGTGAGCCGTGATCGTGCCACTGCACTCTAGCTGGGCGACAGTGAGACGCTGCAGTGAGCCGTGATCGTGCCACTGCACTCTAGCTGGGCGACAGTGAGACGCTGCAGTGAGCCGTGATCGTGCCACTGCACTCTAGCTGGGCGACAGTGAGACGCTGCAGTGAGCCGTGATCGTGCCACTGCACTCTAGCTGGGCGACAGTGAGACGCTGCAGTGAGCCGTGATCGTGCCACTGCACTCTCTAGCTGGGCGACAGTCAGACGCTGCAGTGAGCCGTGATCGTGCCACTGCACTCTCTAGCTGGGCGACAGTCAGACGCTGCAGTGAGCCGTGATCGTGCCACTGCACTCTAGCTGGGCGACAACGAGACGCTGCAGTGAGCCGTGATCGTGCCACTGCACTCTAGCTGGGCGACAGCGAGACGCTGCAGTGAGCCGTGATCGTGCCACTGCACTCTAGCTGGGTGACAGTGAGACGTTGCAGTGAGCCGTGATCGTGCCACTGCACTCTAGCTGTGCGACAGTGAGATGCTGCAGTGAGCTGTGATCGTGCCACTGCACTCTAGCTGGGCGACAGTGAGACATTGCAGTGAGCTGTGATCATGTCTCTGCACTCTCTAGCTGGGCGACAGCGAGACCCTATCTCAAAAAAAAAAAGTTTGTAAGTCTCTGCAGGGAACAGACAGTATAAAAAGTGATTTAAGGCTGAACACTGTGGCTCACTTTGGAAGGGCGAGGCAGGTAGATTGCTTGAGCCCAGGAGTTTGAGAGCAGCCTGGGCAACGTGGCAAAACCCCATCTCTACAAAAAATATTAGCCAGGCGTGGTGGCACACACCTGTAGTCTCAGCTACTTGGGAGGCTGAGGCAGGAGAATCGCTTGAGCCCAGGAGGTCAAGGCTGCAGTGAGCAGAGATTGCGTCACTGTACTCCAGCCTGGGCAACAGAGTGAGACACTGTCTTAAAAAAAAAAAAAAAAAAGTGATTGGGCAGCCACAGTGGCTGGCACCTGTAATCCCAGCACTTTGGGAGGCCAAGGCAGGCAGATCACCTGAGGTCAGGAATTCAAGACCAGCCTAGCCAACATGGCGAAACCCCGTCTCTATTAAAAATACAAAAAAATTAGCTAGGCATGGTGTGCGCCTGTGGTCCCAGCTACTCAGGCGGCTGAGGCAGGAGAATCACTTGAACCCAGGAGCTGGAGGTTGCAGTGAGCTGAGGTCGCACCACTGCACTTCAGCCTGCACAGAGACTCTGTCTCTTTAAAAAAAAAAAAAGATTCAGAATTTAAAAGGAATTAAAACTTCAAGAAATGGGAAATATAATAACCAAAAATGAAAAACTCAACATTTGCCTATAATAGTTAACAGTTAGACAAAGCTGAAGACAGAATTAGTGAACTGGAGGGTGCGTCTGAAGTAACGACCTAGAATGGAGCACAGAGACTGAAGAATCCAAGTGTCTGCGAGAGTAAAGCACAGAATAGAGCAGAAACCTGTGGCGTGTTTCACCAGAGCCCACCAGTGGGTGGGGACAGAGATGGCATGGGGGGAGTGACCAAGGTTTCGGAACTGATGAGTACCACCAGGTCAGAATCCGACACAGGGTAAGTGAAAATAAACTGACACGGGATTTTCCCGTGGTGGATCCAAAGAAAACAGAGACAAAGAAATATTGGAAAAGCAACTGAGGGCAAAAGATCACTTCCAAAGAGGCAACAGACAGCCGGACAGCCGATTTCTGCACAGCAGTTGGAAGCCAAAATTAGTAGAATGTGCTGAAAGAAGCCAACCTGTATGCCGGATCTGTCCAGTAGTCAGTCGCCGTGCTTGCTGTTAAATTGTAACGAAGAATTCAGTTCCTCAGTTGCACCGCTGCCCTTCAGTGTGTGGCAGCCACGTGGGCTGGTGGCAGCTGTGTTGGGCAGCGCAGGCCTGGAACGTTTCTATCTAGCCTGATTCATTTTTAACAAAATTGACTTTAAGAGAAAAAGTGTTGCAAAAGATTTTTTAAAGTCACCTTATAATGATAAACAGTTTAACCAGAAAGGCGTAGCAAATTTGAAATTGTATGCATCTGGCAACATGGCTTCAGGGTATATCAATATAAAGCCAGAAATAACAGAGAGAAGCTGCAGATCCAGGGTGGTGGATTTTCACTGCCTCCGTCTGCAGCTCTTGGGCCAGGCACACCTGCCTCGCGGACTCGGTAGAGCACGGTTTTGTTTCTGTCCCGTAATCCCCGCTTTTCTCCTTGTGAGTGTTGTGGCCTCCCTTGGCGCAGGACTGCAGGGCGTCCCTGTCCTGAACGTCCTCTGTTGTATGTGGTTCAGGCGGTGGAGTCCATCCAGGCCGAGGACGAGAGCGCCAAGCTGTGCAAGCGCCGGATCGAGCACCTCAAAGAGCACAGCAGCGACCAGCCCGCGGCGGCCGGCGTGTGGAAGAGGAAGCGCATGGACCGCATGATGGTGGAGCACCTGCTGCGCTGCGGCTACTACAACACGGCCGTGAAGCTGGCGCGCCAGAGCGGCATCGAGGTGGGTGCCCGCCAGATGCAGGCACGGCGCCCCAGCCGGCCCCGGGCCTACGGCCAGCTGCCCTGTGGCATGTCCCCCGGCATGCCTGTGTTCCCCTCCCCCCACCCCCGTGTGCGTGTGTTCCCCCCTCCACACTGTCCCCCTCCCCCCGTGTGCGTGTGTCCCCCCCAGTGTGTGCGTGTCCCCCTCCCCTCCGTGTGCATGTCCCCACTCCCCGTGTGCGTGTTTCTCCCCCACCCCGTGTGTCTGCGCTGTGGTGAGGGCCTCCTCCCCAGCTGAGAGGCCCTGACCCTTGGTGGAAACGCACCTGGGACTTTGCTTTCTGAAGTCAGGAAGTCAGTGTCTAAGGGGCTCTCCAAGTTCTTCTCATTTCCCTGTGGTGTCTCCACACATCCTGCTTAGGATTTTCCCACCTGATACCTGCATCCCGGCTTTCGCGCTGGCACATGCTCCATTGCTGCCTTGTGAGAGCTTTGCCTTTATCTCAGGCGGGGTGCATTTTCCGTGTTTTCTGCGGCACCCTGTTTGGCTGTAGAAACACATGGCACCCTTGCCCTCCACGGGTGCAGCTGAGCAGATGCCGGGCGGTGCTGCCCTCTGGCACCTTTAGGCCAGGTTAGCTGGGGCGGCCCCTCTGCCATCAGGCAGTTGTCCACTGCCATGGGGGCCCATGGCAGTTGGAGCCTCCCGGACCATCACTTGGGCCTGTTGTTCTTGCCCCTGTCCAGATCCCGCTGTGGGAGCACAGCCTCACCTGACTCGGGTTAAGGTGGCATCCGTGTTCCATTTGACTAAGATGACAGCATTTGAGAACCTCTCAGGCAGGACTTGTGCGAGAGGAGTGTGCCCCATGGCCCTGCCCGGGCCCAGCCTCCCCATGCCCAGCCATGCGCCTGGCCCCACAGGCCTCCCTCCCGTGCTGCTCCCTGCCACGGCTCCTCAGCCCACCTCCTCCCTGCTTCTCTCTAAGCAGGGGTCTTCTCTCTTTCCACGGCTTAAATCCCACCCACATGTGTGTGGCTCCCACCTGGGGCATGATGGGCCTCAGCCCTGGCCGCATTTAACCCTAGCACAAGGCTCCCTTCCCAGCCTTGGAGGTGGCCTCACATTGTGCAGTCCAAGGCCTCGGGTGCCTGTGGGGCCACACTCACGCCCCCATGCGGCCATCTGCAGGCCCTGCTGGCTCGAAGCCTCCCCCACACTCCTGTCCCGCTCCTGCCCAGCTTCCCCGCCTCGAGGCACTCCAGACTCACCTGCAGGCCCACCCGGCCCCACACTCCAGACTCACCTGCAGGCCCACCCGGCCCCACACTCCAGACTCACCTGCAGGCCCACCCGGCCCCACACTCTAGACTCATCCCCAGGCCCACCCTGGTCCCACACTCCAGATTCACCTGCAGGCCCACCCGGCCCCACACTCTGGACTCACCCGCAGGCCCCACACTCTGGACCCACGTGCAGGCCCCACACTCCGGACTCACCCGCAGACCCACCTGGCTCCACCCTCTTGCTGGCTCCCGTCCTCGGCATTTGTCCCACACCTCGTTCAGCTTCTCTCAGATGCTGCCCTGGGTGGAGCGGCACCTTCCCACCCACGCCTTCTCCCCACTGCTGCACAGCCTCTCTGCTCGTGTGTGTGTGGTGTCCGTCCTGCCCTCCAGGAGGGGATTGGCGAGCAGCTGCCCAGTGGGCAGGGTGAACGAGTGAGTCCTCGTGTCCTGGAGGCCCTCACCTGCCCACACCTGCACAGCACTGTTGCTCTCGGCACCCCTGGGGTGTGGCGTCTCGGTTCACAAGCATGAGTGTGACGTGTCACTGCTGTGCCATGAGTGGATCTGCCAGATGGCAAAGTGCACTGGTCCTCTGCGGTGACCGGGGCTGGTGCCCCTGGGTGCCCTGCAGTCTTGTTGAGTTTCCGAAGTCTCCAGGTCATGACTCGCAGCCACTCCAGTGTGCACCCAACATTCTTGTCGCTGGACGGGGTTGTCTGTGATGCCTCTGCCGTGCTGCCCACCGGGCCCCTGTGGCCCCCATCTGGTGCCATTTTTCCTCCACCTGGGTGTCAGGGAAGGGCATTCTCGCCTGCACCTGCCCAGGCTCATGTGACGGACAGTGGGGCCAGCACATGTCCGCTCCGGTGCCCCGTCCCACATGCCTGTCCCGCCCACCTGCCTCCTTGGCCCCGGGTGCCCGGCTTCCCCCAGTGCACAGGCCCTCACTCCGTGCTGCCTACATGTCCTGGCTGCCTGGGGCGGCCCCCTGTGTGTTCACAGATAACCTAGCTGTCCTCTCCTACACGCCCAGCACACTGTCCTTGGGACCTACAGGGTGTGGCCAAGCAACCTGGTGGTGGCTGCTGAAGCATGAGCTGTGGGTGCCCCTGGCCCCAGCGAACGTGCGCTGTGTTGGGGGAGAGAGGCGTGAGGTGAAAGAAGGGGGTCCTGTGGTGGGCACGGGCCACGCATTCCACAGAGGTGTGTAGAGCAGGGTGGATGTGGGAGGGTTGATGATTCTAAGGCAGGTTGGAGTAGGCCTCAGCAGGGTGAGACAGGCTAGACTCAAGGTGTTGGGGCGCCCTGAGTGTCTGTCCCAAAGAGGGCCTGGAGCTGCTGTGTGGAAGAAGGCGGGCGTGTGTGGAGCTCACGAGGACTGGGTTAGGGGGGAGGGGTTCTTCCTGCTGAGATGCTCTGGAGGGCGTTGAGCTGAGGCATCACTTTTGACCACAGGTGACCACGGCACTAGGAAGCCCTGGGGAAGGTGCTGCTGTGGCTGAGGGGAGCTGCCAGGTTGTGGAAATGTAAACCCCGGCTGCACTGGTTAGACCTGGACTTCCTGTAGGGGGCACCATGGAATTCCCACGCGGGACCCCGGTTTCGTACCTGTGCACCAAAATTCCCGTGCGCCAAAATTGGAGACGTAACAAACTTAAGAAAATAACCTCACACTCTGGATTGGAGCAAGGTCCCAGACGAGACAGGACAGGAAGCTGCTGCCGAGGGAAGGCCACCCAGGAACAGGGCAGGAAGCCTGCTGCTGAGGGAAGGCCGCCCAGGAACAGGACAGGAAGCCTGCTGCCGAGGGAAGGCTGCCCAGGAACAGGACAGGAAGCCTGCTGCCGAGGGAAGGCTGCCCAGGAGGGGCAGAACAGAGTCCTCAGTGTGACTGGTGCTGTGCACCTGCCTGTGCCGCCTTAGAAATCAGCATGACAGGCTGGACGCAGGGCTCTCAACCTGTAATCCCAGCACTCTGGGAGGCTGAGGCGAGTGGATCTGTTGAGCCCAGGAGTTTGAGACCAGCCTGGGCAGCAAAGCGAGAACCCTTCTCTACAAAATTTTTTTCAAATTAGCTGGGAGTGTTGGCGGGTGCCTGGGGTCCCAGCTACTCTGGAGGCTGCAATGGGAGGATCACTTGAGCCCAGGAGGCAGAGGCTGCAGTGAGCCAAGATTGCACCACTGCACTCCAGCCTGGGCAACAGGACGACACCCTGTCTCAAAACAAACAAGCAGAAGTCAGCGTGAGCATTTCGTGTGAGACAGAAAACCAGTTCACTTAGACGGTTTTCAGTTTCAGTTGACCTATGAGCCTGCTGCCAGCTGTCCTCACATCTTTCCTGTGACTCACAACCGGAGACCTGGATGTTGGAGAAACCCTCAGTAAGAGATCCAGCTGAGTTCAGACCCCGAGGCTGTGTGGACGGGACATGAGGCAGGAGATAGACGAGGAGCCACCTTCTGAAATTTAGAGCAAAACTACAAAACAAGGCCTTTGGGAGACCAGGGTGGGAGCATCACTTGAGCCCAGGAGTTCAAGACCAGCCTGGGCAATGTGGCAAGACCCTATTTGTATAAAAATAAAAAATTAGCTGGGCATGGTGGTGTGCGCCTGTAGTCCCAGCGACTCAGGAGGCTGAGGTGGGATGATCACTTGAGCCCAGGAATTTGAGGCAACAGTGAGCCATGATCTCACCACTGCATTCCATCCAGTCTGGACAAGAGAGCAAGACCCTGTCTCAAAAAAAATATATTTTTTTAAGTTGCAAAACACAGCAAGACTTTGTGGGAGACCCAACATTCACCTGCCCTGAAGGGGCTTCAGAAAAGAATCATCAAAGCAAACATGCAAGAAAACGCTATGAAGGGGCTTCAGAAAAGAAATCATCAAAGCAAACGTTAAAGAAAACGCTATGAATGGGTTTCAGAAAAGAGAAATCGTCAAAGCAGACATGCAGGAAAACGTTATGAAGGGGTTTCAGAAACGAAATCATCAAACAAAAGGTGCAAGAAAACAACGTTATGAGGGGTTTCAGAAAAGAGAAATCATCAAAGAAAACAGCGCATCTGTGAGGCCGGTGGTCCAGACGTGGGGCTGTGGGACCCAAGTGGTGAACTGTGTCTCACCCTGGGCCACTGGGTCCTGGGCCGTGTGCAGGCGGAGGTGCTGTCCTTGGTCCCACTCGGGAAGGTCAGGAGTCATTGCTGCTGAGGACCACCTCCCCAGCCTTGCAGTGCCTGGTAGAGTCCCGGGCTGGCTACTGTCCTGCCCGCACCGGAGACCATGGGTTCCACTGCTAGGCACTGAGCACCCACCCCCTGTGCCCGGCCACTAGCGGAGCCTTGATGCTAAGCCTGGGTTACTCTGTTTTTTGGGGTTTGTTTTTTTTTTTTGCTTTCATATAAATCATTGGTTGTAACTACCGCAATATCAGCCATAATGTGTTTATGTATTATTTAGCATTTATTATTTGTTTACCGTTGATTTTGAAATGAGGGGGCTGCCCAGGGAGGGGCTGTAGATGTGCTGGGGGGCTGTGGGGAGTGGAGATGGGGCCGCCTGGCATGTGACCTGGCTCCGCCTGCGTGTGTGTCTCAGCACCTCCTCTCCGTGGGACAGGCAGGGCCAGCCTGGCTCCCTTGCCCAGCTATGGCTGCTGTCCACGTGAGCGTCTGACCTTTTGGTCCTTGGGGGCTGTTCTGTTCCTAGGATCTCAGAGTGGCCCTCAGTAGTCCACGAGTGCAGACCCACAGTGTGGACTGGAGATGCATCTTGAGCGGTGGCCAGTGCTGGGCCTGCCTCATGGAGGCTGGGGTGCGGGAGGGTGGCGTGGGGGCCTTGAGCCAGCACATTCTGACCAGGTGCTGCTTCCTTCCTCTAAGGACCTAGTGAATATTGAGATGTTCCTGACGGCCAAAGAGGTGGAGGAGTCCCTGGAGAGGCGTGAGACGGCCACCTGCCTGGCCTGGTGCCATGACAACAAGTCCCGGCTCCGGAAGATGAAGGTGCATGGACTCCCAGGTTGGGGTGGGGGTGGGTCGGGGCCGAGGCTGCGCCACCTGCCCTGGAGCCAGCACCCCCTTGCCTGGTGGTTCACAGTAGTTTGGTTTTGGTTTGTAAGGTGGGGATTGGGTTTGGGAGTTTTTTTGGTGGCTGTGTTACACTTTTAGGCTAAAATCTGGAAAAGTGCACCTCATTTGGCATTACAGTTTGCATACACCTGGCATGAGGCTCAGAAGGGGTGAGTTACGGGAGGCTGACCACGTGCACACAGCATGTTTGGGGCTGCTGGGCTTGGAGCCTGGAGACAGGTCAGTCCCGCTCCATGGGGGCTACTCCGTGGGCTCCCTGCACTCAGTTACAGACACAGAAAAGCTGGTTGGGAAGTCACTGTCCATCTGCGAGGCTGCAGAGCTCTGGGCTGTGATATTGTTAATGAATACCCACTTTTCTTTTTTTTTTTTTGAGACGGAGTCTCGCTCTGTCACCAGGATGGAGTGCAGTGGCATGATCTTGGCTCACTTGCCTCCGGTGTTCAAGCGATTCTCTTGCCTCGGCCTCCTGAGTAGCTGGGATTATAGGCACGCGCCACCATGCCCAGCTAATTTTTGTATTTTTAGTAGACATGGGATTTCACCACGTTGGCCAGGATGGTCTCGATCTCCTGACCTTGTGATCCACCTGCCTCAACCTCCCAAAGTGCTGGGATTACAGGCGTGAGCCACCGTGCCCGGCCGAGTACCCACTTTTCTAGAGACCAAAAGAAGCTTAAGAAATGGACTCTTAAGCGACAGAATTTAAACCTGCTTATTAAAAGGCATTGTCACCCTAGGGACTTGCAGAAATGTTTTAACTTATGTTAACACCTCTGCCTCCATTAGCAAAACTTTTCTATTTTCTAAACTGAGCGCTGCTTTAACCTCACCCTGGCTGAGTTTGGCAGGGTGCATGCAGTTACCAGCCAGGAGTGACACACTGCCACTCAGGGCCGCCAAAACGAGCACGAAGCAAAGACGGGACAAAAAAGTAGAGCGGCTAGTGGCTCCCGTAAAGAGAGTTAGGATCTTAGTATGGAAACCCTAAAAGGAAAGCCAGAATTGGTATGTAACCTGTGGCGCCCCCACACAGTGCCAGCCCCACACTCCCTTACAGAGAGCCGGCACACGCCTCACAGTGGGAACTCCACCAGGGCTGTTTCCTGTGGCGGTCAGAGGGAAGATAGGTTCTTGGTGCTGCCAGGATATTTCTGCAAGCCCTAATTACCTACCAGACAGTGTTGCTGGAGGATGTTGGGGGCTTGCCACGAGCACACGACCTGTCTGAAGCTGCTGTGGGGACAGGTAGGGCCAGGGCTCGGGGCCCTGAATGCATGCCTGGTGGACGAGTGTGCCTGGTGTTGGATGAAGTTGAGATTGGTATTGGATGATTTGAGATTGGATGCCTGGTGGATGAGTGTGTCTGGTGTTGGATGAAGTTGAGATTGGTTGCCTGGTGGATGAGTGTGCCTGGTGTTGGATGAGTGTGCCTGGTGTTGGATGAGTTGAGATTGGATGAGCGTGCCTGGTGTTGGATGAGTTGAGACTGGATGCCTGGTGGATGAGTGTGTCTGGTGCTGGATGAAGTTGAGATTGGATGCCTGGTGTATGAGTGTGCCTGGTGTTGGATGAGTTGAGATTGGATGAGCGTGCCTGGTGTTGGATGAAGTCGAGACTGGACGGGGCCTGAATCCATGTTTGGATGCTGTCCAGAAATACGCCCTTAAGACTCCAAATGACATGAAAACATGCCCGGTACGAGATGCAGCCGAGCCAGATGGGGTATACGGCTGTCTATGCAGTCTGCTCAGATGTGCCCGCACGCCAGGGAGTGTGTGGGGAGGCAGGGAGGAGCCAGACGGTGCTCTAACGGGTCCCTGGGACAAGCTGTGAGAACCTAGATGGGAAAAGAAACTTGAGACCCAAGTTTTACCTGGCTGGGAAATGGATTTCACAGGTGTGGGTGGGTGAGTGGCCCTGAAGGCCCCTGAAGGCAGTGATTTGTTTGCTGCACGTCTATGCAAAAGCCACACGGAGCCATCAGTGTGGGCGCCTGTCGCAGGGCGGGCACAGCCTTGTTGGCGCTCCACGCCGTATGGGACAGTGTAGACTCAGTGTTTTAGATTTGGGTCTGAATAGCTAAGTTTCACGACATAGACACACTTACATATTAGTGGACCAATTGAAAGTAACCTACTAGAGCAAAAGGTGTCATTGAAAAGCAGGTTTGAGGTGTCTATTGTGTGAAGCGGTAACCTAGAGTGGGCCCAGAGTCCTGCTCTTCTAGAGCACCCCCTCGGCAGCTGCTTCCTGCCTTTACACAGAGCCCCGGCACTCACCTGCTCTAGACACGGCAGCCATCAGGCAGCCCCTGGGAGGCAGGTGGGGCCCTGGTGGGGAGCCTCTGTTTCTTCCCACTGGCCGTCCCCTTCCTCTCCTGCTGGGCTGGCTTTGGAGGGAGCGAAGTGCTGACCGAAGTCTGTCTGCTGATTAGTGGGGTGGGGACTCAGGACCCTGGGATGACCTTGTGCCTCTCGGCTGGTTTGTACCAAGCCTGGCACTCCCCACCCAGAGCCTGTGCCACCGCTGGGGTCAGAGACAGTCCTCCTGCCCCAGCTTGGAGCAAGCCTGTGAGTTCTGCGTCCAGCCTGTTGACCCGTCTTTCTAGGGACACAGGGCGGTGAGGGGTTGAGGGCACAGGGCAAGGGTAGCAGGGCAGGGACCTGAGCCCCTCTGAGCCCCACCCTGGAAGGCAGGTGGCCCCCGGGGGGTCTGGGCAGCCCAGTCCTCCCCACACCCATGTGGAGCCACTGCTGTGGGTGCTCTGTGCGTCGGGGCAGCAAGGCTGGCAGGCAGGGTGGGCTGGAGCACAGGGGCCTCCTCAGAAAGCTCAGTGGGAAAAGCTCTGGGAAATGGAAGTGATGAGCTTCGACTTAAATGCAGTGATCCGGGGTGGATTCATTTGCCACGTAGAGTCTCTGTTCATGCCATCCTGAGATCCAGACCATGTGAACTCAGTGACAAATGCGGCCCCAGCCCAAGACTCGCTCCGTGGTGCCCACGCCTATATCCTGTTTCCGGGGTGAAGCCCCGAGAATGTCCTGAAACCACACAGAAGATCTTACGGTTTAGACGGACATGTCACTTCCGTAGAATCCGCGTCTCATCTTGGATGACTGTGGTCAATGTTGCCGCTGCCCCCACCCCAGCCACAAGTCTCGGCCCACGGTGGACTGAGGTTGCTGAGATTTCAGAGTGAGGGTTGGGCTTCCCTTAGCTGCACGTGAGAGGCTCATAGGCAGACACGTGGGACTTGGTCCTGCAGGAGCTTCCCCTGCAGCCCCCGCCGCAGGCATGGTGCCGTCAGCCAGCAGCCCCAAGTCAGCCTCTCTCTGTCTTCTACACATCCTGGAAGCGCCCTCCCTTCACGCGAGCCACCCCTCGGCCTGGCAGCCACCTAGGACCTCAGTGTCCCCTGGGCCAGGCCTCCGTTCCGTGTGCTACCCGCCTGGGGCCTCGGCACTGGCCCTGGCTTCTGCTGGCCATGTTCCCGCCAGGTGTCTGTGTGGTCCCCCGTCCATAACCTCGGCGCAGGCGCTCCCCGCCCTGCTGACCTGGGTCCTGCCTGCTCTAAGCTTACTTCTCTGCCTCATGCCCCTGTGAGGCAACAGCCAGCACCCCCACATGTGGTCCCTGTCTCCTCCCCACCCGGTGCATCAGTGCCCCGGGACAGGACTTGCCCATGTTCTCCCAGAACAGCCCCGGGCTCAAGCCAGCACCCAGTCTACACTCGGGACAGATGGGTCCACAGGCCCAGTGGGGGTGTAAAGGAGGAAGCAGTGGCATCAGGGCGGGACCCAGGAAGCTGCTTTGTCCTTGCAGATGGGTTGGTGCCTTTGCTCCAGCGGCTGCACCTGCTGCTCTGCCCTCCCAGCATCTCCCAGGCCCGTGCTCCTGGAAGCGCCCTGAGTGCCCCGGCCTTCGGGTTGAAATGCTGGGCGGCTGCACGCCCCACCGCAGCTGCAGGAGCAGGGGCGGGACTCACATTCAGAACCCAGTGTTCCCTGGAAAGTCTGCTGCAGGTTGACGTGGCAGCTTCAGCCTCAGCCCTGCCTTCCCCGTGCCTGTGAGAGAGGGGTTCAGAGCTTTGGTTGTGGGGTCTGCTGGTGGACATGCGGGTGTGGCACCCGGGCACCTGGGCTCTGTGGGATGTGCTGTCTAAGCCCTCGTCTTGTCTTTGCCCTCAGAGCTGCCTGGAGTTCAGCCTCAGAATCCAGGAGTTCATTGAACTCATCCGGCAGAATAAGAGACTGGACGCTGTGAGGTAGGCATCGCGGTCGTGCGGCTCCTCGAGGGAGGGCAGGATGTTTGGCTGCGGCCCCTGCCGGCCCTCCCTGTCGTAGTCTGGGTCCTGGGATGTCCCCTGGGTCTTGAGTCTGACCCCTGCCCGCTCAGGTGGCTGCTTCTCCCACTGTTCCTGAATAGGACTTGGGGAGTGAGGCCTGGAGCCTGGCAGGGCCCCCACCAAGGTGTGGCCCCAGGTGAGCATCCAGACCCCCGTGGCTGCCAGGGGAACAGCTTTGAGGTCCGGACCATCCACGTAAAACACGTGGATCAGGCTCCTGGCACCCCCTTTCCACGTAGGAAAGTGCCGCCAGCCTCTGTAGCTTGGGAATGTCTCTGACATGTGGTCCTCAGGTAGCTCCAAGCGTCCTGAGCTTGGGAATGTCCCTCAGGGTCATTGGGGAGTGTTGACAGCGTGTGATGAGGGCACTTGTGGGTTCTCCGGCCTGTCTCCAACCCAAGGGCGGCGTGCAGTGAGCTGAGGTCAGCGGCGCCCTGGTGGTCAGGCCTGAGGAGGGGATGCTGGCTGTCACTGTGGCTCAGCCCAGTTGGGGTGCACGGTGACTGCAAAGTAAGAGAGGCTGTCCGCTGGCTTCCTGCTGGCTCCCCAGAGTGGGCATCGTCAAGCAGCAGTGGGCCCTGGCCTGGGCGGTGTCGGCCAGTTCGTGCTCACCCCATCTCGGGGCAGGGCTGCTCCTTGAGTGCTGGGTCATCTCGCTCACTTTTGTGGAGGTTCCTGAGCAGCGAAGCCTTGCGGTGACGCTTGAGTTGCTGTGTGGGGTGTGTGGGCCTGGCTGGCCCTCAGCTCCCGGGCGAGTGCCCAGCAGGTATGTGTTTGCCAGGAGGGGGCGCCTGTCTGTGCCCACAGAAACCCGGCTGTGACTCCCTGCCCTTGCGTGGGCCCTGGAGAGGCCCGGGGTCCTGCTCTGGCTCCTGATGCCAACCTGGGCGCATGGTGGCAGGTCAGGCCTCGTCTTCATGCACAAGTGAGCCAGGCCTGCGGCAGGGGAGCTCACCTCCCTTCTGTGCCTGAGGGCTAAAGCGGGGATCTCGGGACCTGGCCCAGTGGAGAGTGGTGCGTGAGCGTTGTGGGGATACGGCCAGGGGCGCCCTGTCAAGAGGAGGGGCTCCCGCTCTGCTCTGGCCTCTGTGTGGCCTCGGTGCCTGTGTCGCTGGCCTCTGTCCGGCCGCAGCCTGCTTCCATCCCAAGTCAGCCTCCGTCTCCTTAAGGGCCCCAGCCACTGTCAGCCCAGGAGTCTGAAAACAAAACGTGTCCATCCTGGAGTCCCTCCGTCACAGGTGTCTTCATCTGGGCGGCAGCTGGCTCCGCTTAGGGTCTGTTTCCCTGTGTTACCCCCACTCCGTATAGGGTCTCTTTGCCTGTGTTCCCCCCCTTCTGGGTAGGATCTTTGTGCCTGTGTTCCCCCCCCCCCCACCGCGTAGGGTCTCTTTGCCTGTGTTCCCCCCCCTCTGGGTAGGATCTTTGTGCCTGTGTTCCCCGCCCCCCCCGCGTAGGGTCTCTTTGCCTGTGTTCCCCCCCCCTTTGGGTAGGGTCTTTGTGCCTGTGTTCCCCCTTCTGGGTAGAATCTGCCCTAGAGACTCGCAGGGCCTCCGCCTCATAATGTCGGAGCCAAGCTCAGAGTTGCGCCCTCTGCGGCCTTGTCTGTTGCAGGGGAGCAGGCAGGTCCCAGGAAGTGCGTGTCCTTCCTCCCCCACGCAGACATGTGCTGCCCCGAAGCCTCAGCAGCCAGCCGGGCAGGCGTGGCAGACAACACCCCACTGTCTTGGGGGCAGGCGTGGTGTGAGCTACGTCCGCTGCTGGGGCCGTCTTGGGAGTGGGTCTCCAGGTGCCAGGGCCTGGTCAGGGAAGTCCGGCCTCAGCTCAGCGTGGCCCTGGAGCCACCCACAAGGCACACGGGAGCTGGGCTGGGGTGGCAGGTGGGGCGTCGGCAGGACGTTTGTGGGGTGAGGGAGTGCGGGTGTCTGGCTGGGAGCCCAGAGGGTGGTGTGTATCTCTGAGGCTGGACAAGAGGGAAGGCGGAGAAGCCTGGCCACGTGTCTCCTGAGGGCTCCAGGCAGGGCCCTGTCACCTGCTCTGCCAGGGGCCCAGCCCGCAGGAGCTTCCCGTCCACCTCTGAACTCACGGTCCACATGGCGCTGGAGCGTGGGGCACCATCTGCAGGGCTTGAGGCCAGCAGCCCAGCCTCTGGGTCCACTGGGGCAGGCGAGGTGAGTCCTGCCGTCTGTGGAGCCAGCGTGCTGGGCCGGGCAGGGGGCCTCGTTGGCTGGGGTGGCTGCAGCTCCGCCCTGCCAGGGGCATTTGTGGGTTTTTGTGACATGCGAAAGTAGGAGCTGCTAGTGATTAACTTTTAATGCTTTTAATTTTTAGTCAATGAGTAAGTGAATCCCTGACCCCAGGCGGCTGGGCCTGGCCTGCACTTCTTGGGCTTTGTGAGCGGCTGCGTGCCGTCCGTCGCACACCCACGCCTCAGCCTGGCCAGGCCCAGTGTAGGAATTTTGTCTTCTGGGTGTTCTCTCTCTCTCTCTCTTTTTTTTTTTTTTTTTTTTTTTTTGAGATTGAGTTTTGCTCTGTTGCTTGGCACAATCTCAGCTCACCGCAACCTCCGCCTCTGGGGTTCAAGTGATTGTCCTGCCTCAGCCTCTGAGTAGCTGGGATTACAGGCGCCCGCCACCACGCCTGGCTAATTTTTGTATTTTTAGTAGAGATGGGGTTTCACCATGTTGGCCAGGCTGGTTGTGAACTCCTGACCTCATGATCCACCCACCATGGCCTCCCAAAGTGCTGGGATTACAGGTGTGAGCCACCGAGCCTGGCCCGTGTGTTTATATTTTTAAAGAAAAATGGATGTTTTTGTGTTTCTTATGTTAGCTGCATTTAGTTTGTTAAAGAAAAGTCACGGTTTTGTTTCCCATTTCCTGTGGATGCACACCGTGCTGTTCTCCCCGGACCTGCTCTGAGGGCCCCACATCTGGGCTGCAGTTCTCTGTGTGCTGGGGCTGAATGCTGGCATCAGACGATCCGAAAAGAGTCAGCCGCCACTGTTAGGTTTTCTGTTTCTGTCTTGGGGTCAGGATTTGTGGATCAGGGACCTGGGGTGCGAGGTGAGGCAGCTTGTCAGGCAGACGATGTCTGTCTGGGGTTTGATTGATAGTGAGATAAGACACATAAACCAGGTCATGCAAATGAGATCTCATAGATGTCAACCACAGAGGTTAAATTCCCTCTCTTCAGCAGCTCTGGGAGGAGGTGAGATGCCCTTTGAATCAAACAGCCCTGGTGGGCCGTGTTCTGTGCACATCTTGGCGTGTGACAAAGGTTGACTTGTCTCCAGAGATGGAATGAGGGGGTTGGGTGGGGCTCCTCCTAGACTCAGACCCACGCCCACCCACGCACTCCGGGAGGGGGATGCATGGGCACTGGAATCTCGGATGGCCGTCCCCAGCCCCTGCACACGCACCCTGCGGGGTTGGCCATGTGGACTCACCCCCGACTCCCAGTCCCTGCATATGTCCTGCGGGGTCAGCCGTGTGGATTCCCCAGGCTGGGTCCCAAGCCTGGACGCCCCCCACTCCCTGCGGCCCCAGGCTCTCCTGGTGGTGCTTCCACCACGTGGTCACCGTGCCATCCATCAAGGGGCTGCTGGGCCACCTCCTGCACTAACTCCAGTCTCTGCCAGACACTGCATCTTCTCCAAGGCCACCGTGAGCGCCTGGCACCTCCTCAGCCCTGTGTTCCTGGGTACATGCCTTGTTCTGGACAGCACAGAGCTGACGCACATGTGGGACTTGAGGCCCCTGGTTCTGTGCATTGGGGTCGCTTTGACGGAGGGGCTCTGAGGGCTGAGGATGTGTGGGCCCGTGTGAGGGTCATGACATGGGGGTGCAGGCCCTCAGGACAGCCAGAGGGACGGTGACCCTGTGTGTGTGGGAGGCATGAGAATGGGGACCCTGGGGGTGAGCAGGTGCCCGCTGGTTAGCTTGAAAGGGACCTGTTATGTTCTGCTTTGGTTTCTTGGTTGCCCAGCTGCAGATTGGAGTGGGGTTCTGGCCTGGAGTGGGCCTGTGTGCATCCCCCAGAGTTGGCTGAGGAAAGATCGTGGCTGCATGTGGTGTGTGGCACTCTCAGGGCTGAGAGGGCTGGGCCGGATCTGCAGGGAGTCCAGCCTGTGGGCTGAGGGAAGCTGTTGTTCTTTGGAAGGTTGTGCTGGGCGTCACTGCCGAACAGCAAGGACTGCAGCTGAGAAGACTACACGTCCTTGGTCCGCTGGGGCCACGGGGGCCACGGGGCGAGCATCCAGGGAAAGTGGGAATCCTCAGGGTTTGGGTTCCTTGTAAACCAGAATCGCTTTGGAGAGGCCTCAGGGGCAGGTGCCATTTGCAGTTCTGGTGTTTTCCGTGGGTCGTGTGTGTGGCTTGGGTGCCCTGTCCCCTGGAGGAAGGAGTGCCTGGTAGCTGCTCCTCCAGCTTCTGGGGAGCCGTACCTCCCGCCATCCCAGTCCCACCCAGCAGGTTGGCTTGGAGTGAGGCGATTACTTTGTACCTAGACTCTGACATAAAGGCTGTTAGCTCAGATTTTTCAACTTAAAAATGCAGGCCGGGTGCAGCGGCTCATGCCTGTAATCCCAGCACTTTGGGAGGCCGGGGCAGGAAGATGGCTTGAGCCCAGGAGTTGGAGACCAGCCTGGGCAGCACAGCGAGAATCTGTCTAACAAGACGTTTTTTCCATTAGCTAGGTGTGCTGCCACACAACTGCGGTCTCAGCTTCTCGGGAGGATCGCCTGAGCCCGGGAGTTCGAGGCTACAGTGAGCTGTGACTGTGCCACTGCACTCCAGCCTGGGTGACAGAGTGAGACCCTGTCTCTAAAAATTAAAATTAAAATGCAAACTTAAATGTGCCAAAATGTTGTTTTCTAGACATGCAAGAAAGCACTTCAGCCAAGCAGAAGGGAGCCAGCTGGACGAGGTGCGCCAGGCCATGGGCATGCTGGCCTTCCCGCCCGACACGCACATCTCCCCGTACAAGGTAGGGCGTGCGTCCCTGGGGTCGGTGTCATGCTGGGGTGGGGATCCAGGGTGTGTCTCTGGTCTGTAGCTGCTTCCACACATGGGGCGGGACGTGAGGGCCCCATCCCAGCCACACAGCCTGTCCAGCCTGCCAAGACAAGCTTTTCTTGTTTGACTCCCATTTTGCTCATAAGAAATTTGAATCAGGGCTGTGTGTGGTGGCTCACCCCTGGAATCCCAGCACTTTGGGAGGCTGAGGTGGGAGGATTGCTTGAGCCCAGGAGTTTGAGACCAGCCTGGGGAACATAGTGAGACCCCATCTCTACAAAAAAAAATTTCTGAAAATTAGCTGGGCATAGTAGCACCTGTCTATAGTCCAGCTACCCAGGAGGCTGAGTTGGGAGGATCACTTGAGCCCAGAAGGTTGAGGCTGCAGTGAGCCGAGATTGTGCCACTGAACTCCAGCCGGGGTGACAGAGCGGGACTCTGTCTCCAAAAAAAAAAAAAAAAAAAAAAAGCAATTGAATGAGAAAGGTTCAGGAAGCCTTTCAGCCTGGAGCGCTCAGCTGGGGCCCGGCTTCCTTGCCTGTTTCCCTGGTTCTCCTTTCTCTGCAGCCCCTGAGTCAGGAGTTAGGCTGCACCATCTTCCGTGGTTCTTTCTCTTGCTGACGCTTTGTATTTTATCTGTAAATATTGGAGCCTCCGAGTCTCCGCGGTCACTGGGGTAGGGGTGGGGGTTCTGCCATCACTAACCAGGCACCCTGTGCTCAGACCTGGCCCCAACCCAGCAGCTGGCTGCTCCTGGGTGAGTGGCTCCACTCTGCACCCGTGCCCACCCCTGCAACCACCCTGTGCCCACCTTGTGCTCACCCCCATGCCCGTGTGCCCACCCCTGCGCCCATCCTGTGCCCGCCATATGTTCACCCCCCGCCCACCCCTGTGCCCGTGTGCTCACCCCTGCACCCACCCCCATGCCCACTGTGCCCACCCTGCACCCACTCCTGTGCCCACCCCATGCCCACCGTGTGCCCCCCTTCACCCACCCCCATGCCCATGGTGTGCTCACCCCATGCCCACCCCCATCCCCATCCATGTGCTCACCCCTGCACCCACCCCCGTGCCCACCCCCATGCCCACCGTGTGCTCACCCCTGCACCCACCCCCATGCCCATGTGCTCACCCCTGCACCCACCCTCGTGCCCATGGTGTGCTCACCCCCATGCCCACCCCCATGCCCATCCATGTGCTCACCCCTGCATCCACCCCCGTGCCCACCATGTGCTCACCCCCTGCCCACCCCTGTGCCCGTGTGCTCACCCCCTGCCCACCCCTGTGCCCACCGTGTGCCCACCCCTGTGCTCACCGTGTGCTCACCCCTGCACCCACCCCCGTGCCCATGGTGTGCTCACCCCCATGCCCACCGTGCCCACCCCCGTACCCACTCCCGTGCCCACCCCCATGCCCGCCGTGTGCTCACCCCTGCACCCACCCCCATGCCCACCGTGTGCTCACCCCTGCACCCACCCCCATGCCCATGGTGTGCTCACCCCTGCATCCACCCCCGTGCCCACCGTGTGCTCACCCCCATGCCCACCCCTGTGCCCACCATGTGCTCACCCCTGCACCCACCCCCGTGCCCATCACGCTGGGAACAGTTTCAGTTCCTGGAAAAGGGGGAAACAGATAAAACCTCCTAGAGTTGACAGTTTGTTCTCTGAGCTTGGCGCTGGTCTCTGTCAGAGGCAGGGGTGTTTCCCGGCAGCCCCCACCTGCCACCCTGTAGGGACTGCAAAGCCCTGGGCAGACCCAGACCTGCTGCCTTCTGAAAGCTGCTGGAAGCTTTCTCAGCCTGAATTCTCCTGGATCTCGGGCGTTTGGGACATCTCATAATAAATCATCATTAGGTCACGAGGATCTTCAGGGGTGGAGTCTAAGCTTCCCGGATTGTGAGTTGGCACCTTGTTTCTCTCCCTTGCTCTGGAGACGGTTTTGTTAGAAATGCCAGAAAGGCTGACCCATACAGGGGGCCGAGACTTTGGGCCTAGGCCGGGTGGAGTGTGCACCTCTCACCGGACGCAGCCCTGCAGTGTGGTAAAGAGGGAGGCAGGCAGTGCCAGCCCCAAGGCTCATCTGTTGCCAGATTCAGGGGGCAAAACCGTGTCTCGTGGCAGGAACATGGGCCCTGTTGCCATGGGTCAGGCAAGAAACAGGAGGAAGCATTTTGTTCAGAGAATGGCAGAAGCCACCAGAGGCCCAGAGGCAACGAGTCCTGGGAGGATGCCAGGAGCTGTTCCTTCTCAGTGAGGACCTTCTGGACTGTGGCTTCCTCTCTTATAGACTTTGATTTTTAGACAAAAATGAGATTAAAAACAGCCTTTAGAAATGTTGGAGTTAAGTGTGGTGTTTACCCTAAACTGAGACTGAGAAGCTTACAGAGACTGATGGGTGACGTGCCCTGATGACCACCTCCCCTCCAGGTGTGGCCGAATCCCCGCAGGCTAGAGGCTGAGCGGCCTGTCTGGGTTGATGTGAAGGTTTTTCTCACCCGTGCTCACACACGCTGTCTCTCTTAAGTCTAAACCTGAGGTTATTTAGGGACAGACATTAATCAGGTTTAATTTTCTGTTCTGTGATGCTTTAACCTAACATGGACTGGCTGTTTTCCATTTCATACATGATTTCTCTGAAGTAAGAGTTTTTACACCTAATGCTCTGAGGTGCACTCTGCACTGAGCTGTCCTTCCAGCTCTGTGAGTCTATTTTTTGTCACAGTGCACAGGATCCACACATTCCAGATCATTCGAGTTGATTCACAAGTGAGTGTAGCAGAGTTAAGTCAGCACCAGCCCTGTGGCGTGTTGAAATCAGAGTTAAGTCAGCACTGGCCCCACAGTGTGTTGAAATCACAGAGTTAAGTCAGCACTGCTCCCATGGCGTGTTGAAACCACAGAGTTAGCACTGGCCCCACGGCATGTTGAAATCACAGAGTTAAGTCAGCATCGGCCCTGCAGTGTGTTGAAATCAGAGTTAAGTCAGTACTGGTCCTGCAGCATGTTGAAATCAGAGAGTTAAGTCAGCACTCATCCCTCAGCGTGTTGAAATCAGGGAGTTAGATCAGCACTGGCCTTGCAGCATGTTGAAATCAGAGGGTTCCAGCACTCGTCCCGCAGAGTGTTGAAATCAGAGTTAAGTCAGCCCTTGTCCTGCAGGCGTTGAAATCAGAGCGTTAAGTCAGCATTGGCCTCACAGCATGTTGAAATCAGAGACTTAAGTCAGCACTGGCCCCACAGTATTTTGAAATCAGAGAAGTCAGCACTCGCCCCGCAGCATGTTGAAATCAGAGTTAAGTCAGCACTCACCCAACAGCATGTTGAAATCAGAGTTAAGTCAGCACTCACCCAACAGCATGTTGAAATCAGAGTTAAGTCAGCACCATCCGTCAGCGTGTTGAAATCAGAGTTAAGCCAGCACTCACCCAACAGCATGTTGAAATCAGAGTTAAGTCAGCACCATCCGTCAGCGTGTTGAAATCAGAGTTAAGTCAGCACTCATCCCGCAGCGTGTTGAAATCAGAGTTAAGTCAGCACTGGCCCCATAGCATGTTGAAATCAGAGTTAAGCCAGCACTCACCCAACAGCATGTTGAAATCAGAGTTAAGTCAGCACCATCCGTCAGCGTGTTGAAATCAGAGTTAAGTCAGCACTGGCCCCATAGCATGTTGAAATCAGAGTTAAGTCAACACTCACCCTGCAGCGTGTTGAAATCAGAGTTAAGTCAGCACTTATCCCACAGTGTGTTGAAATCAGAGTTAAGTCCATACTGGCCTCGCAGTGTGTTGAAATCAGAGTTAAGTCCATACTGGCCTCGCAGTGTGTTGAAATCAGAGAGTTAAGTCAGCACTTGTCCCACAGCATGTTGAAATCAGAGTTAAGTCAACACTCACCCTGCAGCGTGTTAAAATCAGAGTTAAGTCAGCACTTATCCCACAGCGTGTTGAAATCAGAGTTAAGTCAGCACTTATCCCACAGTGTGTTGAAATCAGAGTTAAGTCCATACTGGCCTCGCAGTGTGTTGAAATCAGAGAGTTAAGTCAGCACTTGTCCCACAGCATGTTGAAATCAGAGTTAAGTCAGCACTCATCCCACTGTGTGTATCAGTCAACACTTGAGGGAGTTATGCTTTGTGCTTACCCTTAGTGCAAAGCGTGTGGGTCATTAGGGGATGGCTGTGGGCCGATGGCACCTGCCTCACCATGGCCCACATTTTTAAACTGTCCCAGGAGCTTCCCTGGGAGCATCCCCAGCACCCTCTGCCCTCTGTCTTCCAGGACCTCCTGGACCCTGCACGGTGGCGGATGCTGATCCAGCAGTTCCGGTACGACAACTACCGACTACACCAGCTGGGAAACAACTCTGTGTTCACCCTCACCCTGCAGGCTGGCCTCTCAGCCATCAAGACACCGTATCCTGCCTCCTGTGCGCAGTGCGGTTTGGCCTGGGGTTCGCGTCTTTGGTCACATTTTAACACGCTGACCCTGCACCTTGCCACTCTTGTCCTCCCACCACAGACAGCCCCGGGCTCCCGTGTGCCGCACTTGCGCAGTGTCTAGATGGTCGGGGTGGGGCCGTGTTGAGGGGCCTCGGGTGCGTCGCGCAGCCTTCACTCTGGGAAGTGGCGCACTTCCTCTCTCTCTCATCATCTCAGATGCCTCCATGGGCATTGATCTAAAAGCCCGATTTTGATGTGTTCTGGTGGCTGGGAGATTACCATTCGAATAGTTTTCCCATGTGATTACCAAGAACCTTGCCTGTGACTGACTCTGCCCTGCCTGTGACTGACTCTGTCCCACCTGTGACTGACTTGGCCCCCGCCTGTGACTGACTCTGTCCCACCTGTGACCGACTCTGTCTGCCTGTGACTCTGTCCCTGCCTGTGACTGACTCTGTCCCCACCTATGGCAGACTCTGCCCTCACCTGTGACTGACTCTGTCCCCGCCTGTGAATGTCTTTCATGTGACGTGACTCAGGCCCAGAGGGCAGTGAGTGTTTCGGGATTGCTGCTGGCACTGGCTGTGCTGGGGTATGAATGAGACTCAGGCCCCCTCCCTTGTCCCCTCTTTGTGGAACTCTGAGGGGGAGGGCTGGCGTGCTTGCCCACTGCCTGTTCCTAGGTGTCAGCAGAACATCCCTGCCCGGTGGCTCTCGTCTTGCCTGGAGAGGTTGCATGGCTGGGGAGAGGGTGGTGGGCAACGGACGGAGCCGCTGTGTGCCTGTGGTCCTGGTGCAGGAGGCCGGGGCGAGAAGGCGCAGGCTTCTTGTCTCCACCCAGGCCTCAGTAGGGCTGTTCAGCTGTCGAGTGCAGCACTTCCTTTGCCTCGAAAGATAGCCCCGTGTAGTCAGCGTGGTGCCCACGTAGCCAGAAGGGCACGCAGCCCAGGGTAGAGTGGCCACAGGGGGCTGGGCTCACCTTGGCTGCCCCGGGTGGCCCCCAACCCTTCCTTGACCCGATGCTCAGACAGTGCTACAAGGAGGACGGCAGCTCCAAGAGCCCTGACTGCCCCGTGTGCAGCCGCTCCCTGAACAAACTGGCGCAGCCCCTGCCCATGGCCCACTGTGCCAACTCCCGCCTGGTCTGCAAGATCTCCGGCGACGTGATGAACGAGAACAACCCGCCCATGATGCTGCCCAACGGCTACGTCTACGGCTACAATGTGAGGGGCAGGGCAGGGGGGCCAGGCTGGCATGTGTCGCCATCGGGACAGGGCTGTGTGGGGCGGGCAGGGCAGGGGGGCCAGGCTGGCATGTGTCGCCATCGGGACAGGGCTGTGTGGGGCGGGCAGGGCAGGGGGGCCAGGCTGGCATGTGTCGCCATCGGGACAGGGCTGTGCGGGGCGGGCAGGGCAGGGGGGCCAGGCTGGCACGCATTGCCATTGGGACAGGGCTGTGCGGGGCGGGCAGGGCAGGGGGGCCAGGCTGGCATGTGTCGCCATCGGGACAGGGCTGTGCGGGGCGGGCAGGGCAGGGGGGCCAGGCTGGCATGTGTCGCCATCGGGACAGGGCTGTGTGGGGCGGGCACGGCAGGGGGGCCAGGCTGGCATGTGTCGCCATCGGGACAGGGCTGTGTGGGGCGGGCACGGCAGGGGGGCCAGGCTGGCACGCATTGCCATTGGGACAGGGCTGTTCTCTCGCCCCACCCTGCCTTAGCTTCATTCGAAATGGATGAAGGGGTGGGAAGGACAGGCGAGGTGGCCCCGGGATGTCTTTGGCAGGTGTGTCTTCGGGAAGGAACTTTGCCTGAGAGGATGAGTGATTCCCTGGTGGTTCATTGTGGGGATTTTCCATGGAAAGCCGTGTTCACGTTGTATTCGCTTGCCTTAATGCATTCCTGGTTTTATTTTTCAGTCTCTGCTTTCTATCCGTCAAGATGATAAAGTCGTTTGCCCGAGAACCAAAGAAGTCTTCCACTTCTCACAAGCCGAGAAGGTGTACATCATGTAGGCCCCACGTCGTGAAGCGCACGCCTCGGGGACGGGCTGCAGCGGGCAGGGAGGCCACACCTTCCTCCTGTCCCACGCTCCAGCCTGCCTCGGCGTTTCTGTTTCTTGCGACCAAAGATCAGTGAGCAACGATAAATACTCTTAGGAAGAGAGAAAATAAGGTTTAATAAGTTTGTACTTGAAAACATTTTGATTGGTAGGATTTTGTAACACGTCAACCATTTAATGCTTCTGAAAAGTACTTTCAATTTGCGAAGGAAACTTTTCTTTAACGACTGACCTAAACATCGAGGGAAACTTTAGAACGTTTAAAATATAGGAGTCCGTGATTTCCTTGTGTTTTCAGTTTCTTTCCTTCTGTGAACGATGAGACTTGGAGAATGGGCTGGTCCTTCACCACTTCCTGTTGGCCCTGGCCCGGCCGGGGAAGGTGGCAGCGGCACTGGACTGACCTGCAGTGACCCGCGATGCCGCGCCACGAGGGACACTCACGGCTTCATTCGAGAGCTGCTGCCAAAACGCCTGGCGCTGCCACCGTCGGGCTGGCTTCGAGGATGCCCGCCTGCCTCACGGGCTGTGTCCGCGGGACTGTGTTCATACGTGCGTAGTTTCGATATCACATCGCGGGGCTGTGTTCGTACATGCGTAGTTTCGATATCACACCCTCCGTGTGCCGCCTTACTTCCTGCTTTGAGAATGTATAACGTGGAAATCCACGGGACCAAGTTTCTGCAGAGGCCTTGCCGGATGGTTCCATAACTGTAGAGTCTAATTACTATCCATTACAGAAATTAATCGTTCATTTGAAAGAAGTACTGATGACTTTTCGAAACAAATGAACCATCGTAGTTGACAGAGAACCATATCGTAGAGGTTTGTAGTTAGCGCTTATTTTTGCATGTTGATGTTGACTAGCCAATAAAATGTAAATGTAAACCATGCGAATAAAATGGTTTTCTATTTCTCATTTCTGTGTGAGCCGAGGCTGCCGTGCGTTTCTAACACCGAGGTTGTGTTCTGCTCCTCCCTGGGGCCCGGGCAGCACGGAGGGCATATGCGTAGCTTCTGGCACCACGGCCACGGGGAGTTGAGAAGCCGGCTGGACCGCACCAGGAGTGCAATCCTCCTCTCGGGCGCTGCCCTGAGGCGTGATGGCCCCAGTGTCTTCAGGCCCCAGCTTGCAGCTGGGTGACTCAGACACTGGTTCCTGGGACCCGCAGGCCATTGTCTGTTGTGGGTGGGAGCTCAGGCTGCAGCCACCAGCAAGCCTGGGCCTGCGGGTTGGGCTGAGTCTAGGGTTGGGCTGAGGAGGTCTGTGGGCTGTGGCCACTGGCCCTTCCCCACACCGCCCACCCCTGTTCTCTTGAGCACCCCATCGCAGCCCCTGTGACCAGCCTGGTGCCCCTTAGCCTGTCTCTTACTCCATGGTGGCTGCCCTGGCCCCTCCACAGCGCCCAGCTGGAACCCCCCCCCCCCCCCGCCCATTCCCACGTGCTCTTCTTTGGAGCGCCCATCCCCAGGTCAGCCCTTGGCCGAAGCAGACCCTGTGGCCCCACCGCCACACGCACTGCTCCCCGGGCTCCACCGTCCTCACGTGCAGGGGCATTTCTTGCCTTGTGTCCTGTTCTTTCCTTTTTAACTCGATTAGAACATACTGGAGCACACACATTCTAAGTTCACATAACGAATTTCTGTGTAACATGCATGTAACCACCAGACTGTTCCCAGCCCCTGGCCTTGCCCGGTCAATATCCTGGTCAGTCATCATCGGAGTGGCACACCCCGGCCCTGAGCTCCTCGAACACAGAGCCACATGGTGTGGGTCCATGGCTCAGCGTTACTCGGCTCAGCCCCGGCACGGCAAAGTCTTGCGTGGTTACAGGCCTCTTCTCTCCAGGGGAACAAGCACAGCGGCCTGGCCCCTGTCACGCTGGTGGACATCAGGCAGTGTCCAGGTAAAGCTGCCGTGAGCACTCTAGGAGGTGACCCTTGCTGTACACATCATCCTTTTGTGGGGAGATGCCGAGGAGTGCCATTGCTGGGTCACGTGTCCACTCAGCAGACACAGTTTGCTAAAGGGGTTGCACCCACTTCAGCCCATCTGCTCCACATCCACGCCAGCGAGTGGCACTGGGAGTCTTGAATGTGAGATGTTTTGTTGGTCGTGTTACCTCGCTGTACTCTTTCTCAATTGAGGTAAAAATTACATACACCAAAATGCACATATAAGTAAAAGCTACTCAGTGGGTCTTAATAAATGTACCTCCATGTGACCACCATGGAAGCCCAGGTATGGAACGTCCCCGTGGCCCCAGAAAGGGACCCCTTGTACCTTCTGAGTTATCCACAACCCCTTTGTCACCATAGGTGAGCTGTGCCTCCATAGGTGTCAGATGGTGGAGTGTGGACACTGGTGGGTCTGGCTTGTTTCACTCCGCAGACGCTTGTGAGGTACATGCCTGTTGCACGTGTCAGCACTTCCATCCTTGTGTGTTGCTGAGTGGAGTGATAGTAATCCATGTGTGCACAGACCACAGTGTACACCAGGCTGGAGTGCAGTGGCGCAATCTTGGCTCACAGCAATCTCTGCCTCTCGGGTTCAAGCGATTCTCCTGCCTCAGCCTCCCAAGTACCTGGGATTACAAGTGCACACCATCACGCCCAGCTAATTTTTGTATTTTTAGTAGAGACGGGGTTTCACCATGTTGGCCAGGATGGTCTCCATCTCCTGACCTCATGATCCGCCTGCCTTAGCCTCCCGAAGTGCTGGGATTACAGGTGTGAGCCACGGCGCCCGGCCTGTATCCATTCCCTTGATGGACATTGGGGTTGTTCCCTATTTGGGGCTATGATGAGTAAATCTCCTGTGCACATTTGCGTGCCAGTCTTCTTGCAGACATTATTTTCATCTCTTTGGGAAGTAATTCTCTGGAAATAGAATGAACTGAGTCATGGTGTGTTTATATGTTTAACTGTACCACAACTGCCAAAGATTTATCCAAAGTTGGTGGTAGCGTTTTACACTCCAGCAGCAGTGTGGACTCCAGTGGCCCCACGTTGTTGCCAACACTTGGTGTTGTCAGGTTAGCCATTCAGGTGGGTGTGCACTGGGGCCACTGTGATTTTCCCTTGCTTTTCTCTGATGTCTGATTTTGACCTCCTGATGCGCTGATTGTAATTTATATATTTGTCTGTTCATTTTAAACTGCATTATCTTATTGATTTGTAGGAATTCCTCACATACAAATCCTTTGAGGGATATGTATGATATACTTTATTGACTGTCATTTGATCAGCAGATTTTCTAAGTTTTAGTGCAGTTCAATTTAGTCTTTCTTTTGTGGCTAATGCTTTTCTATGTTCTAAAAAAAAAAATCTGCCTATTCCAGGGTTGCAATAATGTATCTTCCAGAAGATTCAGTTTCGGATTTTATGTTGAAGTCAGTAACACATCTCTAACTTGTGTGTGTTGTGTGAGGAAGAGCCTGAGGCCGATTCCCCACCATCCCATATGTTAACTCTATTGTTCTAACACCATTTGTTAAAAAGACCTTTCTTATCCCAGTGAATAATGTTGGCTCCATTAAAAAAAAATTCCTGGCTGTGTAAGTTGGGGTTTATTTCTGGACACTATCTTCTGTTAAACTGGCCCTTTAGGTCTATCCTTGTACTAACACCACATTATCTTAATGATTGCAGTTTTAAGGCAAATCTTGAAACCAGGGAGTATGAGTCCTCCAGTTCTGCTTTTTCAAAATGGTCTTGGTGGTTCTACTTCTGTTGCATTTCCGCGTATGTTTTAGAATCAACTCATCAGTGTCTGCTGAACGCTGTAAAAAGTGTGCTGGGATTGTCACTGGAACTTCAGTGAACCTATCATCCCTATTTGGGGACGGTATTAGTTTGCTTGGCTGCCGTAACAGAAGACCACGGACTAGCGGGTTTAAACAATGGACATTTATTTCTTCACGGTTCTAGAGGAGATGCTGGCAGGGTTGGCTCCCTGTGAGGCCTCTGTTCCCGGCCTGCAGATGGCCCCCTTCTCACTGTGTCCTCTCGTGGTGGACTTCCTCCTGTGCACACACATTTCAGGAGTCTCTTCATCTTACAAGGACATCAGTCCTATCAGATGAGGACTCTATCCCTAGAAGCTCATTTAACATTCACCTCTTTAAAGGCCTCATCTCCAAATAAAGTCACATTGGAGGTTAGGGCTTCAACACAGGAATTGGGTAGGCAGCGGCCACAATTCAGTCCATAACAAGGACTTATAAATCGTAAAAATATTGAGTCCTCAACCCATGAATATGGTATATCTTCCTGCAGATTTAGATCCTTCTCTCATCTAAGATATTGCCACCTCCAGGAGGCAGATCATGAGGTCAGGAGTTCGAGACCAGCCTGACCAACATGGTGAAACCCTGTCTCTACTAAAAATACACAAATTAGCCAGGCGTGGTGGCACATGCCTGTAATCCCAGCTACTCGGGAGGCTGAGGCAGGAGAATCGCTTCAACCCAGGCGGCAGAGGTTGCAGTGAGCCAAGATCGCGCCATCGCACTCCAGCCTGGGTGACAAGAGTGAAACTCCGTCTCAAAAAAAAAAAAAAAAGTATTTACAGAACTTTTCATTCCTTTTATAAAGTTTGCCTCTTATCATTTTCCTTTCATCTGAAAAGCATCCTATAACAGTTCCTGGACTGCAAATCTGCTGGCCATAATTCATGCAGCTTTTGTCTGAAAATGCTTTTTTATCACCTCAGTTTTTAAAGGCTATATTGCTGCATATACAGTTCTAGATTGACAGTATTTTTTCTTTTACCACCTTAAAGAGGTTCCATTTTCTTCTGGCTTGCTTTTTTTTTTTTTTTGTGGAGGGGGAGGAGGGGACAAGAAATCCTTGGCTTCTTTGTGCCTGTATGTCATATGCCTTTTTTAATCTGCTTCTAAGATTTGTCACTAGTTTTCTGCAATTTAAGGTGTGCCTTGGGTGGTTTTGTTTATCCTGCTTGGGTTTTATCATCTCTAAGTTTCCGTTGGTTCTTTTAAAATATCTTTTAGAAGTATCTTCTAATTCTTGGCTGGGCGCGGTGGCTCACGCCTGTAATCCCAACACTTTGGGAGGCTGAGGCGGGCAGATCACTTGAGGCCAGGAGTTCGAGACCAGCCTGGCCAATAGGGTGAAACCCTGTCTCTACTAAAAATACAAAAATTAGCTGGGCATGGTGGTGGGCACCTGTAACCCCAGCTATTTGGGAGGCCGAGACACGAGAATCATTTGAACCTCAGAGGCAGAGGTTGCAGTGAGCCGAGATCACACCACTGCACTCCAGCCTGGGTGACAGAGCAAGACTGTCTCAAACAAAAACAAAAATATCGTCTAATTCTCATCATGGTTTATCTTGGCTTTCTAATCTTATCCAGCATTCAACAAATATTGAGCACCTACTTTGTGTCTGGCTTCATGAAACAAAGCAAAGATCCCTATTTTCAGGGACTGTATGTTTTAGGAGTGAAGAGAAAAAAGTGAATCAGCTAGTAAGACAGTAAGTGTGTGTGACACAAGGCCAGAAGTGCCCTGGGAACAAGCGGGGCAGGTTCAGAAAACAGACGGGGGGTGTTGAGCCGGGGAGGCGAGAGGGTGCAGAAGTGTTTGCTCAGGGTGAGACATGAGCAGTGGCTGGAAGGAGGTAAGGAGCTCTGTGGATATTGGCAGAAGCTTCCCGGCAGAGAGATCTGCTCCCTGGAAGCCCAGTGTGGCAGCAAGAGCAGGCTGGAGAAGTCAACCGGTGGGATGTAGGGGGCGGCAAACACAGGCCACGACAGGTTTTGCTTTGCCCTGAGATGGGAGCAGTGGGAGGATTTTGTGTGGTGGAATCCTGTGATCCAACCTTAGACTTTCAAAGGTCCCTCTGGTTGCTGCATGATGGTCTAGGGGTACCAGGGCGCAAGTGAAAGACAAGGTGAAGGCAGTGACCCGCTGCAGGGGTGGCCAGGAATTGGCAGTGGCAACGAGGCAGGGGGACGTCCTCAGATCTGGATGTGTTCTGAAGGTAGGGCTGTCAGGATTTGCAAACCAAATGGGCGTGGAGTGAGAGGAAGAGAGAAGCCCAAGTGAGTCAGGTAATTGGTCCAAGCGAACAGAAGGATGCAGGGCAGTCCAGGCACGGTGCCTCACGCCTGTAATCCCAGCACTTTGGGAGGCCAAGGGGGGCGGATCACCTGAAGTCAGGAGTTTGAGATCAGCCTGACCAACATGGTGAAACCCCCGTCTCTACTAAAAATTCAAAAATGAGCTGGGCGTGGTGGCGGGCACCTGTAATCCCAGCTACTCGGGAGGCTGAGGCAGGAGAATGGTTTGAACCCGGGTGGCGGAGGCTGCAGTGAACCGAGATCGTGCCACTGCACTCCAGCCTGGGTGACAAAGCGAGACTTTGTCTCAAAAAAAAAAAAAAAAAAAGGCTACAGGGCCATCAGCTGATACAGAGGGCAGTGGACGGGCAGCTTGGTTGTGCTGTTGAGCCTGAGGGCTGGGAGGACACCCTGGGGCAGTGTAAAAGAGACTGGACTTAGCAATTGGTAAGAGAAGTTGGATAGAGAGGGTTTTGTTAGTATGGGAGAAACGGCACCCTTTTATGCTAATGAGAACTAATAACAACAAAAAAACCATGCTGTAGAAGACAGAGGGAAACTGCTGGATGGGTGCCTTGGAGGAAGCCACAGGCCGGGGATTGGGTGCACGGGGCAAGGGGCGCTGAGGGAGGGTCTGGCTGCAGCTTGCTCAGTGAAGCAAGAGGCCCGGTGAGGAAGGGGTGAGGCGCAGGAGCGGCTCGGGGCTGGCTGCAAGCTAGGAGCTGGGGGCCACTGACGCCCAGGGACAGAGGCTGGTGCTGCAGAGAGGGGCAGCGCAGGGAGTCCCTCTTCTTTTCCTTTTTAAAATAATTGCTTTACTGAGATTTAACTCACACATCGTGAAAGCCACCCTGTAAAAACGCGATTAACAGAGTTGTGAGCTACCACCGCTCTAATGCAAGGGCACGCCCATCCCCCCGAAAAAGAAACCCCGGCCCGCCGCCGGCGGCCCCGGCTCTGCACCCAGCCCCGGGCGCCCAGTCGAGCGTCTGCTCTGCGTGGCCTGTGCTGGGCGCCCCGCGAGTGGGGTCCACATCGCGCTCCTCCGGAGCCACGGTTTCCCGAGCCCGGTCTCCAGGTCAGTCCGTCCGCAATCGGCCTCGCACTCCCCTCCGTTCCAGGCTGCAGACCTCGGCGGCAGGACGGACGGCGCCTCTGCTCCTCATTCCGCCCAGGGCCAGCCCAGGCCCAGGGGTACCTGGTGTGTATCTGGCGCCGAGCTGGGCTCCGAAGATCCCAGAGCCCGCCCAGGGGTTCCCTTCCCGAGGCCGGAGCGGGGAGGCGCCGCGGGGTTCAGGGCGCCCTGCGCGGGGTGAGCTCGGGGGCGGGGGCCCGCGCCCTCCCGTCTGGGCCGTCCTCACCGGCCCTCCGCAGGGGAAGGGACCTGGCCGCGAGCCCCCGGGCGAGCGTGGCGTTGAGGCCCAGACCGGAACTTCCTTTCGGCCTCAGTTTCCCGGCCGGCCCCGCCCCAGGCGACCGCACATGCGGCCCCTTTAAGGACTTTCTGCGCCCTGCCGCCTCTTTTTTCTCGCGCGTTCCGCCTACCCCACAGGCTGCCCCGCCCTCGCCGGGAGCGCGCCTACGCCACCGCGCAGACCTCGGCCGCGTCTTTGCGCCTGCGCCTCCTGGGCCGGGGTGAGCCATTGGCTGCCGGGCTCAGGGCACGTGATAGGGGGCGGGGCCTTCACCGGAAAGGGTGGGGCAACGGCGAGAACGGCCGCGTCGAGCGGTAGGTGCAGTCGTCGCCGTGGTGACCCCAGCTCCTGATGCGTGCGGCCCAGGGCCAGCCAATGGCTGTAGAGATCGTGGGCACCTGACAGGAGGGGCGGTCCCCCCGCCGGAAGGGGTGGGACGAGGAGAGCGGCCGCGTCAGCGGTAGGTGGGGGTGTGGTTACGCTGCCGGGTGGGGGTCGCGCCAGTTCAGCACCCGCGGCTCTGCGGGCGCCGGGCAGACACCTGCGGCCGGGGAGTGTCCCGTGTGCCCGAGAGCGCTGGCGGCGGGGCCGGAGGGCGGGCCCTGGGCCGAGTGACAGGCCGCAGCCCCCGAGCACCGTCGAAGCCGGCGCGCCCGCCCGGTGCAGCCGCTGTGCGAGGGCGACCCCGCGTCCCAAGCCTAGCGTGGCCCTGCCGGGCCCCTTCTTTCCCCGGGTAGGGCGCAGCGCCCCAGCCTCGCCTGGCGCTTCCTTCCGGGTCCTTCGGCCTTTTCCTGGCGGTGCGGCAGGCTCTCGCCTCATCCCACCACGCAGGCCGCGGTTCCCGGCCCTGGGCCTCCGGGTAGGCTGCCTCCGTTAGGGCCGCCCCTGGTCTCCGGACGCGACTTTCATTGGTCTCAGAATTTCTTGGCTCCTCTTGGCCATTGCAGCCTTGCTGGAGGCTGCTCTGCGGAATCTGAGTGAATAAGAGAAACAGCAGCTGTCACGTTGGAGAAAAGCTGATTCGGACAGTACCACTTTCCGCAGTGCCCTTTAACGCACGACACTCAATGCAGCGTCCCACACACATGGGATTGTAGAGGTCCCGAGTTTTAGGTTCACTTTTAAAACTGTAATCACCGCCGTAAAGGCCTTGCTGGACACACATATTTCCCAGAGAGGCACCCACAGATGGTCCCCAGCCTCAGGGTCCTCCCGGAGCTTTCGGTTTGTAGTGGAGCCCAGTAAACACGTTAATAACACCGAGAGCTATAAAACACAGATGGTGACTTAGCATCTCTGCCTTACTTATTTCTAGATATGGATCAGAAACTTTCGAAGTTGGTAGAAGAGCTCACAACTTCAGGAGAACCCCGACTAAATCCTGAGAAAATGAAGGAACTGAAGAAAATTTGCAAGTATGTCTTAGGGTTCTGTAACTCATGGTAACTGACTGGCCCACTGAGCCCAGGACACACACAGGGCCCTGCCCTCCTGCCCCGACCTGGGAGAGAACCACCCAAGGGACACACCCAGCACATTTTCTCAGGGCCCTGCAGTACCCAGCTCTGACGGGTGGTCATGTTCTGGGGTCGGGGCGTGTGGCGTTGGGGACCTCAGTGCTCTGCGGTTGGTGCTTCTCTTCATTCCCGTTTGTGTGATTTGGAGCACGTCACGTAGGAGTTCTTGAGTGCACATATGTGATTTAGAGAGAAACGTGCATCTTCTTCTTTGCTGTTGGACTCTTCGAAGGGAGGGAATAGAGCTTGCTGGTGCGCGAGTTGCTCCATCGCCTTTAGGGTATGTCCACCTCTGTTCACTTCCTCCGAGGAAAACGCCGGCCGGGATCTCTGCGGTCACCCTCAGGCAGCCAGAGATTCACGGGGGAAGCAAAACTTCCCCTCGGAGGGTGGAGCGTAAGTCGAGGACACTGATTATCCTGTATCCTGCGTTTGTAAAACGGGAACTTATAGACTGTTTATAGAGTGATGGAGTGTTGACATTTTGATAGAAAATTTCAGGTCAGGTTTTGCGGCCTGCGCCGGGAAGTCCAATTCGCAATGGTTTATGTGGGGCCAGGAGCTGGGAATAGGAGCATTCAGGAGGGGCTGGGAGATGTCCCGTGCTCTAGGCGTTCCCTTCCTTCCTGCAGCAGGAGGCACCCAGCTGAACAGTGTGCGTGCCGGGCGGTGTGCGTTGTGCCGGGCGGTTGGTGTTTGTGCCGGGCGGTGTGCGGTTGTGCTGGGCGGTGTGCGGTTGTGCCGGGCGGTGTGCGGTTGTGCCGGGCGGTGGCCGTTTGTGCCGGGCAGTTGGCGTTTGTGCCGGGCGGAGTGTGTTTGTGCCGGGCGGTGTGTGTGGCGCTGGGTAACGTGTGTTTAAAGAGCCGGATGGTTTGTGTTTCAGGCTTTGCTGTAATGCCTCAGCTGTGAACACAGCTGTAGATGATGTAGGTGGATAGATGGGCCACGTTCCAGTGAAACTTTGTGAATGAACACCGACATTTGAAGTCTGTATAATTTTCACATTTCACCAAGTATTTTTTGTTTGTTTCGACATTCTTGGCTTGTGGGCCACACAGAAACAGGCAGGGGCTGGGGAGCTAGATGTGGCCCTTGGGCAGTAGTTTGCAGACCCTGCTCTAGAAAAGGGGAGAATGCAGATGGGAAGACAGTGGTGGTCCCTGCCACACGTGCGTGCAGCATCCCTGCACAGAGAGTCTCCCTCCGCCCATCCTCTGTGTGTGGGGCAGTTGGGTCAGGCCAGCTTGCATCCCCAGGTCTTCAGAGGAGCAGCTGAGCCGCGCCTACCGCCTGCTGATAGCACAACTGACCCAGGAGCACGCCGAGATCCGCCTCTCAGCCTTCCAGATCGTGGAGGAGCTCTTCGTCAGGTCTCACCAGTTCCGGATGCTGGTTGTTTCCAACTTCCAGGAGTTCCTGGAGCTCACCCTGGGCACGGACCCCGCACAGCCCCTGCCGCCCCCCAGGGAGGCGGCACAGAGGCTGAGGCAGGCGACCACTCGGGCCGTGGAAGGGTGGAATGAGAAGTTCGGGGAGGCCTACAAGAAGCTTGCCTTGGGCTACCACTTCTTAAGACACAACAAAAAGGTAGGCGGGCCTGGCCCATTTTTTCAGAGACTCTGGTTACCTGACGTGAGGAGGGCAGACTGTACCAGGGTGAAGATGCGCCTCCTGTTGAACCTGGCACAGCAGGGGCCTGCTTGGCCTTGCCTGAACACCCAGGCTGCCACACCATCCGTGTGGAAAGAGGACAGCAGCTGGGGTCACGGGCTCCCTGAGAGGGGCGGTGCAGCTCTGAGAGGAAGAGCATAAGCTTTATGTGTGGGTGGAGCTGAGGCTGCATGCGTCATTTTTTATGTGTGTGTAGGAGACAAAGGAAAAGCCAAATCCAACTTCTCAGATGCAGCGTTTCCTATGACAGTGGCCCCTGGACTCTGGGACCTGTCCCAACCTTGCACTTTAAGGCTCCACCCGGACCCTACTGTGGGCTCTGGCTAGTGCCTGGCATGATGAAACCCACCAGGATCTGCCGCTGTGGCCTGAACCCAGCCTCATTGCCCAGACCCTACCGTGCCCCTTACCCCACCTGCCACGAAGGCTCAGGCCTCCCCAGTGCAATGACCCAGCCCCACTGGCTTCCCTTTGTGCCCTTGGAGTGCCCTGTCTCCCAGGGTTCATGCTCAGGGGTTGTTTCAGACTCCTGGGTCTAGTCAGCAGCCTCTGCCTGCTAATGGAACAAGCACACTGTTCTCTTACCTGTGAGGTACTTGGGGTGAGAAGTCTCGTTACCTCTTTTAAGTTAGCAGACGTGCTGGCTTTCCCGGGCTCAGACAGCAGAGAGATGTGCATTGTACTTTGTTGTAATGCACTGTGAACAGCTGGGTGTGAGGTGCACACCCACAGTCCCACTGACTCTGGAAGCTGAGGCTGGTGGATCACCTGGTCCTGGGAGCTTGAGTCCAGCCTGGGCAACACAGCGAGACCCCTGTCTCTTAAAAAAAAAAAAACCACTGTGAACTTACAGGCGCATAGGGCCCTTGGCCACGCACGGGTGCTGTGTCTTTTGTTAGGCCTACTTGAGCTGTATCTTCCTCGCATTCTGTATAGATGGCTCTAGCTTTTGTTGTTGTTGTTGTTGATGTTGTTTTTGAGACAGGGTCTTGGTCTGTCGCCCAGGCTGGAGTGCAGTGGCATGATCTCGGCTCACTGCAGCCTCCGACTCCCTGGTCCAGGTGATCCTCCTGCCTCAGCCTCCCAAGTAGCTGGGACTATAGGCGTGCGCCACCACGACCGGCTATTTATTTATTTATTTTTTTTTGAGATGGAGTCTTGCTCTGTCACCCAGGCTGGAGTGCAATGGCGTGATCTCAGCTCACTGCAAGCTCCGCCTCCCGGGTTCACACCATTCTCCTGCCTCAGCCTCCTGAGTAGCTGGGACTACAGGCACCTGCCACCACGCCTGGCTAATTTTTGTATTTTTAGTAGAGACAGGATTTCACTGTGTTAGCCAGGATGGTCTTGATCTCCTGACCTCGTGATCCGCCCGCCTCGGCCTCCCAAATTGCTGGGATTACAGGCATGAGCCACTGCGCCCGGCCTAATTTTTGTATTTTAGTAGAGGTGGGGTTTCACCATGTTGGTCAGGCTGGTCTCGAACTCCTGACCTCATGATCCGCCCGCCTTGGCCTCCCAAAGTGCTGGGATGACAGGCATGAGCCACCATGCCCGGCCAGCCCTAGTCTTTATTTTCTTTTTTCTTTTTTTTTTTTTTTTTGAGACGGAGTCTCACTCTGTCGCTTAGGCTGGAGTGCAGTGGCGCGATCTTGGCTCACTGCAAGCTCTGCCTCCCGGGTTCACATCATTCTCCTGCCTCAGCCTCCCAAGTAGCTGGGACTACAGGCGCCCACCACCTCGCCCAGCTAATTTTTTTTTGTATTTTTAGTAGACACGGGGTTTCACCGTGTTAGCCAGGATGGTCTCGATCTCCTGACCTCGTGATCTGCCCACCTCGGCCTCTCAAAGTGCTGGGATGACAGGCGTGAGCCACCGTGCCCGGCCCCTAGTCTTTATTTTCAATTGCTCAGGTGGATTTTCAAGACACGAATGCCCGGAGTCTGGCAGAAAGGAAGAGAGAAGAGGAGAAGCAGAAGCACTTGGATAAAATTTATCAAGAAAGAGCCAGGCAGGCGGAGAGGGAGATGCAAGGCAAGTGCCCAGGACAGAGGGCCCCCCAGAGGGGCCACGCCTCTGGGGGTTGCCCGTGGTCCAGCAGTTCATCTTCCTGGTCCCGGGGCCCCGGCCGCAAGGAACCCAGGTTTTGAGACAGGCTAGGTGGAGACGATTCAGGTCGGGCCGGAAGGCATTCTCAGCCGTAGGACCCGACTCTGTCCCCAGCACCCTGCAGGGGCCTCCCAGGCCGTCCATGCCTCTCCCGCGCCCTCTGGTGGTCACGTTCACCCACGCCCATTCGCTGCGCGGACCCCTGGGCAGAGTTGCTGGGCACAGGTGTGCCTGTGGGCAGTAGTCTGAGCCCCAGCCTGGCTGAAGGTCCTGCCATCTGTTTATTTTGTGGCTGCCTTGCCATTGCCAGCCCCTTCCCAAAACTTCACCGTTTGCTTCTCAGCCATCAGCCTTTCTTGTGAGGGGCACCACGAGAGTAGGGGGGGGGGGTGCCACGGCCCTCCTGAGACACCTCCTGGTGTGGGCAGAGGCACGGCCCTGCGTCTTCAGACACATGTGCCCCAGATCCTTCCCCTGACAGACTGTGGTCCCAGGCGTGGGCCCTGCCACAGGCCACTCCTGGGAAACGCAGGCCTCAGGGGAGCTCACAAGGCAGGCAGTTGGGTGCCCAGACAATGAGGAGGCTGCCAGGAGGAAAGCTGCTCCGGCCCAGGAGGTGTGGCATGAACAAGGCTGTTTGTTGCCCTAGCAAGGAGGTGCAGCCACTTCCTGGGAAGTGCAGGCGGGCTGACCTCCCCTGCGCACTCATGCTCTCTACCGAGAGGTGCAGAGAGATTGCCTTGCAGGCCCAGCTGCTGAGCTGGGTGCCTTAGCAAGCAGTTAAAAAGTGCACTACACGACTGGCCGTGGTGACGCACGCCTGTCATCCCAGCACTTTGGGAGGCCAGGGCGGGCGGATCGCTTGAGTCCAAGAGTTTGAAGCCAGCCTGGGCAACATAGCAAGACCCTGTTTCTACAAAAAAGTTAGCTGAGCACGGTATCACGTGCCTGTAGTCCCAGCTAATCAGGAGGCTGAGGTGGCTGGACTACCTGAGCCTGGAAGGTCGAGGCCGGGGTGAGCTGTGATTGCACCACCGCATTCCACCTGGTGCTGAAAAGTGACACCCTGCGGGGAGTGGGCCTCTGGGTGTGGTTTTGGGAGGGCTGGTGCTTTTGCTCCACATGGCACAGCAAACAGGTGTCTTGATCTTTTGGCAGAAATGTCTGGAGAAATTGAATCCTGCCTGACGGAGGTAGAGAGCTGCTTTAGGCTGCTGGTGCCTTTTGACTTTGACCCGAACCCGGAGATGGAATCCCTTGGCGTGGCTTCCGGCACGTCCGATGCCCTTCGCTCCTCCTGCGCGGGCCAGGTGGGCCCTTCCCAGTCTGGCACCCCTGACCCCTGGGACGGAGAGCAGCCCTGCTGCAGTAGAGACCTGCCTGCTTCTGCAGGCTACCCCAGAGCGGGCATCGGGGCACAGCCATCCCAGACAGCCATAGGTGACCCCTCGGATGAGGACGAGGACAGCGACCTCGAGGAGTTTGTGCGGAGCCACGGGCTGGGCTCGCACAAGTACACGCTGGCCGTGGAGCTCTGCTCAGGTAACTGCCTTCCCGGGTCTTCGCGGCGCCGCCCTGCCCCAGCTCCGCCCTGCCCCAGCTCTGCCCTGCTGCAGCTCCTGGGTAGGCCCCTCCCTCACTGGCACCCGGCCCAGGAGCCTGGGAATGCAGGGGCCTCCCCTGGGGAGCTAGGTCAGGGGTCACCACCAGGTTTTTGCTTTCCGTGTGGCCTCTGCACTGGGATCCCCCTACCCATGCCAGGCCTCTGTGGCCACAGGGACACTTCTAAGAGCTCATGGCAGCCCTCCACCTCAGCGAAGCTGTGGGCAGAGCAAGGACCCGCAGGATTGGGGTGAGGTGGGGTCTCGAGGCTGTTGCGGTCCTCGAAGGATGAGGAAGCGCAGGCCTGACCTCCAAGTGACCAAGAGCCCTGGGCGGGCTGTGTGGGCATCCCGCCAGCTCACAGGCCTGTCAGGGTCCCGTGTCGCCATGAGGGTCGGGCAGCACCGGCCCTTACTGGGAGGAAAACGTGTTCCAGAAATGGCCACAGGCAGCCTTGGCACTGCAACCCGGGTGGGTGAGGATTGCAGAGACATAGCCGCCCCCCAGCCCCAGCTTCCTCCCAAGCCTGCTGCCGCCCTGGGGTATGAGTGGAGGCTGGGGCCCTTTGGGTACGTGCGTGGCTTCAAATCACTGTCTTTGAGGAACCTGCTTCTTTGGAAGCAGGCACAGCAGGTGTCCCTTCACCAGGGCCAGGAGGCAGCCGGGCTGGGAAGCTGCTGGGAGAACTGATCCTTGGGTCTCAGCTGCCCAGAGGTGCCTCAGCAGTGAGGCTGCAGGCCTGTGTGGGGTGGACACCGCCGCTGCCAGCCTGGGCTGTCCTTGCCTGCATAGAGCTCGGCCCTGCGCCGGACACTGAGGGTGCCACGGCGGGGGAAGCCACGGCAGGGCAGAACTGGAGTTGGGGTGTCTGGCGGAGGAGAGCCCAGGGTGGGTGGGGGCTGGTGAGGCTGGGCTGGAGGGGCCTAATCCTGTGGGGTGGGCTGTGGAGGGGAAGGTTCTGTGCCCGTGTTGGGGCGGTGAGTAGAAGAGGCTGTGGGTGTCTCGCCCCTCCAGATGGGATGGCTGCAGCCAAGGAGATTGAGACACAGGCGGTGGAGCTGCGTGTGAGGGGAGGCTTTGGTGTTAAGCCACAATGTTCTTTTCTAAGATCATAAAACATTTCCTTCTCACAGCATCAGGTTTGGGATTCCTGGGGGCAGGCATGGGCGCCTGGCAGGTTCCCCTCAGGCTAGAGCAGCCTTCACTGTGTGGTCCGCTTCTCCGGGGCCTGTGGGAGACGCCGGCCGGCGCCCTCTTGTGACCTCTGTGTGCCTCTCCCCAGAGGGCCTGAAGGTGCAGGAGAATGAGGACAACCTTGCTGTCCTCCACGCCGCCCGCGACATACTCAAGCTCATCCGGAACAAGTTCCTGCCGGCTGTGTGCTCGTGGATCCAGGTGAGCCTCAAACCTGGGGCCTGTGGGTGGAGGGACGTGTGCAGAGTGCCATGCATGGGGGGTCCCTTTCTTGGGGGGACTGTGGCCTGGTGACTGAATGGCCCCTGACCCGTGAGGGCTCTGTCCCTCACCCGCAGCTTCGTCCTCTGCATCCCAGGTGTGCCAGGGACCCCCCCCCCGGGCCAGTGGACCTGGCGTGTGCCTCCCAACAGGACAGCTTCCCAGGGCCTGCCCAGCCAGCCCCTGAGCTGTTCACACCCCCGTTTCGCAGCGCTTCACGCGCGTCGGGACCCACGGTGGAAGTTTAAAGCGTGCCATTGACCTGAAGGCGGAATTGGAGCTCGCACTGAGAAAATACAAGGAGCTGGACATCGAGCCTGAGGGAGGGCAGAGGCGCAGGGTGAGTAGGCAGGCGGCGAGCGGGAAGGGGTCCCAGAGGCCTCAGTGGGGGAGGAGAAGCTGTGGGGGGTTGTGCTGTGGGCCTGGCAGACCCCACTCAGCCTCAGCAGGACCTGCTTCCCCAGCAAGGGCTTCCTGTGAGCCCAGGGTCATCGCCATGGCAGAGGGGACAGTGCAGCTGTCGGGTGCTGCCCGGCTGCCGTGTATGGTAGCTGAGCAGAAGTGCTGAGTGCTGCGCGTGCCTCCAGGAAGCCACCAGTCAGGCTGTCCCCCCGTGACTCCTTCTAGGGAGTCATCAGCAGTGCGGCGCCTGTCCTGGCAGGCACTGTATCCGCCAGAGGAGAGACTCCTGGCGAGCCCTCAGACGGCCAGGAGGGTCAGTGCGGGCACCGGTGCCCACTCGGGGTGGAGACTTGGGTTACTGTCTGCTGGGCCTTGCGAGGGGCTTGGGAGGGTCGTAGGGGCACTGCACTTCCCTGAGCAAGGAGCATGGGGTTAGAAGGGGGCAGGGCCGCGGCGAAGGGCTTGAGGCTGGAGGGAGGTATGGGGTGCCTCTGGTGGGGTGAAGCTGGGAGCAGAGACTGTCGCATTGGGCGTGTCGGAGCCGGTCGAGGGTGGGGGTGCCCAGCACACTGCTTTGCCGGGGCCTTGAACTGGCTGAGCATGGACTGGAAATCCGGGCCTCGGTGCCTGGAGGGGCCTGAGAGCTGGGGTCCTCTGCAGACGTCCTTGGCAGCACCCAGCACAGTCAGGCCTTGGGACTGGAGGCACACAGCGGCCACCCTGGGCTCGCACAGCAGTGCTGTCTCTCAGGCGCCTCTCCCTTCAGGAACCCAAGCCCTGAACCCCAACAGCCCTGAGCTCTGACCCCAAACCCAGCCCTGGCCTAGGAGATGGTGGCCCTTTGGCTCTCCCCACTTTAAGGAAAGCTTTGGGGTGGAAGTGACACTGTGCTCCTCGCCGAGGAAGAGGTTGGTTTCCACAGCAGCAGACGTGCAGGGCCTTGGAAGTTGGGGGGCGGGGAAGCTCCTCTGGATTAATTGCTGAGCCTGCGGTTTTCCCCAGGTCAGCGGCCCCGAGTCCCCAACATGGTGGTGTGCAGCCACCCCAGGGGCCAGCAGAGGGCGAGCTTGCTTTTCTCCTGTAAGTCCGAAACTCTGACTCCCGGAGAATTTATAGTCATGTGGGAGCCCACTGGCCGCGCCGCTCGTGTGTGGCCGCATTTGTGTGTGCTGGTCAACACCTTGCTCCACGAGGAAATACTTTTGTGAGTTGTGACGAAAATATACTTCTTGCAACGCGAAAGGATGCTGGTCTAGGCTTGGGAGGAAGATGGTGAGTGCCGTCAGCACATCAGGATCTGGGTGAGCCCACTGCCCGCGCCCTGCACACTTGGGCCCACAGGATGGCAGCTGCAGGACCGGGCCCCTATGCCAGCCCCTGTCACCGTTGCCAGGTGGGCTGCGTGGGGGCTGCTGGCTGGGATCACGGTCGCTTCCCTGTGGCTCACATTGAGGCCCTTTCAAGGTCACTGCCCGTTCTCCACAGCACGGGCGAGGCTTGCTGGAGCCTCACGCTGAGACCCTGCACCAGGCATTGCCCCTGTGCACCTGCCGCCCTGGACTCACCTGGCACGGCTCCTGCAGTCTGCAGACAGTTTTGTCTGAAGGTGGCCAGTGGGCCTTTGCCTGGCAGTGGCAACCCCTGGGGCAGCTGGCTTATTGGTGAGGGTCCACAGAGCAGAGGGGGGCTGATGGGTGGCATGGTCTGGTCTCATCAGGCCTGGGCCCCTCCAGCTGGCACAGTCCTTTAGTACCAGCAGCAGTGCTGGGGCTGGGGCAGCCAGGTGGCTCTCCTTGGCCTGAGGTTCTGGCAGTGGAACCTTCTGGAATGCCTGGTGCTACCCCTGCCTGCATCTCACAGCTCCACAGCATCTGGGATGGCCCCCAAGTGGGGCTGGCTGGTGGAAGTGAGTCTGGGCAGCTTCCGGGGCTGCTGGCAGCTCAGCCTGCTTAGGTGAGGATGAGGAGCTGCCACTCCCGAGTCAGGACTCTAATTCAGTGCAGCCGCGGTACCAGTGAGGCCTGCAGGCTCCTGGCCATGACTCTCTTGCACCCACAGCTCCACCTCACCCTGGTGGATGCAGACTCCCCCTGTGTGCCAGGGACCCTGCGTGCTCTTCATGAGTGTTCAGCTCAGCCTGGCCCCTGCCCTGTGTGGGCTCAGGAGTACTGGCCTCCGGACCTCTGCAGGCTGCGGGCCCCTGCTGGCCGTGCCCTCCTGGAGGCAGCACTAGCTCCCACTGCCACAGGGCTGCTCAGGGGTGCTATATTCAGGGCCTGGTCTGTTGGGGCCAGGGCCAATAACACGGGTGTGGGCCGGGCCATGCAGGAGGGTACTGGGCAGGGCACGGCCACCTGAAGGACCCCAGCTGCTGCTGCTCCCACCCACCAGGTCCCGGAGACCCCGCCGACACTGTTAGCTGTCTCTGAGCTTCTGAGTGACTCTGACGTGAGCGCCTCACACCCCACGTGGTGGAGCTGCCAGCACTGTCCCTCCATGGCACGTGACCCCAGCCCTCGGCACACAGGCAGCCACCCTGACCCAGCGCCCGGGGCCTGCTGCCCTCCCACTGTCCTTGCTCACTCCCGGCCGGGGGCCCACTCACTCCTGACCCATCTGTGTGCGTCCTCTCAAGATCTGAGTGGTGGCACTGGGCGGGGGGTGTCTGCGGCCAGGACTGACAGTGCTTGGAGGGCCCCTCACCCCCTTTGACCACATGGTCCGGCCAGCAGACGTGCCCCAGCTGTGCTTCAGAGCTGGTGAGTGTGCAAGGGCAGCAGGGCCTGTGAGGCTGGATTGAGGATGTCACAGCTCCGGTGGGAAGGGAGGCGCCACGCTGCTCCTTTGTCAGTTGAATGGACGCTTTCTAGACTCTTCTCCGCAAACTGGTTTTTTTTAAAGCACCGCTCTGAAGTCCTTGGAGATTTTGCTCACGGTAGCTGGAGTGCGAGGAGCTGCCTGGAGATGAAGTGATTGGCGGGCTCGCCTGGCCCAGGTGAGCGTTGCTTCCCAGAATAGATGCTGTGGCACCACTGCAGTATCTGCCCATCTCCTTCCTGGCTCCGCGCGGCCGCCGCGTCCGAGTGGCGTGTGTGCGGCAGGTGGGGCTGGCTGACGAACGTGGATGTTAATTAGAGCCGTTTTAATTAGAAATTATGAACAAGGTGCTCCTCGTTAATTTTCGAATAAAGTTTACAGAGAGTTTAAATCACTTCCCTCCGTGTCTCCCCATTTAGCACGGGATTGGCGTCATTAACTCCGTGTGTAGAACAGGGCACACTAATTCAATCATGCCTGATTTCAATATTTTTAGAACTTCCAACAAATGTGTAGGAGATGGGAACATGGAACGCTGCTAGCTGCAGGCAGGAGGCAGGAGCCCAGCCCCGGAAGGCCCCGCCTGTCCTGCGACGGCTCCGGCCGGTGCTCTGGGAGCAGACACCGTGTCTTTCCTTTTTAACATTTCCCACTTGGTTTCTATGTAATACTGTTCTCCTTTTGACACAGATGTTCTGTCTTCAGAAAATACTCATGCTGGTTTGAATATGTGTGCTGTGCGTTTGGAGTACCTCTGTGTGGCTTCCGTCTGGGAGCAGGCCGAGGGCGAATCTCCTGGGTCGATGTGCGGCGTCGTTTGGTAGATTGAGTGTCCAGCCTTGCGGCGCTGTAGGGCTGGCGTGATCATCCATGGCTGCGTCATTCACTGAGCTGATAAAAATCCTCTGGAAACTTTCACATTGCCTGCTGCCAAATTACATAGCTCAGATCACCAATTACTTTGTATTGTGTAATTGACAAAATATTAATTTCCTATCAGCCAGTGAGTCCGAAACCCATCTTAAGCATCATTCTCTTTAGTACCATCAGCGTGGCTCTCTCTTTCCTTCCACTAGTTACCGGGTTACTTGTTTCCGTGGCTGAAAGATATGCGTTTGTTTTTGTTCTTGCCGACGTTGAGTCTGATGTGGCAGCCACATGGGTTCGGCTGTGGATGCGTCCTCCATTGCCCACAGAACCGGAGTCGTCCTCCCCGACTCTGGGGTTTTCTTTCTCTGTCGGCCGCCTGCCTGCCTCCTCCGCCGGCCTCACCACCAAAGCTCTGATCTTTGGAGTTAGATGCCAGAAGCATTCTGCCCTCTGATGTTCAGTGGGCTCCGGGATGCAGCCAACAGCCTCCCGGGAAACGCTGTCAGCCCCTGGGATCAAGGCCCCACCTCCTTTCCCTGCTGTGCATGAGGGAAGGTTTTCTGTGATGCTGTGGAGCCATGGGAGTGTCCGACTTCCGGGAGGTGAAAAGGACAGAAACTGAAAACCCAGGAATGAAATGTGGACCCACCAGGCACAGGCAGGGGAGGAGGGACCTAAATCAGCGTGGTTGGGAAACCTTGTACCGCAGTAGGGCCGGGAAACAACCTTCCTGGGTGATGGGGCCCCTCCATCACACGGAAGGCCAAGCCGCCGTGCGCTGCCGCGTCCTGAGGACTGCCCGCGGGGGGCAGGGCGCAGATACACAGGTTCTCTGGAGTCAGCACGGGGAACATGGGGAGAACATCTTAGGCCCAGCCAGGGCCTCGTGCCAGCCCTCCCTCCCACACCGGTGGCACAGACCCGTCTCTTGGACTTCCACCGTCCCTCAGTACCTGTCTGCAAAACAGAGGGCACTTGCCAGACAAGCCCAGCGCTCCTTGAAACACCTCCCCATGCTGTTACCCCTTTCATTTGGAAAGCAGCCGTGTGGGGTTGATTGGTTTTCCACCCCATTTTACAGACAGGGAAGCTGAGCCCGGGAGAAGCCGTGTGGGCCCCGGCGTCCTTGTCCAGGCCTGGCTGCCTGATGAATGTGAGTGCGCCTGAGGGCTGCCTGACGAACCGATGCTGTGGCCACACCCGCTTCCCAGAGGCTGGCGTTCTGGCCCCTGTGGGCCCTGGCTGCACTCTCCTTCCCTGAGAAGGTCAGGCTGAAGCAGGGTCCTTTCCCGCCCCTGTGAGCCGAGTGTGTGTGTGACTCACCCCGGAGCCCGGGAGCAAGGACACAGGCAGCCTTCATTTTCCCGAGCCCAGAATTAGCTTTCTCTGCAGAGCTCGGGGGCCGGAGCTACTAGATTTGGAGGTGCCAGACTTCCTAAGAAGTCGTTCCCGCTCTCCACTGAAGGGGGCATTTACATAAAGTCCGCGTGACCCCTGGTGCCTCAACCAGCTTCCTGAGCACCGCACACAGCTCCTGCTCGGTAAGAACCAGGCCCACAGCCTCTGCTCAGAACGTCCTATGTGGGACCCAGGGACAAATACCAGTTTGGCTGCCCCAGGAGAAGAGGCCGCCCTGGCCCAGCTCCATCCATCTGGAGGGCAACACAGACCCAGGACCCCCGGCCTGCATCTAGTCGACAGATGTATGTCTCCATCTGGCAGGCGGCCCTGGGGACCCAGCAGAAATTTTGCCCCTAGCCTGGCTCTGGAATTGACCTCCAGGCATCCTGTGAACCTGAGGCCTCCTCCTCTTACACCCAAGAAGGCCCCCAGGCCTGTGGTGCTGTGGCCCTGGTCCCTGCAGCTGGGACTCCAGAAAGTGGCCTGAGGCCCACCGTGCTGGCTGGCAGCTCCCAAGGGCAGGTCTGTCTGAGCCTCGTTCCTGGGAGTGATCTGGGTTAGACGAGAATGGGAAGAGGCCCACGGCACTGTGTTTTGTGATATTCTTGTTAGAGTGTATTGATGAGTGTAGATTTTATAGTAAAGAACCAGTCATCATAGAAAGCAAGGATTTGCTTCAGCAGAACCTCCAGGCTCTCGTTTCGGAGGTGAGGACGCGCCCGTGCTGCTGTGTCTGTGTCCAGCAGGTTCCGCTCGGCCCCGACAGTGCTGCCCGCCAGTTGCCCTTCCCGCACGCTCACTGTGGTCAGCCCTGCACCGCGCCGCCCTCCGTCCTCTCAAGGTGCGTCCCTGGCAGCCAGAGATGCACATGAGATATTGGCCTGGCCGGGCAATTTGCACGGCCTTCCAGGGAGGGCATTAGCATATAAATAGCAGATGCAATGACGACCATCACAGCTGAGCACGTTTAATTTTTAGTTTATAAGATAGAATGGGTTTTTAAACGCATAGCCATCAAGGCGCTGAAAGACAAATGCAGTTTGGAACTCACTTGTCTGACGAGGCCTTACATCATTTTTTTTTTTTTTTTTATAAAAAGGGAAACAGACACACATAAAACTGAACAAAAGTGATTTCTTGGGTGAAAAGTAATTGAGACCGCGCACCAAGTTAATTAGATGGTACAAAATTTATTTAATGGCCCCAGCTGTATCTCCCAGCCTGCGTGTGGCGGACGGACCTGCCCCTTCACACGGGCCTCTCCTCTCCCTTTCCTTCTCACATAATTAGTAACGTCGCCACCCTACTTCTGTGAACTGATTGCATTGTATATTTTAGCCATTTTATTGCTTGTTTAATTATGATCGTGGAGGCTCATTTTTCTAAATCCTTTTAAGTGTGGGTAAGAATCCATGTGTATGAAGCCAGCAGAGGCCGGAGTGCTCCTGCCTGCCTCCCCGCGGCAGCTGGGGTTCCTTTGGAGGCGCCCTGTGCACGCACGGGTGGTCTTGGCTCTCCATGTCCAGGGGTCTATAGCTCCTGTAGCTCCTGCACTGCAGACCAGCCTCGGGAGACTTCCAATGCCCCACAGGGGACTTGGCCCATTAGGGAAGGTGTGGGCACAGGTCACAGCCCCCTTGGGAGGGACGGCCTGCGGGTGACCTGTGCCTGCCATGCCCCTGCTTTATCACAGGAAACTCGGCTTCCAGGTCAGGGTAAAAGCAGACTGCTCTTGAGAACCTTTTCCAAACCTAACCTCATTTTGTGGACATCTCCAGCCCCAGTGCCACATAGAGTGTGTGATCTCCTTTCCAGGATTCTTGCTCATCCAGAGCCCCCCAGCGCCGGTGCCCAGCCCCTCAGCAGGGCCTGCAGACCCGTGGTGCTGGCCCCCGGCTCATCTGTCCCTCACCTTGAGGGCAGGTGGCTCTTGCCGGTCGCCACTTGATGATTTGACTTCTTAGAGGTGAACTTGAGGCGTGTGGGACCACGTGGAAGGGGTGCTTCATGCGGGGCCTCACCCTCCCTTTGGGCTCCATGCGCTTCGAGGCCTCAGGGAGCTCTGTCCCTGGTGACCACGCTGTTCCTGTCCTCCGAACAGGCCCGTGAGCAGCCACACAGCGTCCTGGGCTCACAGCTTCCCCATCTTCAGCATCCCTGCCTGTCCCTGGTGTTCAGCGTGCCCAGCAGCAGATGTCGGAGGTGACCGCACTGTGCATCTGTGGGATTCAGACATGAGAGTTTATCCCGTGTGAATTGAACCCTGAAAACAGCAGCTTTCAGCCTTCCATTTAGTATCAGCAGTGAAGTCCCTCAATGCTGAGTTGCTGTGGTTTGAGGGCCTACCACGGCCTCTAAGTAGTTTCAAGCTGAAGTATGGAAATGGTGGCTGTGGTGGGCTCTTGCCCAGGAGAAAGCCCTGGGGCTTCCTTAGAGGTGAAGGAAGATCCACCCACGGACCTGGCCAGTGTTACAGAGGCAGATGCTCACCAGGACCAGGGTGGCCTCATCAGCGCTAATTTAAGAACAAAAGGGAACCCAAGGCTCCAAATTTAATCACAGAAATGAACCATTATTTGGGGAGAAAGAAGGTATAATTCCTAATAGTTAGCTGAGCAGTTGAATATTTTTTAGGAAATGAAAATTTGATAAAAGTCCCCTATGAAATTCAAGGGTGCGAACAATAAGCATAATATTTTTTGAAAACGACCCCCATATTTAAAATCTGGCAGTATATGTTATGCATTGTAGCACCCGGTCCACATCTACCTTTTAGAAAATTAAAACACATAAATTCTGTTTAGTGTGGGATACGCGCTGCACTGGCTGAGAACCGTAATGCCCTGAAACCTTGGGCTGCTCTCCACCTTTCATAAATTCCTGGCAGATTCTGTACAGAAATAATTTTCAGGTCCGTGGCTTGTTGTTATTCAGACGTGATGGATCGCCATCATTTGCTCAGCGCGGGAGTTAAGTGCCCCCGTCATTTCCAAAGAGTATAATTGGGACGTTTCACAGGTCAGCGGTGGAGACAGGCTTCCCTTTTGATCAGTGTTAGACTGATAACAAAAATTACAGTTTCCAGTGATTAATGTCTCCTGTGCTTCCCAGATGCTCAGCAGTGGGCTGCTCCTAAGCAAGTGCACTTGGTCTGACAATTGGTGCCGGGGCCACCTCCCGGCACGATGCTGGTGCCTGTCCCCGTGGCCTCGTGTGGCCTGGCTCTGTGGGGGCCACCTCCCGGCACGATGCTGGTGCCTGTCCCCGTGGCCTCGTGTGGCCTGGCCCTGTGGGGGCCACCTCCCGGCACGATGCTGGTGCCTGTCCCCGTGGCCTCGTGTGGCCTGGCCCTGTGGGGGCCACCTCCCGGCACGATGCTGGTGCCTGTCCCCGTGGCCTTGTGTGGCCTGGCTCCGTGGGGGCCACCTCCCGGCAGGGTGCTGGTGCCTGTCCCCGTGGCCTCGTGTGGCCTGGCTCTGTGGGGGCCACCTCCCGGCACGATGCTGGTGCCTGTCCCCGTGGCCTCGTGTGGCCTGGCTCTGTGGGGGCCACCTCCCGGCACGATGCTGGTGCCTGTCCCCGTGGCCTTGTGTGGCCTGGCTCCGTGGGGGCCACCTCCCGGCAGGGTGCTGGTGCCTGGGCCCCGTGGCCTTGTGTGGCCTGGCTCCATGGGGGCCACCTCCCGGCAGGGTGCTGGTGCCTGGGCCCCGTGGCCTCGTGTGGCCTGGCTCCATGGGGGGCCACCTCCCAGCAGGATGCTGGTGCCTGGGCCCGTGGCCTTGTGTGGCCTGGCTCCGTGGGGGCTGGGCGTGGAACCATGGTCCCCTGCACACCCGAGCTTTGTCTCTGGTGAACACGTGGGCTCCCGCCCTGGGGGTCAGGGGTCAGGCCCCTCTTCGGTTGTCCTTCCTCCCTATAGGAAATAGCTGCGATTGCAGGCGCCTTTGAGGTGTTGCTGCTGGGAATGCTTTTTAGAAATGAAGGTGTGTGTCAGAGTGATTCTGTTTTTTGGTTTTTCTCTTATAAACCCATTAAGGGTCCCCTTGCTTGGTATTCCTCCAACAGGGATCTCCCTTCTGGGAAGTTTCCCTCAGCTGTGCTGTGGGAACAGGAATGCAGGCGCCTCCACCCCTGGGGTACCTCCACCCTGGGGCACCTCCACCCCAACCACCCCAGGAACCTTCACCCTGGCCACCCTGGGGGCATGACCTTCAGCTGCCCTAGCAGCCCTGCCAGCCCCTCTCCTGGCCTGAGGGAGGTGAAGGTGAGGAATGACCGCCCTGCTGTGCTGAGCCCACACCAGGTTTGTGGTGGGTGAGCTGTAGAGGCGGGGCTCTCAGGGAAGGATGGTGTGCCCTGGGGCCTGCGTGCAAGCTCCCACACCCTGTCCTGGGCTGTGGTGGGGCTGTTGGAAGGATGCAGGCCGGAGGGAAGGTAAGGCGGAGAAGAGCTTGTCCACGGCCACTTCTGAGCACGTGGAGGGAGCAGGTGGTGCCCACCGTGTGGCCATGTTATTGAGCAGTGGGCTCACTATCCAGTGTACACAGAAGCCAGGACTGCAGCAGCAGCTTCTGGGAAGAGAACAGCTTTACCAGGGCAGGCAGCAGGGAGGCAGGCGCCTCCTCTATTCTTCTTGGCCCTGTTATGCCCACAAGACAGCTTGTCATTCTGTTACCAACAGAGGAGGCCTGCCTGGGCTGGTCCTGTGGTTATAGCTGCGGCCATGGTGTCTTGTGCCACAGCCGTGCTATGTGGAGGAGCAACCGTCTTTCTCTGGCCTGATGAGATGAGTCACCACGCAGGTCCCTGCCTCTGCCCACCGAGTCGGGTGCAGGAAGGGGCAGAGTGGGCTCAAGGAACTGGCTTTTCTCAGGGGAAAAAGAAAGCAAGCCTTGCTGCCATTCTCCAGCTCCTCAATGGGAGGAGGGAGGCGGGGGTGGCACGAGGGCTCTCCAGACTCAGTGAGGGATCCCCCCACACCTACCCTGGCAGAGAAGTGACCTTGTCAAAAGGAAATGGAGGTGGTTTTCATACAAGACCTCAAGGACAGAATGTTCCAGAAGCACTTGTCCCTTTTTGTCATCTGACATGCTCCAGCACCACTGGAGAACCCTGTGTGGGGAGCTAGCCCTGGCCCGTTGCCTAAGAGCAGACACACCTGCACCACCTGGTGGGAAGATAACTCCCCTAAGCCCCGGGGGCACCGCCGCCCTCGTACCCGTGTGATGCCATTCCACAGGAGGACAGCACCTCCGACAGGGACCTGGAGAGTCAGCCAGGGTTACAGTTCGTGGTTTTAACATAGACTCTAAACAGCCCCCAGCACAGGGGCAGTGCAGAGGTGGTGTGATTTTGGGGAACAAGAACAGCCTTGGAGACGACCTTAAGTGCAGTCCAGCCATGGCTGATGTTGGAGCCCTAAGCAGGAAAGAAAGCTCCACAAGAAACAGGAATTTCCAGGGCTCTGCCCACCGCAAGCTGTGTTCATATACAGGGTCTGGGGGTTGATTTGTACTGGGGTGTTTTTCCACAGACAGAAGCCCTGGGGGATGCGGAGGAAGATGAGGATGATGAGGACTTTGTGGAGGTCCCTGAGAAGGAGGGGTATGAGCCCCACATCCCCGACCACCTGCGGCCTGAGTATGGTGAGCAGCAGGGCCCGTTAGGGGGGCGCCTGGGTGGAGGGTCCCCCACTCAGGATGTGGCCCCTTGGAGTCATGACCTCGGGGGCAGGGCCTGGAGCCCGTCTTGTGGTAACTGCTGCTTTGGTTTAAAATGCTGCTGTTCCTGCTCGTGGTCGTAGCCACAAGGCCGAGAAGTCGTGTGTGTGCTTTTCCTCTGCGCTCTGGCTCCATCTCGGGCTCTCGGGCCTGGGGCCCTCCCTGCAGCCGGCCCCGAGTTGGGCTCCTTCTCTGGTGGTCCTGCTGGTCCTCCTCTGCCAGGCAGGCCCTCAGGTGCCCAGGTCTGGGGCAGGGGCCACCATCCCACCCTTGGTTCTTGTGTGTGGAGCACACCGGCCTGCTCTAATGACGCGGCGGGGCAGGTCCTGACCTCTCCCTCTGTGCCGTCAGCAGCCCTGCTCAGGGACAGAAAGGTCTCACGAGTGTGGGCCCTGGTGGGCTCCTTGAACTTGAGGGTTGTGGGTGTGATTACCGCAGCTACAGGAGCTGTTGCTGGCAGGTGGGAGGGGCCGCCACCCCACGCCCTCCAGGCTCCCCACCCCGTTTAGGGGCGTCACAAGCGCAGGTATCCCTCCTCACCGCTGGTGATGCCACAGCCTCAGGTCTGGGCCCAGGGCTTCTGTGCGCTCCACGGCAAGGGGCTCTTCTCCCTGTCAGGGAGCACTTGGGAGGTGCCGAACGCTGCCACAGCCTGTGCCGTCGAGGGCTCAAAGCCGTGTTCCCGTGCCACACCCAGGATTGTGGCCCTTGGGGATGGGCGTGGACCCAGGTGGGTCTACTCTTTAAGTTCCCCAGAGTACCCACAGTGGTGTTTGCATGGAGGGGAAGCAAATGAAAACAAGACCGTCAGCTTTTGTGTGAAATGGACAAGTTGGTTTCAATCAGAGTCTATAAGAAGAGATGTAAATTTGTTAAGAGAATTTAGATGATTAGACAACTCATGTGTGAAGATATGACCCATTAAGGGTGTCATGCCGAATTAGCACAACCAGGCTTCTAACGACCTTCCATTTGTATGGTCCTGTTTACTGGGGCCTGCTGTCTTCTGCCCTAGGGCTGCCCAGGGAGGGCCCAGGCTGGGAAGGCTGAGCTCCTGGGGTCAGTGTGAGCTTGAGGGTCTGGAAGAAAGCCTCAGACACCTGGGGCCAGCCGGGACCTCTCTCTGGGCACGATTGGGGCCTGGCCCATTCTGGACCAGGGTCTTGTGCTGCTTCTGCAGGGGTTCTGGCCAGGCAGGCAGAAGCTGAGGGACCTGCACGCCTCTCCCCGCCACCGACCTCACTTCCCCCACCGAGACGCAGCCCCAGCTGTGCCCTCATCGGGCTTCCCCCACCCCCACCCCCACCCCCCACACACTGTTCTTCCAACACCAGTGTCCACCTGAAATGGTGTTTCTGCTGATTCCCCACCTCGGGCAGGAGTCCCCACGCCTGACATGAGGGCCCTGGGGGTGCCTGAGCACGCTGTTGGCCGCTGCAATCTCCTTCGTGGCTCTTGGCCGCCCTCAGGTGGACCAGGCCGTGGGTCCAGCCCCCGGAGCACGGTGGAAGCACAGAGGTGTCTCCTGGAGGTGCTGCAGCCGGGGCCTGCCCTGACCTGGCCTGCTGGGCTGCCTCATCTCCCGGACCCCTCCTGGGCATCTTCGGAGTCTGGGAGCTGGCACTGACCCTTGGCCTGTAGTGTCACTGACATTTCCTGGCCTTGGGCCTCTGCACGGGCCTGTTATGATGGCTTCTGAGCCTTTTCAGCAGAACTTACACATCTTAGACGGGGTGATGTGTGGCGTCTCAAAGGCAGAAATCCACACTTTCCCTAAAACCTGACTCGTGGCTGTAAATTATCTGAAGCAAGGCCAGAAGCGAAAGTCAAACGAGGTGACTCTCCCCAAAGAACAGAGCGGTCTCCTTTCATCAGAAGAGGTGAGGCTCCCCCGGCCTGTGGCCAAACACAACGGTGACAGCGCTCACGCATCACCAGGCCTGGCCATCCCCTCCCCACTGGAGCCCAGGGGTCCTGAGTCCATCGACAATAGCGTCCAGCCAAGGGGGCCGAGCTGCACAGGCCTTGCAGCCCCTGCCAGGTGTGCTGGGACGCCTGCTCTGACACAGCCCTGCTGCAGGTACACCGAGCCTCACAGGGTCACAGGTAGGCACTGGGCGTGGCAGTCCTCGCTAAGCCTCACCCGTAGGCTGTCCCAGCCTGACCCTGGTTGTGAAGACACCTCTAGATGTGTGTCTCCAGCTCAGGCCCCAGGCTCAGCAGATGATGAGCTGTCCCTGCTGGGTCGGTCCTGGTCCAGGGAAGTGTGCACAGCTGGTGCACTGGCCGCTGGTTCTTTCACTGCAGCTGCAGGTCCCCACAGCGCCTTCCTCTGCTGGCTCCAAGCCTCCTCCACTGCATGGCACCTGCCCCTTTCCTCTCAGGGCCCACGCCTGCCCCGGTGGAGGGGAGGGTGCCTTAGAAGCTGAGAGCTCCATCACAGCCTTGCCTGGGGCAGGCAGAGGCCCTGGTGGTTTTATTGCCACTGATTGACTTCTTGAAGTGAGAAGGCTAACCACGTTCTGCCTTCAGCCTTGAAGGTGCCGATGTCCCCTGTGAGCCTGGCCTGGGTACCCTTGGCGGCCTTGCTGGGAGTCGCCCGGGTGCGAGCATGCGGCACCAGCTGTACCAGCCCCAGGCAAGGGCTGGAGGGCCCAAAGGAGGGGCAGGCCCTGGCGACAGAGCTGCCCTCTGGGGTGCGCAGGGAGGACCCCCGGCCTCACTCCGCTTCACACCCCTGGGGCCCCAGGAGTGCCGGAGGCGGGGACCAGGCGGGAACCGTGGGGGCAGGCGGAGGGGCCAGCTCAGTTCATAACACTAATTTATATTCTGTCGCTGTTTTTGCAATTAAACGTGGGTGAATCTGAAGTAGTTAGATTTAGTCTCAATCCACACCACGGAGGAAACCCGTGCTCTTTTTCTTTCTCATTTCTTTCTCTGAATTTTCACTGAGGGGCCTTTATCTTCCCCTTAATCCTACCATTTCTGTCAGGACATAATCTCTTTCTCAAATTTACATTTTAATTACAAGGCCAGCTGAACTAGGTAAAATCAATAATGTCAGCGCTGGGCAGCCCGCCTGGGCGCAGAGGCCCCCCCTCTCCATTTCCTACCATCGATTCCCTCCCTCACTGTCTGCTTTGGCGCTTCAGGCAAATAGGTGCCACTTGGCCAATTTAAACAAAAAAGGGAATTTGGACATTTTTGTGATTCTTTCTCAAAACAACCGTGGAAGTGAATTTGAGCCAAGATACTGGACTCAAGTGAGGTGCTGTGCGGGCGAGGCAGGCGCCAGGTTCGGCTGTGACGTGTGGCCTCTTGTTTTCCAGGAGTCGTTATTCTTCCTGAAAATGCCCTCGGTGCCTGAGGAGCGCTGTCTGATTTTGGGGGTTTTGCTTTGAAAGTATGTCAGTGAGATCGATTTTCCACACGATGCGCAAGTGGGAGTGTGTTTAGTGCCCTAAGTATTTACCCTGCTTTAACACGCTTACCCATCTTTTTAATGGTTTAAAACAACAAATCGATGAAAAATATATTTCATTCTTGTAACTCTTAGGAGTTCTCATATTGATCTTTTGGCTGTGATTGTATCCAAATGTCACATTGTTCACTTACCAGTCTTGCCTCCCTCACTGTGAGCATGCACGTGTGTGTGCGTGTGTGCGTGCGTGCATGTGCATGCGTGTGCTGACAGCCCGTATCTGTGTCATGTGCATTGCCGGAATACTGAGGGGCACTTGGCAGGTTTGTGAGCAAAACCCAGGACACAGCATTGAGTGCCAGGGCTGAGCAGGGGCTGCCCAGTGTCTCCCAGGTGCGCGCCTCGGGGCTGGAAGTCCGTCCCCATCACCTGCTCTGTGTGGCTCTGTCTCACCCCCTCTGCTCTCAGCCCCTGGGAACCCAGGAAACGGGAGCAGCCTGGCAGGCGTGCAGCCGTGCATGGCTTAGAGGAGCTCCCGAGCGGGACAGGTACCTTCTGTGAAGGGCTGGAGCGCAGTCTCTTCAGCGTCGGGGGCCACATGAGGCCTTGTCTCCACATGTAGATGATGGGTGTGACTGTGCCAGTAACACCCTATTCACGAAAACAGGCGGTGGGCTGGACTTGGCCCACAGCCACAGGCTGGCAAGCCCTGCAGATCCTGAGCTCAGGGTGCGTGTGCCAGGCTGACCTCTGCCCAGAGAGCCAGTGGCCCAAGTCAGAGGTGGTTCCAGACAGCCCGAGTTCTGTAAGCCCTTTCAGAGAGGCAGCTTTTTCCCTCCTCTGCCACTCAGGGCCGGGGTCGGTGGGTCACCTCCTTGGTTTACGGGATGCTTGTCATGGGCCTGAGCAAGGCCCTTTGTGCTTACCCACTTCCCTCCCCGGAAGCCCCTGCGCCAGGCAGCCTTGCAGTACCCCCAGTTCTCACGCAGCCTCGTTCTCCTCCCAGCTCTTCTCTCCAAACAGAGCATTCCCAGCTGTGCAGATCGGTAAGTGGAGGCACTGTGGGTGTCCTCAGAAAGCCTGCGGTGAGCACGTGTGTTCAGTGACAGCATGCCTGTAAGTATGTGTGTGTGGACATGTATGTGTGGCCTGCACAAACAGAAGGCCTGCAGGCTCTGCAGCTCACCCATGTTCAGTGAGAGTGCGTCTGTACGTGGACCTGTGTGTGTGTGTGTGTGTGTGTGTGTAATCGATGGTGGACATGAGTTTCCGGGCGTCTGAGCTCTCTGGTGGCCCCTGTTTTTGACTCTCTGTTCTGTGGTCTCAGGACGCAGTCTGGGCGGTGCTGATTCTTGGGAGGTGACTGAGGCCCCTGTTGACTTAGTACTTGATTTTCTTCCGTCAGTTCTGTGTGTGTGTTGGAGAAGGACTTCTTGGATATTGTGTTACTCCATTTTCACGCTGCTGGTAAGGACATACCTGAGACTGGGCAATTTACAAAATAAAGAGGTTGATTGGACTTAGCGTTCCACATGGCTGGGGAGGCCTCACAATCATGGTGGAAGGCAAGAAGGAGCAAGTCACATCTTACGTGGATGGCAGCAGGCAGGGAGAGGGCTTGTGCAGAGAAACTCCTGCTTTTAAAGCCGTCGGATCTCGTGAGACACATTCACTCTCACGGGGACAGCACGGGGAAGACCCACCAGCTCCCTCCCACCACGTGTGGGAATTATGGGAACTACAACATGAGATTTGGGTGGGGACACAGAGCCAGACCCTATCAGATAGGAAATCTCACGGCATCTCTTAGTTTGGTGGTTTTGACTGTGCTGTACAAACCACCCATGATACGGCTCATTCTTTCCCTAACAGCCACTTCCCAAGAGGGTTCACTGAAGTCCCCACCGTCAGGGGTACCTGTGCACCCGTAGCCCTCAGCATGGCTTCTTATGTTTTGGGTCTGCATTTGTAAGTTACATATCTGTTCTTGTTTATTACACTTTCAAGCATCCTTCTTTTACTCTCCTATTTTTTACTTAAAGTCCAGCTTTTCTAGTACCCACTTAGGACCTCCTCTGTCTTTTGGTCACTGTTTTCATAGTAAATCTTTTTTCATCCCTTTATTTTCAACTTTTCACTAACCATTGTATTAAGTGGGTCTTCTTTAGACAGCATATTGCTAAAGACATCCATGCAGAGTCTGTCCTTTCATTAATCTGAATCTGTTTAGTTAACAGTTGTTGCGAAGTCTTCAAAAGACACATCTGGCGGCCCGTCACGCGTCCGTCCGTGGCACTTTCTCTCCGACTTCTGCTGCCGTGCTTGTCTGGTTTCCTTCTTTCTCCCACCGTTTATGTGCCCCGTTGTTCTGCTGGTTTTTATTCTTTGGATGGTCACTCCTTGTTGTGGAAAGGATTTACACACATGTGTACCATTCACTGTTTGTTGCTAGATTTCTCAATTTCTATACTATTTCCTGCTTAAGACAAATGACCTAGCACCGTCTCCCCACGTGCGGCCTCCTTCCACCCCATCACACTGGATCATCCAGAACCAACTTAATTCGGGTTGATATGAACACGTGGGTTTGGGGTAGGGACAGGCGAGAGTCAGCGTTAGAAAGTCATGTGCTCAGTGTACCTCCCGCGTCTCAGGGCAGTCACTTCCCGCTACTCTGCACTCACCTCCCGCTTCCCTGCACTCACCTCCCGCATCTCAGGGCACTCACCTCCCGCGTCTCAGGGCACTCACCTCCCACATCTCTGCACTCACCTCCCGCGTCTCTGCACTCACCTCCCGCGTCTCTGCACTCACCTCCCGCGTCTCAGGGCACTCACCTCCCACATCTCTGCACTCACCTCCCGCGTCACTGCACTCACCTCCCGCGTCTCTGCACTCACCTCCTGCGTCTCAGGGCACTCACCTCCTGCATCTGTGCACTCACCTCCCGTGTGTCAGGGCACTCACCTCCCGCGTCCCTGCACTCACCTCCCGCGTCTCTGCACTCACTTCCCGCGTCTCTGCACTCACCTCCCGTGTGTCAGGGCACTCACCTCCCGCGTCTCAGGGCACTCACCTCCCACGTCTCAGGGCACTCACCTCCCGCGTCCCTGCACTCACCTCCCGCGTCTCTGCACTCACCTCCCGCGTCTCTGCATTCACCTCCCGCGTCCCTGCACTCACCTCCCGCGTCTCAGGGCACTCACCTCCTGCGTGCCTGCACTCACCTCCTGCGTCTCAGGGCACTCACCTCCCGTGTCTCTGCACTCACCTCCCGCGTCCCTGCACTCACCTCCTGCGTCCCTGCACTCACCTCCTGCGTCTCAGGGCACTCACCTCCCGCGTCTCTGCACTCACCTCCCGCGTCCCTGCACTCACTGCCCGTGTCTCAGGGCACTCACCTCCCGCGTCTCTGCACTCACCTCCCGCGTCCCTGCACTCACTGCCCGTGTCTCAGGGCACTCACCTCCCGCGTCTCTGCACTCACCTCCCGCGTCCCTGCACTCACTGCCCGTGTCTCGGCACTCACCTCCCGCGTCCCTGCACTCACTGCCCGTGTCTCAGGGCACTCACCTCCCGCGTCCCTGCACTCACTGCCCGTGTCTCAGGGCACTCACCTCCCGCGTCCCTGCACTCACCTCCCGCGTCTCTACACGCTTGCTGCCTGTGTCTCAGGGCACTGCCCATGTTGCTCCACCCCCTGGCTTTTCTTTGTGACTACTGGCTCTGAAGGTGTTTTCAAAGTGGGCCTCACCATGGCAAACCTCACAAGGCCTTGTCTCCGTGAGGTCGTTGTCCTGTGCCTGCACGAGAAATGACCGTTTAGCTGGCTGTAAAACCCTGAGCTTGAACTTCTCCTTCGGTACTTTCAAAGTGACCTTCTAAGATCTTGCATTCACGGTTGCTATTGAAAATCTTGTGTCAATAGAATTTTTATTTTTTGAAAGTTTCAGCTAACTTATATGACCACAAGGTCCCACAAGAGGCCGTCTGCAGGCTGAGGAGCAAGGAGGCCAGTCCAAGTCTCAAAACTGAAGAACCTGGAGTCTGATGTTCGAGGGCAGGAAGCGTCCAGCACGGGAGAAAGATGGAGGCTGGGAGGCGAGGCCGTCTCTCCTTTTCACATTTGCGTTATATTCGCTGGCAGCTGACTAGATGGTGCCCACCAAATGAAGGGTGGGTCTGCCTTCCCCAGCCACTGACTCAAATGCTCATCTCCTTTGGCAACACCCTCCCAGACACACCCAGGAGGGTCAAGTTGGCGCTCGGTGCTCGGTGGTAACCATCTGGGGCCTTGGTGTTCTTAGGTTTTCCTGTAGTGCCTCTGGCCGTGGTTTCTCCTCCGTCTCCTTTGACTCTCAGTGAGCCTTCCAGTGCCAGGAAAATGTGGCTCGTTGTTTCTTCAACTGTTTTCTGCGCTCCAATTATTTCTCTCTCCTCCTGGGATTTTAGGAGAGACGAGGATGCTGATACCTGCGCGTCCCCCACACCCCTGGGAGCTCTTAAGAGGGTCTTCCGTGCTTCCTCCCTCGCTGTCTGCGGTCACCTGTGTCTCACTCGTGCTGTGGCCGGTCCCCTCAGCCATCCAGCAAGTCCTCTGCACCTGACAATTTTCCTTGCCCTTTGTCTTTGGTGGAGGCGTCTTCAGGATCCCCTCTCACTTCCTGGCCTCTCGCTCTGTCTCCACGGTGCCCGTGGCTCCCAGGGAGCGTGGCATGGCTGTGCGCCTCTTCGCCCGGGCTGCCGGTCTGTTTTCTTTCCATGGATTCCGCCGCGGCCGGGACGCCTTGCTCGGTCCGTTTTCTTTCCGTGGATTCCGCTGCAGCCGGGACGCCTTGCTCGGTCCGTTTTCTTTCTGTGGATTCCGCCGTGGCCAGGATGCCTTGCTTGGTCTGTTTTCTTCCATGGCAGCCCTCCGAAGTCTGGCTTCCCTGCGGTCCAGGTTCCTCTGGGGTCCTGAGCCCCCCTGGCCGGCAGCCCACAGGGGAGGACAGGCTCAAGTGCAGGCCTCAGTTGCTCCTGCAGCAGGTTTGGGGAGGTGGTTAGTGCCCTTTGTCCTAACCCATAGCCTACCTGGCACCTCCTGTGCCCTCTGCCATCCCGATGCCTCAGGACACCAGCTTAGCCGCTAGGGAGTATAGGCCCCTGACCTGACCATGAGGCGCCGTCAGGGTCAGGGTGAGCCCCACGGGGCAGCCTGAGAGCCAAGCGCAGGCCGTGGTGCAGGAGGAGGGGAGAGGCAGGTCAGGGCCCAGCAGTGTTGGAGAATCTCCTTGTCCTGCTCCGGGGATCCTGGGTGCACGCTGGGCTGCGGAGGCCAGGGGCTGGCGGCTTCGTCCCTGTCATCTCTGTGGGACGTTGGTGAGACGCAGCACCATGGCCTTGTCTTGCTGGCGGCGGGGCAGACCCTCTGCGATGGGCACTCTGGGACGGCATCTTGGTCGTTGGAACTCAGCCTCTGCCTGGCAGACAGAGGGAGGGAGTTGCCAGGGCCAAGGCCTTGGTCCAGCGGCCCCTGTGGCTCTCAGAGGCACCTGCTGAAGCTGTGGTGCAGTCCCGGGCGTTTCTGTGGAGACGCAGGGGCTGGAATCCCCGTTAACATCGTGGTTTTACCTTGGCGCAAGACGTGGGTTGAAACCCTGTGTGGAGCTGTGCGTCTCTTCTCCTGGAGGACCATGTGAGCACCCTGTGGGTGGCCTTTCCAAGCGGCTGCCACCTCAGGCCTGGGTGCTGGGGAGGGCTCCAGGCTGCCTACATCTCACCACCGGAGCCTGAGCTCCCGGGGCTGTGGGCACAGGGTGCCGGGCAGTCTGGGCTCTCATTGCTGCCCAGCTTCTTTACAGCCTGGCGAAATCTGTCTGCTCAGGCTGGCACTTCTGCAAAGCCAGGCAGCACAGTGTGTGAACAGCGTGGCCACAAGGCAGGACTGCCAGGGCCCTCGACGCACGCCATGTTTTGGCAGAGCGTGGCCTGAGCTGCTGCTCGGGGCCTCACCCTCGCCCGTGAGGAGCAGACAGCAGGCACCCACCTCGGGACTGTCGGAAGATG